>NC_056731.1:269689271-270021771 GCF_019279795.1 Protopterus annectens
CAGTTTTGTATATTCAGTGAACATGATTTTATAATTGATTTTCTATATGACTGCTTTTACATTATTTAGTTTTCATACTGATTGCGTTTCAGATATCTTGGTTGTGTAAAGTTGTACTCAGATAAGTGTCCTTCACTCTGCTACTGCAGACCCAACACATGGGACCACAATTGTGTTGTGCAGAATAAAGTGCTAAAAACTAATGTACATTATTAGTAGGTCACCTAATTTTTACAAATGTATAATCTACCTCATAGATATAAACAAAACATTCCATGTATGCTACACCTTCATTTACAAAAATATCAAATAATTACTTATATTCTTACCTTTGTTTGATATAAAGTATGCAAACAAAGGAGGTTCACAAATTTGTTTTTGTTTATATTTTTTTCCGCCAGTGTTTCATCATATAGATATGTTTCTGTGTGTGATAAAATATGCATGGAGAAATACCTTTTTTTTTTGCTCAAGTATGGAAAAGTTGTTTATATGAAATTACTTCAGTTCATTCTAGTTTTAAATACTTTTACAACTGAATATGAATATTGGTTATTCCAGTGTAGCTCATACAATTAATATTGCATATAAAAGCACAGTAAGTGCAGAGCAGGCATGCATCTAAATATTGTAAAGGGATGAACAGAGTGTAAAAGCTAATTTCTAGGCCTTTGATTTCTGCACTGAGTCAAGGAGAGCAATCTCTTTCAAATTAGATACAAAGGCTGCAAAGTCAAACGGCATACAATTGTCTAACTATATAATATGTTTCTATTTACATGCTTAGCATTTGCTTTTTGGCAAGGAACCATTCATTCACATGCTTAGCGTATTTTCTACAAACAATATAAAATAAATTACCTTGAAATAGATTCATACTTTCAATGTATAAAGAAAAATAAAAGTTAAGGATCATATCGTAGCATTTCTGTGTAATAATCGTATTAAAAATGACTGTAGTATGAATCTGATAAACTAGCAAAAGATTCCTATAGGTTGCCAATATTCTTTCATTTCAAAATTAAAACGTGCATGATGTTCCTTTTATTTTATCCTTGACTAACATAATGTTCATTTAGGGAGCATAAAATAATTTTTAATTTATGACAAACCTTAGTTTATATGGTTGGGTTAAATACACACCCCAGAATTCAATAAAATCCATGTAGGCTTCATGTAGAGCCTATGCAGAATGTACCCATGTACACAGCCATGGTTCCCCCTCTGCAGCGCACCATGAATATTAATCATGACTCGCTACCAAGGGAGAGCATAGTAACAAGGATATTGAATCCAGGTAGGCAGAAGTGTAGAGGCTATCCCGTGGTTGTAGATCCATGGTCAGATGTCAGATGTACAGGGTGAGGCTCCCTGTAATGTTGCCTGCTACTGTTGACATGTGCTGTAAATTAATAGATTGTGTTCTAAATGTCTAATTTTTTTTAATGTCCATTTAGGCAGTGCTGCACAGAGTGCAGCAATATCAAGCTGCACTTATACATAGACAGCTGACACATGCCAGACATCTGAAATTAGAAACCGCATGCAATTAATTATTTCTGGTTATATTTAAGCTCCTTTGCACTGTGTGGTATGGTAGCTTAGTAGTATATGTGAAGGTATACACGTTTATATAATATCCAAGTAGCTAAATGGGTAGAATAATGGCCTAAAGCTTCGTAGGTCCTGCACTTGAGTCCCTAGCAGACATACCTTTTGTTTAATGTAATGTAAATTTTTGTTTAATTTGTAAACAAACCTTTTACATTTGGAAGAGCTACACAGTGCTAATCACTGCTTAAACATGATTAATGCCTACTAATATTTGTGCATTGCTAAGCTTTGCTAAAACCACAGTTGTATGAGTTTTCTTGATGTTCAGCTCCTCTTAACTGGTTTGCGCAATGCTAAGCAACATGGTGCTTTTTTGAATGTTGCTGAATGATGTGTAAGAGCAGGAAAGCAGACTATATTAAGACCAATAGGTGGAAAGTTTGCAACAGTTGGACTCTTTCTGTCAGTATGCCAGGTGGTGAAGGTGAGGGTGTGCTCTTCCAGGTGGAGAGATGCAGTGTTCAGGAGTCCATGGTTTTTGTTGGGCTCCTCATATGCAATTATGAACCTAGACTGCTGCAAGGCAGTTACCAGCATTCAGAATGTAAGGCTGAGGCTTGGGATTGGTTGGCCAGGGAATTTACCAGTGCTACTGGTATCCCCCACACTGGTGAGCAGTGTCATCACCACTATGATGACCTGAAGCATAAAAAGAGGGGAACTTTCTACACCTGGGGTCCAAGAGGCCAGGGATGGGCATGCCACATACATATGTAAGTATTCCTTCCGCTGTTTTACTAAAATGCAAGCTGAATCTATGCAAAACCGGTATGCATAATGGTGTTCTTCTTTCCCAACTGCTGCAGCTGAGATGCCTCGCAACATGCAGCCCCATGCCAGACACCTGGCCAGGTTGCACCATGAGTGTGGCAAGTACTGATATATTATGCTAACTGGAGTGCAATAAACAATAAACAGTGAAAACTGCACTGCAATAAAGAATAAACAATAAAAATCTATAGCACAATAAATGGACAATAAAAACTATAGTGCAATAAACAATAAACAATGCTAATAACAGTAAGCAAAAAGATATAAAGTAGGATTGTGGTCTCATTACATAATTGCAGTATAGCTCTATGCATTGCATGTCAATCGTAAGGTTACCTCAGCCAACTGTAAAACTGTAATAAATGTAGAATCTAAATGTAATGGCCTGAAAAATGTCTCCAGGCCAATTTCAGTCACATAATGCTCTCTTTTCTTCCCACTTCAGGAACAATGGGTAGATGGGTGAGTTAGCCTACTTTATAGGCAGATATCATGTGTAAACTTCACAGATAATTAACACCAATACCAATAAAGTGTTAAGCAGGATTGTGGTATCCTAACTAAATCTGTCTTAATATTTTCAGGGTGGGAGGTTGGCATAATGGTTAAGGTGTTTACCTTACAGATACAAGGTGCAGGGTTTGATTCTCACATGGAGTAATTGGCTAGACTTAAAATGGCCCACAAAGGCAGTTAGCCTAGTACTAATCTATGAATCTATCTATGAATCTATGAATCTATCTTAAGTATGGCTGCATTCATTGCATGTCTGTTCTAATGTCACTACAGTCAACTGTAAAACTCTAATAGCTGTAGAATGCAAAACTAATGGCCTGAGAAATGCATTGCACAACTCATAGTGCAGTTCAAGGCTGTCTCCAAGCCAGTTTCAGTCACATAATGCTCTCTTTTCCTCCCACTCTAGGAACCAAAAGTATATGGGTGAGGTAGCCCACTTTATGGGCAGATATCATGTGTAGACTTTACAGATAATTTACACCAATACCAATAAAGTGTTACGCAGGATTGTGGTTTCCTAACTAAATCTATCTTAATATTTGCAGTAGGGCTGTATTCCTTGCATGTCTGCTCTAATGTCACTGCAGTCAACCATAAAACTGTAATAACTGTAGAATGCAAAAGTAATGGCCCGAACAATGTATTGCACAACTCAGGCCATTACTTTTGCATTCTACAGGTCAATGTCGGTCACATAATGCTCTCTTTTCCTCCCACTCCAGGAACAAAAGGTATACAGGTGAGGTAGACCATTTTATGGGCAGGTATTGTGTGTAGACTTCACAAATAATTAACAACAATATCAATTAATTGTTAAGCAGGATTGTGGCATCCTAACTAAATCTGTCTTAATATTTACAGTAGGGCTGTATTCACTGCATGTCTGTTGTAAATTGCTGCAGTCAATTGTTATATTATTTGCAGATGTCCCTGCACTCACAGCTTTGGGGTTCTACTCCCATGCCTGCTAACTAAGGCATGATGGCTGACAAGTCTATTTAATGTACACAAACATAGCTATCAACTGTCACAATGTTTTGTAATGTAATTACAATGCCTAATCTGTCTTGTCCATGATTACCAGGTAAATGGTTACCTGCAATGCAATGTACTTTCAAATCTGTTTATAGAACACCTTGGTTGTCATGTACATGCACATTATGTGAAACTGTTTTGTGTAGCTGTGTACCTGCATTTGTTAGTGCTTGGCCCATACTGTCCCATGGTAACAGGTTGAGAGATATGTATTTGCTAAATCAGCTATAAAAGAATTTTAGTCACTGTACTCACAACTGACACTGCACACATGTAGAAGTATGTATTACCTGTCTTTTTAGGGATAGCATCTGCAATATCACTAATGGTATGTTTTTCTCTGTCTCCCTACCTATTATCTTCTTTAATTTACTATTGTTATTTATTATTATGATTTAATATTAACATATTTTATCAAACTAACTGTTTTGTTGGCCTTATGGGTTATTTCAGACTGGCTTGCAGTTAACATACTTACTGTTATGTTACTTAATGCTGTGTTACACATAATATACCTTAATATGTATTTGGATTAATCAATATTATGTTCCATTCTGTTAATACTAACATTGGTTTGGTTATTACTAACCTTAACTTATTGTTATAACCACTTTACTACAGCGCGTCAAGGTTGGCCATTTCCTCATGATCTGCCTAACTTGCATCCTCCTGACGTTGCACTGGGTCCCAGCATGTCTGGAACCCAGCCAGGAGGTGCCCCCTTCTGCTGCCCATGCACAACCTGTGGCATTTGGTAGCACTGCCCCATGGGACAGGGACAGTTCCCCCTCTGGGACTGGCGGTGGAGCGGGAGTTGTCATCTGTGACAAACTGCCAGGTTTGGTGCATGGGATTGTCTTCCATGGGTTTGGATGATGCCTGCCCCAGATGGAGAGCTTGAGGGCCACCCTGGTGGGGCAGGCTCACCCCAGAACCCAGCCTCCACCACTGCCATTCTCGGGGCAGTGACAGAGCAGTTTTGACAGTCCCATGGGTGAGGATGTGAGTCATGCTGCTTCCTTGTGGAGGCACATTGGACTGTGGTTCCACAACACCCTCCCCATCCAAGGTGTCCACCCCCTCTTGTGTCACACACCACCCCTGTCTGCTGTCTTGTCTGTCTTGTCTGTCTGCAAAAGCTTCCTCACCTACCCAACTTATCTGCCCCATGCATACCTATTTCACTTCCTCAACATTCCACTCTCACCTTAAAAAATGGGCACCTGTCCCAAAAAAATTCACCCCATACATAGCTTTCCATTTTACATACGTGTCTACTGGATACACATAATTTTGTCCAACTGGCCTAACAATGCAGTTTTGTTGTCATCACTCCTCTCTCTGGGGTGAGAGTACAACGTCATCTACAAATTTTGTCAAAAATGCACAGCTGTTGCTGTACAAGAAATGGATAGTTATGGTTCTTTCCTATACCCTTCCTGTACATACCTACCTGCCTTTCACTATGCTTACCCCCTGCATGTACCCCATTTCACCACTTTCCTATCTCCCCATTTTTCTTTTCTTTATATATTGTTTGCATGATGCTGCGTAAAGCGGCATGTCACACAGCTTCACTAAGCTCAGCTAAACGGACCTATATGTCACAGCCTGTATGTGTGCACTTATATCTTGCAAATGCACCTGTTGGAACAGTGACTCAGTAGCTCAGTCTGTTAAATGCCTTGCAAGCAGTACATTTTGCCACACACAGTCCTGGGTTCAAATCCAGTGGTGTATTGCATTCAAATAACATTATTGTGAAGCCACCAATTAATCACCGAGTAACGCACTTTTTATCCACACAATGCATTACAAATGAAATGTCTGCTTGTCACTGATGGAAGTCACAGGCCTGCAGATGGGAGCACACTTCACATATCTGTATAGCAAAACTATAAGTGCATAAAGTGTCATCTCATGCATTAATATGCATTCACAGAGGATTTTAACTCAGGTAATGCAAATGAGGCCCACTAATATCAGAGTGCAGCACACAATCCTTTCATACTCACAATGCAGATTAGCACAGCTGCACAATTAACATACACATATGAAGCTCTTGCTTGTAACAAGGGCAGCCAGCATACATATTCCAAATGAGTATCAGACTATAACACGTGGCCTGACAGTTGTCCAAATGGTGGACATAATATTATATTTATCCCCTATGCTGCTCAAGGACACAACAAACATGTTGCCTAGTACTCTGTTAGTGATACCACTGTCTAACATACTTACATTAAACACATGTCATAATTGGAGTGGAATGGTTACCCTCACTCTGGCTCTGCCTCAACATCAAGGCTGACACAGCTCCCTCAATTACTCTTACAGCTTGTTATCCTTCAAAGTCTTCACACTCTCTGCCTGTGCCAAACATCTGCAGCAGCAACTACAGCTTGTAACATACACATTTCTATGCAAAAGTAGCTGCTACAGATCTACTCTGTGCAATGACATAGTCTCCTTACCCCAGTAAAGTTCAGCACAACATATCAGAAAGGGCTTCTAATCCACATGAAGGCCGTATATCTTGTACAGTGATTGCATGTCATTGGCTGATGATAGTGTAAATCAGTTGTGTTGGCTGCAATTAGCATTTCAGAACTACAGATTGGTTAAGAGGCAATCACCTAGTGATGACAAGCATTTTAGAAAGTCAAACAGCTGGCTATCAGGAACCATTCTGTATAAGACTTTCTTCACACAGAACATGCAGTTGCAAAAACTTAAATATTAACACATATCAACAAAGGAGTTTTGCACTCCATCAGGTATGTAACCTTTTTGTTTACAACAGGATGCAGATGTGTGAATATACTTACTGGGAATAGGCATTACAGCATTAAGCCTTTCTTAGAACTGTGATAATGCCGTGTCATTGATTTCCAGATTTGTTACACCTACAGAGGATGCACAATACATCAAGGGTGGAATGTTTTTTGTGAATGTGCACACTGGTCTCATAGGACTGTCCCTTTATAGTGGTTGTAATAGCACACTGCTATTTGTTTTGCACTGTTGTTTTGATATATTATCGGGGGGTTGCCCCTAGGGAACACACTACAATAGACTCCAGTGTCGCCACATACAGCCAATATGCCCACACATACCCAGACCCTCGAGGCCAAAGATATTGGACAGTCAGGGGATGGGGACATTGAACAGAAAAGTTTGGCAACTGTAGCTCCAGTTAGAGTAGACACTGGCCATAGCTGGAGAACTGGCGAGGTTCCACACAGGTGGATTGATAGAGGTGCTTGTAGGAGGCCTGCTGTCTGTCCACCACCTGTTGCAGATGTCACATCATGGGTCTCCCGGCATATGTTTCAGACCATCATGGAGGCACAGGCATGTTCTGAAAGGAACTCCAAATGTATGCTTAGGGTTATGGATGCAGCACAGTCTGACATCCGTGACTGCCTCCACCTCATTGCTGACACCCTAGCTCAGTTCACTGATGCAGTGGAAAGAAGGTCAGCTGAGACAGATCACAGACTATCTGTCTTGGAATGCACAGTGGCTATGCTGGAATGCGTGGTTGGAGATGAGCATCAAACTCGTGGACATAGGTCAGCAACCCCATCTGCTGAGAGTATAAGTGACCGTGCACAATCATGCTCCTGTAGTGGCAGTACATCCAACTCTACAGAGGGGAGTGTGCTGTCCACACCAAGATATGGCACGCCATAGGCTCATGGTCCTGGGTGTTCCTCTGGAGGACACAGTCTCAGCAGCGAGCAGTCACCGTCAGGTACTAGCTCCACTTCTGACCTTAGGCATGGAGGTTCCAGTTCAACTCCTGGCAGAGCCAGCTCCCATGTTCAGGGCTGGAGACGGTGAACTGTCTGCTCTATCATGAATGGTTCAAAGTTGTCCAACATACACACATGTAGAGCTAGCACTGAGCTTGACTGTGTAAATGCACACACTCACACACCACTGTCAAATGCAGGTTACCTACAGACATGCATGGCACATTTCCATGGTCCAACTTGCCTGCTTCCCTTCCTGACTCACACAAATGCTCCTAACCTATTGGGTCAGCCTAGGCCTCCTGCACCCCTACACAACACCTTGTGTAAGTGATGATACCTGTGCCACATCCCTGTCATCCTCGTCATCGATGCATGGAGATGAAGTTATGTGTCTGCTGCACAGGGTGACTATATAAATTAAAATGTACTTGTGTAATGCACTGTTGTTTTGCTATGCCACTTGTGCTGGTTACTGACAGACATGGTATGCTGACATTTGCAGAGTAAGCCACATAATTTTGTGTACTTTATTTTGTATGATGTTGTAATGGCTGTATACTTACACAGTGAAAGGTGTATCACTGACCTCTTTATGTTTCTGCTTCAGGATTCTGTTGGAGAAACCTATGGATTCACAGCAGCAATAAAGCCAAAGACATCACAGCACAGTATGGAATGTCAGCACAGAAGCAATATGTCTTCAGCAAGGTACAGCACTATAGGTGCATGGTTCCATAGGTTCATATGTGTATAACAGGCTAACAAGGACAATGACATCATTCAGCATACTCATGCATCCGTATTCTGTAAAAAGGTCTGATACCCTTGATAAGTGTCATCAGGGTTTTGGGAGCTAATATATCTACATGCTGTGATGATGGAGATGGCCCATCTACAAATTAACTGTGTCCAGTACATACATTTGTCCGACAACAGTTATGATTGTCTTATTCTACATCCCACTGAGTAACTTGGACATGATGTGTGTTACAGCAGATACATGCATGGGGGGCCTGTTACATATAGGGTGTACTGCTTGTGTTACATACCTGTCTTTCCAGCATGTGCTATTTTTACCACAGTGATGATGTAGGTGTGCAGAACAGGTGAGACGTGTTAATCCTGTCATGGATACGTGGGAGGTACACAGTGGAATCTGACACCTACCTGTATTGCAGCTATACACACCCCCTCCAAAGCATGTAGGACACAGACTACACATGTACAGTGTTGGCACGGACTGTATAGGACATGTTATCTACCATGTGCATTGCTTTACCATGGAACCTGTGTGGCTGCTACAGTTGTAATAAATGCCTGTGTAGTGAGATAGTAAGGGTGCCATTGCACCCAATGATAGGTGTGATGAGAGCCAAATTCAGTATAATAATGACAGTCTGGGATTTACATGCCATACCTTTCTGTATAGGTTGTACTAAATTGAATGATCCCCACATCTTACCACGCAGTGAAAGTCAAAGGCTACATTACTCTCTATGTCCATATGTCCATGACTAATGACTCAACTGTGCATGTGGTTTGCAAACACCACTATATTTGCCAGGGGTGGATGACTTCCCAAAGGATCATATTGTGCAATTGTTGGCATTTAGTATTTGTCAGTGGCTCAGACAACTGAATGTGTGTCTCAGGCCATCCTGGATAACTGGTTGTTCTGTGTGGGATTCAGTGACAGCTCCTAATACGCAATCACCAGCTAATGTAGTCAGTCAGAGGCACTGACAGTGGCCGTGATCACAGAGAATGGAATGGCTAGAAGGATTACTCCATTAATGATGTCTGGGAAATCTACTGGTGACTGGTGTTATAATGCTATCTTCCCAGATTATGACTGTCAGACACTTGCCTATCCACCAGCTGGCATAACACTCTATAGAAAACCTACACAGTTTCCAGCAAGGCCTGCTGGCCTAATATTGTCAAACACCTTATCAAGCCATGGCAGACAGAGTGAGTCATATTACCGTCATCCATTGCATAGTGTAACACTCAATGGGGTCCACCGGATAGAGTCTGTAGGCATGATCTGGCCTTGAGCAAAACAAATTGTGCTTGGTCCAGTGTCAGTAGGTGTACAACAGTGTTACTGCTCGTATCCATGCTAACTCCTTTCATGGCATTTAATGTCACATAACTCAAAGATCTGGGGAGACTGCTTGGCACTACATGCTAGTTGTCCTTTCTGCAACTAAGTATTGCAGTTATTTCCAGCATGTTTCAAGAATAGGGTCATCCAAGATGTCTGTACAGAGCACAGGCAAACAAGTTAGGGAAGTGTAATATGTATACCCTGTGAAGGTAAGGGGGGAGTTTACACTTTTACACAGATATTCTGCAGTTGGACACTACCCAAGTGGTGTGTACTGGAAGGATACAATTACCTTGTGAAGACTTGTTAAGCATGGGAGTCCACAGAAATGGCTGGTGCCTGACAACTACTAATGCTGGTCTCATTGCCGCTTCTCTCACATAGGATACCATGCTCTGATACGTTTTTTGTCATCACATCCAAAATGTTACTACGAAGCCCACAATGAGAAGCAGGGCACAGCCTGTTTGTTCATCCACATAACTGTCCCACATCATGAAAGGCTCTGTTGGCTTCACATACCCTTCTCCAGGTAGATGCCTTGATTAATAACGTGGACACTCAGTTAGCTTTTGCATGTATTATGTCTTCTGTTCCAGGGTTGGTGGTATGCCATTAGGGAATTGACAAGATAGTGATTAGGAGCACTGCTGCAGTGCCACAGTATAATGTGCAATGTCCAGTGACATAGATGTCAAGTTTTGCTGAAACAATCAGCACACTGGCGATGAGTCATCATAGGTGACAATTTCACTGCTAGTCATGCATCCTGTCCCTCAACAGATTAATGGTGGATATCTATATGACATGGCTGTGAGGCATACTGCAGTGGACTGGCCACCTTTGGCCAGTGTGTGTCCACCTGCCACATGTCATATGCATGTTATACTGTGCAGTTTTGTACCTGAAACACGTCTGTGTTCCCACATCATGTCACACAACAACCAGTATGCTGTCTGTTTGCTTGACAGGCATCATATGCTTGTGAGGCCAACATAATGTCAGCAAAGTTGTACAAGACCTCTATGCATGCATGGGCATCCACATCTTCACTCCAAGGTGTGCCTACAAATACTGTATATCAGGCTGTCAACCTCAAGGTGTGGCAGCATGACCCTAACTTTGCAGGACCTGCTGATGAGATTTTGGGAGTGTCCACACCCCTCTACTCCTATGACATACAAGCACAAGATGTGACAGATGTGACTGCATTTCCAACCTTGCTGCCATGGTGTCTCCAACAGCAGCCATTACATATGGCAATGATCATTATGCCAACATGCACAGCTCACATCCTGCACCACCTACAACCACATCATGCACACCTGCATGTGTGCAGCTCCTTAACAGACATATTGCCAAACAACAGACACCACAGAAAATCCTGCCTATGGAGAACACAGTACACATAATACTGCATGCACTACTCTCTCACTGGTCAAACACTTGAGGCAAAACACAAAATCAAGTATTCAAGTATGATTGCAAGGTGTTCACAACAGTGTTAGTAATCCTTGCCATATCCCATGTAGGATGCATCATGGGATGTTAGCATGTCCAGTAGATGCTGTGTATCCTCCATAGAGAGGCCATTTATGACCTGCTCTGTAGATATGGACGATAATGGGATAGGTTGTAGGAATGTCATGTGTCACATGTGGTGGGGACAGGGAAGTGAAGCTGATGCAGAACCTGCAGGACTACAAGTTAACTATGAGTACAGACTCATTATATGTGGCATCATTATGTATAAGTTCATCGACATTCTGGGCCTGTCCTTTGAGGTTACACATGTAACTACACTCTGTGTTGTAGTTCTGCTTTGTGTGAGTGGCTAATTTTGTCATTTACTGTGTCTATACAACATCACAACAGCACTATGTGTTTGTTTTAGCTGAGGAGGTTGTGCCTCCATTTTAGGGGGAGTACCCTCACCCTAACTGCCATGAGGGGCCTGTGTTCCTCCTGTCAGGTACAGCTGAGTTCATGCAGTTGTAATGCTGCTGGCATAATGCAGGGGTGTAGAGCCCTGCATAGTTTTCTCACCCATCTGTGGGGGGAGGTGCAGTGAAGCTATGTAAACCATCCCACAAGAGGTAATAAATGGCTTTGTTGAAATATATGTCTCTATTGTCTGCAAGGGGGGGGTTACTGCTGGTAGTTTTAATGAGACTGATCTGTGGTCAGATCCCACCAGGGAGGACCTCACATTGGGGGGCTGCAATGGTCACCCGTATTGGCAAACACATGATGCAATACATTGGTTTCCCTTGTGGGGATGTCACAGCACTGCTCCAGGACATTGTAGTTAAGAACATGGACTAACTTTCAGGCATGTGACCTGCAGCTTGACTAAGCAACACAGTTGGTGGTCACTTAATGCTACAACAAACCATGGTGTAAGGATATATCTTGATAGACACACGTACATACAAATATGCACAATGGGTGTCTAGATTCATGGGGCTGCTTCTGTAGCTGGCTATTACTTGATTATGCGCCCTATCAGTAGTGAATGGCATATGCAGTGTCTCTGGGAAATCAAAGTGTTTCACAAAATCTGGATGTGTATTTATCCTTAATGAGTATGTGTACACCACCTGCATTACCTTGCACACTGTCATTTTGAGGTCTGAAGATGTGGCTGGATGTGTAGTCTGGTATGGCTGTGGTGTTGTCCACAGCTTTCAACCAGATGTCCTTGACTGCACACATGTCTGCATATTCCAGGGTGGGGACACCTTCCACAGAGTGGGGTTCTGTGTTGCTATACCCAGCGTGTAGCAGCATAAAGTACAGTTTTGTACCTACCATAAATGTAGATGTTCGAAGATCCACATTGCTGCAGTCCTTACACTTGGGTAGTCCGCTGTCCTCGGTCGGCCCGAATATCAAAGTATAAGGCTGACGTCGGTCAAGGCGCATTTGACTGACATCAGGACGTCAGGGTACAAATGCGCATGACCGACGTCATATCCTCAGTCTTTTCTTGCCCCAGATGTCAGAAGACCCTAAAAATAAAGGTCAAAACCCAAAGACAACAACCAAACAACCAACCATCCTAACACTAAAAATATGTACAATATATACAATATATACAATATACCTCATATTGACAACCCAACCCACACAACCGCCTCAAACTACAGAGGGAAGGAGGGAGGTAAATTGGACTGCAGCAATGTGGATCTTGAACATCTACATTTATGGTAGGTACAAAACTGTACTATGTTCTTCATCTCACATTGCTGCAGTCCTTACACTTGGGTAGAATCCCAAAGCAGAGGTAAGGGAGGATGGCCAAACTATAATGAAGCAGGAGCTGCCAAAATGCCCTGCAAAACAGCAGTGGCAAAACCAGCCCTGGATTTAGAGTACAGTGGAAGGTGATAATGCCTAGAGAAAGTATGCACTGAACTCCAAGTAGCTGCCTCCAAAATATCCTTAGTTGCCACCCCTCAAAAGCTGTTGAAGTGGCAGTAGCCCTAGTGGAATGAGGCCTAATCCCAGATGGAATCTCCTTGCCATGATGGGAATAACAGAAAGCAATGCAAAACCCAATCCACTTAGAAATAATTTGTTTTGACACAGGCTTGCCCTGAGAACTCAAAGCAAAAGAAACAAATAACTGCTGAGACTGCCTGAACCCTTTAGTTCTGTCCAAATAATATCGCAACTGCCTGTGTACATCTAAAGTGTGCAAAATCTTTTCCCCTTTATTTTGGGGATTTGCATAAAAAGTAGGCAAATGAATAGTTTGGTTTAAAGCCACACTAGAAACCACTTTAGGCATAAAGGAAGGATTAGTACATAAAGATACCCTATCCTTATGAAAAATTAAGAAAGGCTCAACCGCCATAAGGGCCTGCAACTCAGAAACCCTTCTTGCAGAGGTAATAGCCAACAGAAAAGCAGTCTTCCATGACAAAAACTTTAATTCAGCAGTAGCTGCAGGCTCAAAAGGTTGTAGAGTGAGTTTCTCCAACACAAAATTGAGATCCCAAGCAGGAGTAGGAGCTCTTCGTGGGGGTCTTATATTCTTTGCCCCTCTAAGAAATTGCTTGAACAAAGGATGAGAAAACAATGGTGGGTCACAATCATAGTGAGCCAAAATTGCTGCAGCATGAACCTTAATAGAAGAGAAGGACAAACCTTTGTCCAATAACTCAGTAAGATATTGAAGAGCCACACTTAAATTAGGTTCAGAAACATCAAAATCCTTTGCTGCACTCCAAAATAAAAATCTCTTCCATTTATCTGCGTACACTTTCCTTGTACTAGGCCTTCTAGCTTACAAAATAACATTCAAAACTTGCTGTGGAAGTGGAGGCCCACTATGGTTCAAAACAGAATATGCCAGGCTGTTAGGTGCAGAGAGTGAAGCTTGACATTGAGCAAATGACTGTCCTCCTGAGACAACAGGTGTGGAATCGAAGGCAAAGGCCATGGAGGCTTCCATACCAGGCTTCTCAGTAATGGGTACCAATGCTGTCGAGGCCAATCTGGAGCTATCAAAATCATCCTTGGCTTGTCTTGTCTGGCCTTTAGTAGTACCTTTGGGAGGAGAGGCAGAGGCGGAAAGGCATACACATGAAGATTGCTCCAATTGAAGGAAAGAGCATCCACTTTCCAAGCTGTGGGATGAAACCTTTTGTGCAAAACTTTGGCAGCTGATGGTTTAGTGGAGAAGCGAACAGATCTATGTCTGGAGTTCCCCATGACACTGTCAATTTCTGAAATACATGAGGATCCAATTTCCACTGTGGGGATCCATAATTTGTCTGCTCAACACATCTGCTAAGGAGTTCTGTGCTCCGGCAGAAACCTTGCCTGAAGATTTAGCTGTAAACTGAGAGCAGTCTCCCACAAAATCATTGCTTGCCTGCATAGAGGATAAGAATGTGTTCCGCCTTGCTTGTTGATGTACCACATGACAGTTGTGTTGTCTGTTAGAATCAACACCTGCCCTGGAAGAAGTAAATCCTTGAAAGCTATTAATGCAAACTGGACTGCTAACATCTCTTTCAAGTTGATATGTAGATGTTGTAGTCTGGCAGGCCACTTGTCTTGTATCCACTTTCCATTCAGATGAGCTCCCCAAGCTGTGTCTGAGGCATCTGTCGTTAGAATCTGACTCGCCTCTGGCCAGGTCACAGAGAGTCCCTTGTTTAGGTGACATTCCTGAGCCCACCACAACAATTCCTTTTGAATGCAAGGTATTATTTGAATGACAGTGTCCAAATCCTGGCAGTGCTGTGTCCATACATTTTTGAGATACCATTGTAGCTTCCTCATATGCAGTTTGGCATTGGGAAGCACCAGAATACAAGATGCCATGAACCCCAAGGCTTGAAGGACTGTCCTTGCAGTCAGCCTGGACTGATGAGACAACTGATGAAAGTAAAGGGAAAGATTCTTTTGTTTGTCCGGGGTCAAAAGGCCATCTGGGATGCTGTATTCAGTCTCACACCCAGAAAGCACATGTCCTGAGAGGGTACTAGACTGGACTTTATTTCGTTCACAGAATACCCCAGGCATCTTAGCACTGCTATCACATAATCCAAATGATGAAGAAGCTCGTCCCTTCCTTGAGCCAGAATCAGGCAGTGGTCCAAATAAGGATAGATCTGTATTCCTTTTAACCTGAGGAAAGCTATCACTGGAGCCAGAACCTTTGTGAACACTCTGGGTGCAGTAGATAAGCCAAAGGGCAATGCAGAGAACTGATAATGAGAAGTCCCAGCTCGAAAACGCAGATACTTCCTGCAACTCAGTCTGATAGGAACATGAAGATAAGCCTCCTTGAGATCCAAGGTTACCATCCAATGATCTTTGCCCAGCAGAGGTAAAAGCTGCTGTAACGTCAACATTTTGAACTTGGGAATGTCCAGATAAGTGTTGAGGATAGATAAGTCCAAAATTGGTCTCCACGTGTTCCCTTTCTTTGGTACTAGGAACAGGCGAGAATAAAATCCTAGGCCCATTTTGGCATAGGGACCGGCTGTATGGCCCCTATTTGGAGTAACAGAGAAATTTGCTTGTGAGCCTCTATTCTTTGTTGAGGAGGAACGTCTGGCATGCCTTTGAAAGGAGGCAAGGTATGAAAATAAAACCTGTAACCGTGGTAAATGATATCCAATACCCATCTGTCTTGGGTAATTAAACTCCAATTTTCTTTGAAAAGTGCCAACCTTCCTCCCAAAGGTGCTGCCAGACGAGCAGGTTCTGGCAGCTGAAAAGGTAGGTCATTGGGTCTGTTTACGAAAGGACTGACCCCTGCCCTCACCGAAGACTGTGCAGGAGAACTTCCTGTTCTAGGCCTGAAAGAGCCCTGAGCTCTGCCCCTACCACGCCTAGATCTACCCCTAGACTGGGAATCATAAGAAGGATAGGTCCACCCCTTAGTAGGCCAATTTCTACTAAACTTTGGAGGCTGAACCTGCAAAAAATCTTTAACAGTCTGCATAGACTTAGCCTTGTCTTCCATTTTCTTTAAGACTGTCTCAACAGGAGAACCAAACAACACATCAGATTGTAAAGGAGCATCTAAAATCCTTGTTTTAACATGTTCAGATAAATTCTGATCCCTCAGCCAGGCGTGCCTGCGAAGAACTGACCCAGTGGCAGCCACCCTAGACGAGGCCTGTACAGCATCAAAACCACATTGCAAAGAATGCTTACCCACCTGTTCAGAAACATGCACTAAATCTTGTAACTCTTTACAATCAATACCTTCCGCCAGAGCATCAACCTTAGACTTCAATTGAGAAAGGAGATAGTTTTGGTATTTCAACATGTGAAACTGGCAATTCAAAGCCCTCATAGCTAGAGTGGAGGAAGTATAAACTTTCTTTCCCCATCTATCCAAGGCCCTGGCCTCTTTATCTGAAGGAACCGGATTCTTGACAACAGAAGCCTTAACACCTTTAGGCCCCTGACTAACAGTTTCTGGGTCTGCCCTAGGACTCTTAAAAGATACTTATGAGCTTCAGGCACCCTGTAATACCTATCCGGTTTAACAGGAGCAGGAGGCAAAGAATCAGGATTAAGAGAAGCCTCTGTAAAACATCTTCCACCACATCCAAAACAGGAGGTATAGCCAAAGGCCTATGCTGGGTTAAAACAAAAATCCCTAAGCCTTTTCCTGGAATCAGAGAAGTCCTGACCTTCCCACTTAAAATGCTCCCTCATGGAATGAAGAGTTTCTGAAAAGAAAAATCCTCAGGAGGAGAAGCAGAAGGAGTAGAATCATCCACATCAGAATCAGAATAAGGAATACTCCTGCAAGTCTTCAGTCAAGACTCTGAAACATCCAAGCCTGCTCAAAACTCCTAGCTCAGGTTCCACCCTAGGTCTCTTATCAGGAGGGGCAAAGAACCCTAATTAAAGTAATCAAATCTTCTGCCATTTTAAGCATATGCTTCTTGGGCACAGTTCCTGAAGAACTAGGGGTGACACCAACTGAAGCTAAACCTGGCCTGCCTCTGGGAGAAGCCTTGGAAACAGAAGGAGAGGGCCTAACCACCCTAGGAAGGGAGGGGAGTATAGTAACCTGAGAAGCCCCATCAGCCTGACCTGCCTCCTGAGAGGCCACATCCTGCAATAACAAAGTCTCTCCCTGGGATCCCAAAGAAACCTCCGGTGGAACCACCGGTTCCACCGACACCTCTAAAGAACCGGCGTCCGGTACAGACGGTTCTTCTAGCCTAGGCTTAACTGCTTTGTCCTTGCGCTTCTTCGAAGAAGCAGGCGTCGGAGCCTCCAACGGCATTTTATAATTGCACCGCTTCCCGAAGACTAACCTGGCACAATCTAACCTTCTCTTTATAGTGCGCTTACTGAATCTAGCACAAGAGCGACACCCAACAACGTCGTGCTCAGGCCCTAAACAAGGAATACACAAAGTATGGTAGTCTCTATGCAGTATCTGTTTCCCACAAGAAATACAATTATTCACTTTTTCTGACATCCAGTAAACCACTGAGGCAAGAAAAAACTAAAATATTCCCCAACGGGGTACTTAGCCAACTTTGACTCAGTCTGAAACTCTGAAACCGAACAATTTCAGAACGCCAACCGGCACTTGCAACGCTGCTTCTGCATCGGACCATGCGGCAAAAAAAGACTGAGGATATGACGTCGGTCATGCGCATTTGTACCCTGACATCCTGATGTCAGTCAAATGCGCCTTGACCGACGTCAGCCTTATACTTTGATATTCGGGCCGACCGAGGACAGCGGACTACCCAAGTGTAAGGACTGCAGCAATGTGAGATGAAGAACATCCATGATGTTGTATAAATATGGTGCTCTCATTGCCAACTTTACTGTCAACAGTACATCTAAGATGCATTGTGGGGGTGTCAGCAGCATTGGTCGGTACTCCAAATCTCAGGCCTGACAGATGAAGACCATCACTGGTGAAGCATTGATGTCTGTTGAGCGAGGCATCCCAGCCAAACATGTAGTTTATCCACCTACAATGACACCACACCCTAAGACAATTATTGACTTCCATTAATTTCTGTGTGTATGGAGTCATCATCCTAGGTGAGGGTCAACTGCAGCTGAAAGCTATGCGCATACCCACAAGAGACACAGACTGGATAAGCTCATTCGTGTGTTTGCATACAGTCCAGTGATTTATGTCCTTTGTCATACACATCTGCAGGAAATATGATGTCAGCATTATGTTAACTGATATGCCTTGATTTGCAGCAATGTGTGGTAAGGCCTAGTCTGTCACCCCACAGACAGCTATTTGTGATCTTTCCCATATGTAGCCACTTGACACAGACATCAATGTGTCTCATGATGGCATCACCTATGACTAAAAGGTGTTGGCCTGGCAGACAGGTAGATGTCACCTCATCCAATATAAAACAGACAACAGTGACATTCATTTTATTATATGCACAAACATCATGACATCTTTTTGCAATGGCGATAGATAGGTTGACACATGAGATCACACAGGAGTTCCCATGGACTTTGATGTTTGCAGATGATATTGTGACCTGTATTGAGAGTAGGGAACAGGTTTAGGAGATCTTTACAACCAAAACAAAAGAAATAAAAAACTAAGAACCAAACAAACAAACCAAAAGGCAAAGCAAAAAAAGATGCTGAAAAGTCAGAACCACTCAGAACAAATGTTATTGTCCATACAAAAAAATACACAAGGATTAAAAGCTTTCATTTGCTTATATCCTCAGACTTCTTCAGAATCCTTGAAATACACATTTAAAATACATATAAATATCTTTTATCCATTGGTCATGTGATTAAAACATCCAATAGCAAAATATCAAATAATTCAAATCCTAAAAAGTCATCCTATAAAAATAATCGTATTATAATAATAATAATATCTATTCCTACTAAAAATCTCTTAACTAAAAAGCCTGTGCTTTCCAGCTAATAATACCTTAAAAATAAAACCATACAAGATTTGAGGCATAATTCACTAATAATAGAAATATGTTCATTCAAACCTGGGGGCACACAAGTATTTAGTTTTATTTGCCATATCATTTCCTTGCATCCAATCAAGTCCTCCCAGGGCCCAACCCTAGCATCTTAAGATATGACATCAAAGCCAAAAAAAGCAAAATTATGAAAAAAGCAAAATTATGATCTGGAAAACTTTGAAAATATTTGTATAGGGAATTTTTTACATTTTTACTTTTTATGTGTTGAAGATGTTCATATATTCGTTCCCTAAATTTACGTTTTGTTTTCCCAGTATAGAAACGGATACATTGTAGGCATTTTGCCACATAAATAATTCCAATGGAATTCCATGTACAGTGGAAGGAGGCATATATTACTTGGTTTCCAATCACTACCTTATCTTGTTCTAAAATAAATGTGCACTGTTTGCAACATCCACATCTAAAAGTAACCCTCTTCACAAAATCAGAAAATATTTCACCCTTTTCAAGAATCCCCTTAAATGATCTGCCAGTTCTATAGACAATGCAAGGCCTTTCCCTATAATATCAACGATATTACTAAAACAGGAAAAATTATTCCAGTTCTTAAGCAGTATGTCTAAAATAGCCCTATGACTTTCAGTGTAAGCGGTAACAAAAGCACTATCAAAATTAGTCTTTCTATTTTCCTTGTTGGTATCCCTAACCATCTCTGTAGACAAATCACACAAAATTTTAAGGAGAGGAACAAGACTCCCTTCCTTCCTTTTAACATCTACTTCATGTGTAATTAAAGTCACTAAGATTTCAGGATATCCTTTTGAAAAAAACATTTCAGCCAACTTCAGCCTGTCAGATGCAAAATCAGCATCTTCTGATACCATTCTAACTAAGTGAATAAATTGGCCTTTAATAATTCCCCTTTTAATGTGTTAGGGGTGACAGCTAGAATAACCCAATAAGGCACTTGAATAGTGAGGTTTTCAATAAATGCCTTATTTTCTTGTTATAATCATCCTTGGTAATTAAAACATCTGAATAACTAATGTAGTGGGAGCTAAATGTATAAGCAAATTTTAAAAAGGAAGTTGTAGAATTTATATAAGTAACAAAATTATCTGTGTCTATAGCAGATGCTTCCCAAGCAATAAAACAATCATCTAAATAATGAATATATAATTTCCAAGGATTAGAAACATTTCCCATTGCAGCATAACTATATTGGCATACAAGGGGGCACAAGCTGCCCCCATTGCTACACCCTTTCTCTGTTGGAAATACTGGTCTTCAATACCTACAAAATGATATTCCAAAAGCATTTCCATGAGTGTAATGAAAGTATTGATCCCGTCATTCTTCAAGCTACCAGAATCCACTAAGAATTCCCAAACCCATTCTAAACCCTGATCATGTGGTATTACATTAAACAAATTGACTACATCCATAGTCAAAACACAAGGTTCTGTGAATAAGGTACTTTTTGTAATTTGAGTAAAAAATCCCAGGTATCCCGACACAAATATGGTTGAGAATCCACAAATGCTTTTAACCTGATGTCTATGTATTTAGCCAGACAATGTATATTAGAAGTACATGCATTAACTATAGGTCTCATTGGGGGGTCCACAAGATTTTTTTTAATTTTGGGAATTCCAAATATGACAGGAACAATGGGATAGTTTACATTAAGAAAATCAAAAACTCTCCTGTCAATCTGTCTCTGTTCAACCATATCCCGAAGGAAAAAAAAAATCTTGCTTTAAATAATGTGTGTATAATTCAGGGTGGTTTCTTCATAAATTTCATCCTTATTGAAAGCAGACTTTTAGTAGGAATAGATATTATTATCATAAGATTATTTTTATAGGATGACTTCTTAGGATTTGAATTATTTGATATTTTGCTATTGGATGTTTTAATCACATGATCAATGGATAAATGATATTTAAATGTTTTTTAAATGTGTGTTTCTATGATTCTGAAGAAGTCTAAGGATATAAGCAGATGAAAGTGCTTAATCCTTGTGCATTTTTTTGTGTGGATAATACAATTCGTTCTGAGTGGTTCCGATTTTTCAGCATCTTTTTTTGCTTTGCCAACAGGTTTAGGAGACCCTGGAGAGGTGGGAGGGTTGTCTAATGGTTAAGGTGCTTGTCTTACAAACACAAGGTGCAGGGTTTGAGTCTCACAAGGGATAATTGGCTAGGCTTAAAATGGCTTGCAAGGGCAGTTAGCTTAGTACTAATCTATGAACCTATGAACCTATGAGTTATGGTATACAGAGGACAGTAATGAAGGGCATCAGGACTAAGGCAGAATATATGTGTGTTAATGATAGGGAGGATAGAGGAATAGTGAGACTGTAGGGAGTAGAGTTGGTGAAGACATATCATTTGAAATACTTGGGATCAACAGTTCAGAGTAACAGTGAGTATGGAAGAGGGTGAAGAAGACAGTGCATGCAGGGTAGAGTGGGTGGAGAAAAGCATCAGAAGTGATTTGTCACAGACCGGTACCAATAACACTGAAAGAGAAGGTCTACAAGATGGTAGTGAGACCAGCTATGTTATATGGGCTGGTGACAGTGGCACTGACAAAAGGACAGGGGTCATAGCAGGAACTGGCAGAGTTCCAGATGTTATAAATTGCATTGGGTGTACAAAGGATGGACAGGATTAGTAATCAGTATATTAGAGTGTCAGCTCAGGTTGTACAGCTTGGAGAGAAAGCCAGAGAGGTGAGATTGCATTGTTTTGGACATGTTCTTAGGAGTGATGCTGGGTATATTGGGAAAAGGATGCTAAGGATGGAGCTGGAAAGTAAGAGGAAAAGATAAAGACCTAAAATAAGGTTCATGGATGTGGTGACCAAGGACTTGCAGGTGGTTGGTTTGACAGAGCAAGATGCAGATGAAAGGAGGAAATGGAAAAGGGTGATCTGCTGTGGTGACCCCTGATGGTAGTAGCCAAAAGAAGAAGATTAAGATATCCTCTGTTTTTGAATTAATCATACCTGTATACTTGTGGCAAGAGTGTACAGTAAGAGCATCTATTTGAAGGTTAGTGTTTCTGGACTCAGTGTGAGCTTTAACAGTGTTTCCTTATATTACCTTCTCTCTTCTGGTTTATGTGCACAGGCCTTAACACTTTTTCCTCATACATAGAGAAATACCAACACACTTATTTTCCAATACAATCTGCTGCTATGTAACGGAGCAGATTCTCAACAGCTCTAACTAGCTGTCATACCTTCTGTTACCTAATAAGCAGCAATTAAACCACTTACATATTAATAACAGAACTATAGATCCACCTTAAAAAGGACCTCCTAATGTACACCCCATAAGTTAGTCCCCTGAAAATACAGCTCAGGTCACATATCCCCCTCCTTTTAGCATTCTGTATACAGATACCAGTTTCAAACCTCCCATCATTACCTATCATTCTCCCTGTTTCTTCTGCAAGACTAGCTGACATGAGTTTTTTGACTCAATGCAGACAATGCCTCATCTGGATAATTATAGGAGGATAAACTCACTTGCACAATTTTACAAGGGATTTGCAAACTGAAATACCATGGAAGAAATAGTGCACCACCCCACAAGGGTCTTTAATATGTCAGACCCATCCCTGAACAATATGAGTGAACAATGCAAAGGCACATGTGTACTGCCTGCACTGTTAATCCAGCCATAAAGCAGTATATTTAGAAATTGGAATAGCTACTGAACTCCCTAAAGGAAGAGTCAGGTTCAAAAAACATCATCCAAGGTAACTACCCTCTCTTAAGGGATGGTATAATCAACTTTCAAGCTCAAGTTTTCACAAAGGACATTGATAGCTGTAGTAAGTTACACCCTGCTGCCCTGTCTACACATTTACACAATGTATATACACAGCCGTGCCTGATAGGCTCAAAGACAGATCTACCAGAAAACGCAAACCATACTGGTGGATGTCTGTCATTACTACATTATACAGTATGTGAAAGAGGCTGGGTTTACAAATACAACATGTACAAAACAGTCCTGGAAGGCCACTCCCCTCAGTGTAACCAAACAAATAAGACACCTTCAAAAACCCTCATATAGTAACTATACTAATAATTTATAAGACATATCCAAGGATAACCATAAGCTTGTCTTCATTTACATCTGCAAACTGATATATATCACTCACATGTCTTTTGAACTAATTCTGGATGGTATTACGCACATTGAATCCCAGAAAACAGAAAAAGCCAGCACTCAATCTCTAGTGGAACAAATTTATTACACATTCACATACCCGTTTCGGCCATGTAAGCGTTCATCAGTGTAAAGAATCAACAATGATATCAAGCCTTAAATACTGACTATTACATTCTAATTGGTCAGTTACAAATGGTCATTCAAACTCAGAGAAAATAACCCTCCTAGCCTAATAATCCAACTCTTTTTTTCTTTTTTGGTCCAACAACCTGTCCCACCCTCCTTTGTTATTCTTATTTAAACTAATTTTATCAATAATCGTGAAATAAAACTGCTGCGTTATGTTTTAAAGTGTGTTTATATAGGGCATTAGCTGTTTTTTTGCATTTGATATCACTCAAATGCTCTGTTATCCTAAATTTCAAAGGATGACAAATCTGCCCAGTATAAAAAGCTGATCAACTATATGTGGCTAAATATATCACCCAATCAGTATTACAATTTCCAGACACCTTTATCTGGAAAGCCTTAGAGGTGTTGGAAGATGTAAAATGCTGTTTTACAGACATATTTGCAATTATTACAATGTCCACAAGGTTGGCATCCCTTAACCAGCTTTCTACCTAATGTTAATTGCCCCAAAGTTGAACTCGTTTTGTTATTCTTTTTATAATGCTTAAATCAATCCCCCAACATTTTTCCACATCTAAATGTAAACAAACATTTAGCAGGTAAAATATTACATAAATGATCATCTAACAGCAGAATATGCCAGTATTTCTGCACCAGATTATGAAATATTTTGTATTATTGCCAAAATTCATAATGAATCTGGGTGAACCTCCTGATGTTTTTTTGAGCTTATAGCTTAATAATTGTGCTCTGTCAACCTCCTGTGTGGAATTAAATGTTCTCACAATATCAGAATATATATATCCCCTATCACAAAACCTCCAAATCATATCATCAGCTTCTTTTTCATATTCTGATTCGGAAGAAAACATCCTTTTTAATCTAAGGAACTGACCTTTAGGTATGTTTCTAACTATATATGGGGGATGACAACTATCAACATGCAAGAGGGTATTCACTTGGGGAAACTTTCTAAAAGTCTGACTACTAAGTGTCCCATCTGACTCTACCTGTATTGATACATCCAGAAAGGTAATTTGTCTGGGGTCATGATGCACTGTAAATTGTATACCCCACTTGTTGTCATTCAGATATTGTACAAATTCCAATAGGTATATAACATCAGACCTCCAGACCAGCCAGCAATTATCTAAGTACCTTCTCCAGATGTCAATAGCCTCAAGGTAGATGTCATTAGAGTCATCATAGATAATTTGTTCCACCACAAAACCCACAAAAAGGTCCACATAAATCGGTGAAAAAGATGCACCCATAGCTGTACCACTGAGTTGTAAATAGCATTCTTCTCTGAAATAAAAAACATTTTTTGTCAACACATGTTTGTAAGACACAACAAAAAAGTGTTGAAACCTGGACTATATATAGAAGCCCTGTCCAACCAATATTCTAAGGCTATTAAACCCACCCAATGAGGAATGCTAGTATACAACTCAAAGCCACCCAGAGTCCAACTGCATCGCATCAATAATAGTCATAAACTATGTTGTGTCCTGAATTCTTGATCTCATTAACCCCAACAATTTCTTTAAATAATATGATAAGAATTCAGACAATGGTTCAGTAAGTGACCCATTCACTGCCCCAATAGGTCTAACTGGTGGGCATTCTGCATTTTTATGAATTTTGGGCTGCATATAGAAATACTGCCTAGTAGGATCTTGTACAGTCAACTGGTATAAAACATATTTAGAAATTATACCTTCCTCAAAATCCAAAATCACTTCCTTACTCTAATGATGTAAATATAATCTGCAATATTATAAAAAGAAATTGGAATATTCTAACCACCATTGATGAAGTGAAAGATAAAATAACAGCAGGACCATGTTTTTCCTTTAAAAATAACAGTTCCCTTAAAAGGCATCTTTGTTATATAGGTAACATTGAGAAAAAGTCTGTACAGTCTGATAGGATAGGGACATATGCCTGCAGGAATTGCATGGTTGTAAATACATTTTTATGGGTAGACAGTTTATGCATCCACAGCTGGGGCTTAGAATTAATTTTGATTTCTACACAGACTGCAGAACCAGGAATGTTATTTATTTTAGCTTCTGTACAACCTGCTTCATGTTTTATATAGGCAAAACTATAACCTCCCTCTGAAAGACAGGATATTAGAACATTGCAGAGATATTAAGAATAAAAAGGAAGATAATGCTTTAGCAGATCATGTTGCTAAAGAGGGCAGCGGACATAGTTTTAAATTCTTTGTCTTAGAAATTATGTATGAGGGAATGAGAGGTGGGGATTTAAAAAAATTCTACAGAAGCAAACAAACAGAAACGGATACTCTATTTTAATGTTGATAAACCTCCTGGGTTAAATAGTAAGGTGTCTTTAAAGCTGCTTTTAAAAGCTCAAGCAATTAATCATTAAGGATGCATATGTGAGAATATATATAAATATTTTTTGTACTATGATTTTTCTTATGCATTTTGTTGTATTTGTGTTTTTAAATTTTATTGGGTGTGTTTTTTTGTCATTAATTGATGTTATCTAATGATTGGTTTCCAATTTGTATTTAAATGAAGTTGAAATTTGTAGTCTAATAAAGCGGTCGAAAGAACTTACTATATTAAATGTCCTATATTTTTATCTGCCATGTGTGACCAGAGTTTTTATCGAATTACTGTGCTAGTTTCATTTCCAGATTACTTAATTCAGGTCATTGGATTTTATTTTTGTTGGTTTCTCTGTATTATTTCCTGACCTGAACATGGCAGAAGGTGATTTAGGAGTAGTACAAGTGGAACTTGCCTACAATCCGGTGAATGGAACTGATAAAATGCTAAGTAAAACTCACCATTTGAACAGAATTCTTGAGGCTAGAACGAACTCTTTACTTTTCAATGAAATAATTACATAAGCATTGCCTGACTTAAAAGAAAACAAACTGCTGGATAGTTTTCATGGCAAATATAGAATACTTGAAGATAAACTATATAAATTTAAGTGTTTGCAATGGCAACGCTTTCATCTTGAAGCTTCTCTCAAACATGAAGTTGTACTGATAGGGCTCAGAGTTCTTACTATGTCAAGTTATGGACAGACTTATCCTGAGCTGCTGAGGCAATGGCAAATACTTAACTTGAAATTGAGCGCTCAATATCTGAACTTAATAATAAATTTTTTTTACCTCAAAAAATGGATTTATTTATTGTCTCCTTACAAAATGAGATATATGACTTATACTCTGTAGATATAATTGGTGACAAGATGGATTTGTTATAGGACAATATCGGTATGTATGAGAAGCGCCTACAAGTAACTAAAGTCCATAAATTGCAAAGGGACTTGCAAGATTTCCAAAGATGTGCTGTTTTCTCATGGCCGAGAGCAAGAGGGGCAGGTTAACAACTACATCTAGAGACCATGAATTGAGATCGACAATCAATTGACCAATAGAAATCAGTGATTTGATCAGCCCACCCCCAAATGTTATTTTAGAAACTCAGACTGCATCATTAACTGTAAATGGAGGAAAGGTCCGTATGTAATGGAGAAAAACAACTAGTAGTAGATAAAGGAGAAGAAATACAAATGGATAAACCATCTGAGAATAATACTCCCCTTGTGGAAGAAAGAGCTGTGAGGCCAAAAATAGTCCACTCCATTCCAGAAGTGTCTAATTCTGGAATTACTGCACAAGCATCAACAGAAAACTGCTTTTTCTTAAACACCCCCTTGCCCATAAAAGAATGCTCAAGGAGCCGAGTGAGAAAAGACAGGATTCAGTGGTTGAACAGTGTGAACAATTCTGCCAACCAAGGGAAGATATTGAAATGGCACAATCAGGTTTAGTTATAAATATTTCTTCATTTATTTTGTCGGAGACATAAAAATCTCTTTTAGCGAATGGTTTGAATTTTGTTCCAGCTTAAAAGGCAAATTTAGTTGATGTCCTTAAGGACTTGAAACTTTTTGGTAGGAAGTTGACTTTGAGAACTATGTTTAAGAGCTCAACTGAATCATATGACATTTTTAAAAAAGCGAGTACATTCATTCCATCACCAAATCCGACTGTTGAAGCTTTTGTAGATATATGTGGTAATCAAATTAGAGATGTGTTTTCTAAAGGTATTAAACCTAGATGCTATAATATGTCTGTAGCAGAATATGAAGCATTATGTGAATTGAAAGAAATGTCCTGTATTGAAATTAGAACTGGTGACAAAAGTGGGGGTGTGATAATACTTGATAAAGCATTGTACATACAGCAAATGGAATGTATTCTAAATTATATTAACAGATATGTTTGTATAATGAGTCACAGTGAAAGGCATCACTGATAAAGTTTCATTTTTGATTTTTGATTTACTAATTTCAGGAATGATCTCAGAACCTTTGTTTAACTATTTTACAGTTGAACATCCTTTAGTTCCCAGTATGTATGGTTTGCCCAAAGTGCACAAACATCTTACTATGCCACCAACGAGACTGATAGTTTTGAGCAGACCAAACTTGTCTCTATATATGTAGAGAATAATCTACACCCTCTTTTGAACAGTTGCAAAACTATACTTATGGACATTAAGATGTTCTTACAGAGTTTGTATATGAAAACTATAAATATGAGTAATGATTATTTATTGGTGACCTTAGATATAGAATCACTTTTTACAGTTATACCAAATGCATGGGGGGTTAATAACATAAGAGAGTCTTTGAACGATAGAGGTTATAATTCTGATAAGGTTAGGCTGATATGTGCACTATTGGAAATCATTCTGGAGAATGATGTGTTTACATTTGGTTGTGTTTTTTTCTTACAGAAGGTTGGTGTAGCGATGGGCACAGCCTGTGCCAATAGCTATGCCAAACTTGCATTAGTACAATGGGAAACTAGTTATGTTTTGTAAAATGAGACCTTTAGAAATTCAATAATTTGGTATGCACGTTTTGTGGATGACATTTTCTTATTATGGCATGTTACTGAAGAAAGATTAAGAAAATCCGTCCACTATCTGCATACCACAACCAACTTCTTAAAATTCACATACAAATGTTCTAAAGAAGAAATAGAATTTTTGGATGTAAAGGTTAAAAAAATGAATTAAGTAAAATAACAACTAGTTTGTACAGAAAACCAATGAGAAAGAACTATTTGTTGCATAACAGGAGTATGCACCCCAAACATGTCAAGCATAATGTCTTAAAAGAGCAGATATATAGAATTATGCATTTACACAATGAAGATATGAAGTTAAAACAGGCACGTATAAGTCTCAAACAGGAGTTCTGAGACAGAGGTTACAAAGAAAATGAAATAGATAAACGTATAAGTGAAGCTTGGTTAGAAAGATATGATAAATGTAAACCATATTACAGTGAGGAGAGAATTCGACCTGCTATGGAGGCTAATGATGAATTAATGCTAGAGGTGAATTCATATACTCAAACAAATAATGATTTAAGGATAGCACTTCCTTACTCTAATGATGTAAATATAGTCTGCAATATTATAAAAAGAAATTGGAATATTCTAACCAATTTTGATGAATTGAAAGATGAAATAACAGCAGGACCACGTTTTTCCTTTAAAAATAACAGGTCCCTTAAAAGGCATTTTTGTTATAGAGGTAACATTGAGAAAAAGTTTGTACAGTCTGATAGGTTAGGGACCTATGCCTGCAGGAATTGCATGGCTTGTAAATGCATTTTTATGGGAAGACAGTTTTTGCATACACAGCTGAATCTTAGAATTAATTTCGATTTCTACGCAGACTGCAGAACCAGGAATAATATTTATTTTAGCTTCTGTACAGCCTGCTTCATGTTTTATGTAGGCAAAACTAACCACCCTCTGAAAGACAGGATATTAGAACATTGCAGAGATATTAAGAATAAAAAGGAAGATAATGCTTTAGCAGATCATGTTATTAAAGAGGGCAGTGGACATAGTTTTAAATTCTTTGTCTTAGAAATTATGTATGAGGGAATGAGAGGTGGGGATTTAAAAAAATCTACAGAAGCAAAGGAACAGAAATGGATACTCTATTTTAATGCTGGTTTTGGTATGTACCTCACAAGACATCTACAACAACTGGAAAAGCCGCAGAAATACCTCACAAAGAGGATTACCGGCCTCAAACTGATGCCAAATGCAGACCGTCTCAAAAAACTCCAGCTTTACTCCGTCACATATCACCTACTCAGAGGCGATCTCTACCTAACATACAAAGCTATGTCAAACCCAGAGCTGTTGGACATGCTCCACTTAAAGAAATCCCAATCCCTCCGAGCTACACGCTCTAGGGACCTAAACCTTGTCACCACAAAAAACTGAACATGCTGGAGGGATAGATTCCTGTCCCACAGACTTCCCATACTCTGGAACAGACTACTTATCTATGTCAAACAGAGCTCCTCATTAGCACTCTTCAAGAAGAATCTTGATGATTGGATGGGTAATAGGAAATTCACCCCAGGGATCACCTCTGTGTCTCTGCTTGACAGGGGCACAGGAAAATAATTTTCTTGGTTGGCGAAAGCCAGGGTACCTTTTTGGCTAGGCTTATATAGGCTCTAGGGCCAATAGCCTAGTGCCTATCTATGAACCTGTGAACCTTTAACCCTCCTGGATAAATAGTAAGGTGTCTTTAAAGCCGTTTTTAAAAGCTTGAGCACTTAAATATTAAGGATGTATATGTGAGCATATATATATATATATATATATATATATATATATATATATATATATGGGTACCTATCAAACCATCGACAACTTAAAATAACGAAACTGACTCCACCGACAACTGAATTAACCGACAGCGCAAAAACGGACGTTTACAAGGTAAGAGGTGTAAATTCGCTACTCAAGCCTACCATGGTTTAGGAAGGGTGGCAGTGTCATGCACACCATGGTAGGCTTGAGTAGCAAATTTACACCCCTTACCTTGTAAATGTCCGTTTTTGCGCTGTCGGTTAATTCAGTTGTCGGTGGAGTCAGTTTCATTATTTTAAGTTGTCGATGGTTTGATAGGTACCCGTACACACACACATATATATATATATATATATATATATATATATATATATATACACACATAAATATTTTTGTACTATGATTTTTCTTATGCATTTTGTATTTGTGTTTTTAAATTTTATTGGGTGTGTGTTTTTTTTGTCATTAATTGATGTTATTTAATGATTGGTTTCCAATTTGTATTTAAATGAAGTTGGAATTTGGAATTTGTAGTCTGATGAAGCGGTCGAAAGAACCATGAAAGTGATTACTGTATTAAACATCCTGTATTTTTATTTGATGTGTGTGACCAGAGTTTTTATTGAATTACTGTGTTATTTTTATTCCCTGGTTACTTAATTTGGGTCATTGGATTTTATTTTTGTTAATGTCCCAGACTGCCCTTCCAAACACTGAAAAATACCTCTCAGACCACCAACTAATTCTAAACCCTAACAAGACCAAATTTATGATATTTTCTAATCCCTCCAATAAAAGACAACAAACTCATTTCTCTATCTTTGCCTCTAATGGTACAAAAACTGAACTAGTCTGACATACTAAACTCCTTAGTGTTACCCTAGACTGCAACATAACATTTGACATACATATCGCTTTAACAGTAAAAAAACTCCACACAAAATTTGGGGCTCTCTACACGGCTAAACCATATCTCTCTAATCATGCGAGAATAGCTACTGCCAGAACTCACCCACTTTCCACCCTTCTCTATTGTTCTCAAGTCTTCACAAACCTTCATAAATCTGACTTGAATAATCTAGAAGCTTCAAATAAGCAACTAAGAAGTGCTTAAAAAGAGAACTTTAATTAAACAAGCAGAAAAATAAATCTGATGCATCCAGTAAATCAAGCGCTTTCATCTCCAGCCATTTGGAGACTTTATCAAGATAGAACATGCCCAAACTGATAGTAAATTTATAGTACAAAGTTAATTACTGAACCAATCAACATCCAGGGTTCATGAATAATTCATGAGCAATGACTGTTCCTACAATTTACATTATATAATGTCAAATAACACCACATAAAATATTCATCATCCTAAAAATTACACACTATGGTTCATATAAATACATAACTATAAAATACATTATTAAATGCAATTAAATATGTGTAAATAAAATCTAATAAAATCTCAACATTTCCTATATGTTATGCACCTCAAATAAACCCTAATATATTACAGTATAAATATATAAATACATGTATAAATAAATAAATACATAATAGATACAGTATAAAATTCACAAATGTATACATATAACACATAAAATTAATGCATACGTTTCAACTATTAACAATTAAAAGAACATTTCTTTAAAAACATCATCTGTCTAAAGCTTTTATCTTAAAAAGCAAGTAATTGCAACAGATTCATTTAAGCCTGGCCATTGAGTTGCATTTGTTCTCAACTGCCATAAGGCCTCACTTTTTTCCAAATATGAAGTCCAAGGTCCACCTCTTGGGTCTAGTTCAATAACTTCAATAACAGTGAATTTAAAGTCATGTCCGGGCCATTCCATACAATGTTTTGCAAGGGCATTGGTTTCTTTTTGCAGTCTGATGTCTCTCATATGCTCATAAATATGTTTTTTAAGTTTCCTTTCTGTCTTTCCAATATAAAAACAAGCACATTTGGAACAGAAAGCACAATAAACCACCTTCTCAGTATAACAGCTGTACTTTATTTGTAAAGAGACCTTTATACCATTAATGTTAAATTTTGAACCTTCCTTAATATATTGGAAATAATTACATGCCCCACGCTTCTTCATATGGCCCCCATTTTGAATCTGGTAACTCCTTTCAAAGATATTCTTTAAGGTTTGTTTCTTTAGACCATAATAGGCTTCTCACTTATGCATTGTCTAATGTCATTACTCAAGGTCAAAATTATCCAATTTTTATCCAAAATCCTAAAAGTTTTTTTTTTACTGTCAAAGTTATAAGAAGTGATAAAAGCTGAACAAAACTTTCCGTTAGCTTGCACTTGTTCAACAGGTGTCATAACATTTACATTAAAATTGCTGTCCATATTAACAGGACCAACATTCACATTTAAAACCATATACCTAGTCCCTTCATTTCCAGAGTGCACCATCTCAGAATTCAATAAAGCATGATAAAAGCCTCTCTCTCTCTTATTAACTACTTCCAACATTAAGTTGTTTATTATGTCCAATGGGTACTCTCTTTTAAGAAACATATCTTTCAGTAGTTCTCTTTTTAAGCACTTTTTAGTTGCTTATTTGGAATTTTTTATCTTACTTCATCTCGTTGCAACCGAGGCCATTTTTTGGATTGTGGTTTGTTTTTGGCTTTTAAAAGTTTGCAATCTAGAAGCTTGCTATAATAAAAATCTCCAAATTTTCCGCTAATCTTCCCCACAGAGCTTACCATATTATCGCCGTACAAAAACTAAACTGGATTGAACTCCCAAACTTACTAGCCCTAAATCAGCTTATAGTAGGTCACTCGGTTATCCATAAACCTGACTATTGCCCAGCCTTATCCAATCTCGTACAACCGTATGCTAATCTTACCTCACTCAGGTCAGCTGATAAAAGCTTGCTCAAAGTTATCAAAACCAGCAACTCTTTTTGTGATTCTTTACACAGCTACTCCATTGCTAAAACTTAGAATTCCCTCCACAGCAACTACTATCTATACTTAATACTCATAGTTTCAAACAGCTCCTTAATAATTATTTTTCCAATCACTGGTTATGCTCCTGTACTTCATCTGGCTAAGCCAACATACTACACTACCTTCTGTCTCTCTGCCTTTTTAACTCAATATTGTTTGATTTTATTGTTTGTTTATTGATGACATTTGATTTTTTTGTTTGGATTTTTTTTATTTTATCAGCTATTATTAACTTGATTTATACTGTACTATGTAATTATGTAAACTTCTTAGTAAACATTTTGTACTATAACTTGCATTCCTGACTACAAGTAGTGTAACCTTACTTTGGGAGCTTTTCTCCCCGGGTCTCCACTGAAAACGGGCTTTTTTGCCCAGTCAAGCCCAGTTACCAAATGTAAATAAATAAATAAAATTTGAATGACTGTTTATAACTGACCAGTTAGAATGTAATAGGACGTATTTAAGGATTGATGTCATTGCTGATTCTTTACACTGATGAAGGCATACATAGCCAAAACCAGTATGTGAATGTGTCATAAATTTGTTCCACTGGAGATTTAGTGCTGGCTTTCTCTGTTTTTTGGGATTCCTGAGGTTGGGCCATTCACCTGTAGACTGTACTTGCTTGTGCCAGTGGTTTTTGCTGATTACACACATTGACCCACTATAAATTCCAAACTTGCCAGCAGATACAGTTGACTGAAATGTGTCCCCCCTCCCATCACCAAGCTTACTACATGTGTGCATCATCACCTCCAAACTGTGGTATCTACAATGAGCAAGGTATTCCTCCTCTCTCCAAGACTAGGAGCACACTTTCCATGGGACCAGATGGCATTCCAGGCTGTGTTCTTCATGTGCTGCAACAGTGAGCTACTCCATTAGGCACCATATTCAACCACAATCTGAGTACTGTTGTTGTCTACAATGAATGGAATACAGCAACCATTTTCCACCCACACAGTGGAGGATAGGCAATATGCAAGTGAAATTATAGACCCATAACTTTATTCAACCTCTGCTGTAAGGCAATGAAAACAATTTGCATGCATCTCAGACAAATGGACATAGGTGACCTCCAAACAGTAGAGCTGTTCCAGTTAGTGGTTCTCAAAGGTAGCTTCTGCCTGCAAAGCCTGGGGGATTCAAAACTGTGAGCAGAGACATAGCCAAAGCTTTGTACTCATCCTATCTCGACTTGGCCAAATCCTTCAACACAATCCAGCATTCTGTCTCAGTGAGAAACAAACCAAGGTGAATATCACATCTTGTGTTATCAGGTGAGTTGCAAATGGGATCACAGACCAGCAACACTCAGTCAAAGTGGGAGATTTCATCTCAAGTAGCAGACCTGTGACCTGTGTGGTAACAGATGTGTCAGTCCTGTATCCCCTCTTGTTTCCCATATACTTCTCAAAAGTCCAAAACAAAGCAGAGGATGTGTGGCAAAACATCTTTGTGCCAGTAATTACTGCTGACAAAGCAATGGGTGTTATAAAAACTGCATAAGCATGCATCCGTATACCCTGTGGTAATAAATGTTCCTGCTTATTAAAAATAACCCAGAGTAAAGTATTCCCCAATTCTGTATCAATATATCTTGGAACACATGTCAACTCCAACCTGTGTGTACTGTGGGGAGGAAGGCATTCTACATCTTACATCTGATTAGCAAAGGCATACATTGAGAACAATTTATGTTATCAATCCCCTGTACTCATCCACCATCAGCCCTTTTAAAGAATATTATCCTCCCTTTGATACGTATTGCCCCAGACACCTGCAGCAAGTTGGCAGACTTCAGACATTTCTGAGTAATAAAACATTGGAGGGCATCCAACATGTGTCTTTTGTGGGCAGAATGAAGTAGCAGTCACTGTATGTAGTAACATGCATATAGCTTTGAGGCAGATTATGTATGTATTACATGGCTGACTGTGGTCCAAATGGGATGAACATGCTGCACGTCCTTAAGTCATATGGGACTGCAGTCATCTGTTCCAGGGACCTCAGTGTACACTATGACATACATAGGACATGCTGGAGAGATACATTCATCTCTCAAAGGTTGTCAGTTCTCTGCAGTAAACTTCCAATCCATGTCAAGCAGAGCACCTCCATTAACCTGTTTAAGCACAGGTTGGCTGACTTGATGTGAAAATGTTATATTCCATGGATCACTGCTGATTTTCTCCTGGACATGGGGGGGTCCTTTCTAGAAGAATCATGGCCATTCATTATATCTGCCATTGCATATTATATTGTGATGTATTGACTACGCTTTTAAACACCATCAGGTCAATACCCTAGTCACAGCCCATGAACCTCGGAACCTATGGTGATAGCCATAAAAAAAAAGAAAGTGTACTGTATTACTGTTCTGATGAGATTTGTCTGCACTGCTGACATACAATCGAGAGCTCAGAATCTGATGGGTTGACTTTGGATGTGCACACATAAGTATGCACTAAACAATATTTAAAGAGAAGGTTAGATATATTAATGAGACATATTTCATTGACTGACTTCACAAGCCTTACAAAAGCATCATCTAGAAAGTAGAGGAATTATTATGCTAGCAGCTATCTAAATGGCTAAGTACAAATTAACTGGCAGGTACAATTATCAGGCCAACAGCACAAATGAAGACAATACAGATGTGGCACAGTCATCATCACTTTCACAGGGTGGTTTGTGAAGGTACAGGAGGACTAGGCTGACACAAAAGGTTGATGAGTGTGTGTGTGTGTGTGTGAGTCAGCAAGGGCAGCAGCCAAGATGGACCATGTAAATCTAGTGTGTTGTGTCAGTAGGTGCCCTGAATGTCACATTGGTGTGTTAGTGTCTGCATGAACACAGCCAAGCTCAGTGCTAGCCCTATGTGCCTGTACATCAGACAGCTGTGAGCGATGCATGGTAGAGCTGACAGTTCATTGTCTTTGTCCCCGACCATGAGAACTGGCTCTGCCAGGAGATGCATTGGCACCTCCACACCCAAGGTCAGATGGCGTGCTACTATCTGAGGGTGACTGATGTCTGCTGGACATGCTCCCTTCACGGGAATGCCCAGAACCATGACCCCATCACCTGCTACATCTGGTTGTGGACAGCACACTCTCTGATGGAGCAGTGGATATACTGCCACTATGGGAGGTTGATCAGGCTTGGCCACATTGGCTCTCAGTAGATATAGTGTCTGACTTATGCCCACGAGGTCGACGTTCCCCTCCTGACAGATGTTCCATCACAGACAATGCGTGTTCCATGACAGATACTCTGCATTCCCTCATGGACACATCCTGTTTATATGCGTCATTGAACCTATCCAGTGCATCAACAACATGGTGGTGACTGCCAGAGTGTGCTGCATCTAGAACTCTGAGCATTCTTCTGGAATGCCATTGTGAACATGCTTGTGTCTCCATTACAGCCTTAAACATATGTTGAGTGACATGTGAAGAGACTCATGCATCAGGTGGTGGAGGGACAGCAGTCCTCCAATGAGCACCCCTATCAATTTGCCTAGGTGGCACCTCACCAACAGTTTGGCTACGGACAGTGTCAACAGGCACTAAAGCCATGGTGGCCACATTTCCCTGGTCTATGTCCTTGCCATACAAATGTCCAATATCTGTGGCCTCAGTGGAATGGATATGTGTAGGCATACTGGCTGTGTCTGGAGATCCTGTGAGGGGTGCTGGATGCCAACTTCAGTGTCAGATTTAGCCTCTGCAACCTCCAATTGTGCCTCGCTTTGACCACCATCATCATCAGACAGTGATGAGACATGGACATCAGCTGGCACAGGGCACACAGAACCACTTAGATGTTCACCTGTGATAAAAGGAAGAAAAACAGGATGACATTAATACCTGCAATACTATGCTGCAATATATGTTAAGCAATATATACTGCTGTCACTATTGCAGACATTTAAATCTATCAACCACTTACAGCAATAAGGGTGGGTACAATACTAAGAGAGTAACAAGAGCAACATATTCTTGATTGTGCCCTAACAGATACTGAACCATGTCACCCACCCAACATAACAGTCCACTCTAGTTTGCGGCATAGCAGGACATTATTTCCCCTCCAAAAAAAAAAAACTAAATAACAGGGTAAGGAATAATGTTGTTAACCAAACAACAGTGAAATATTAAAAGTACTATCAGAGGATCTTTCCTTAGAAGATGTGTACATAGTAAGCACACAGCATTTTAATTTTGAACTACTCTACATCCTCTGTACCTCTCACATTGCTGGACAAGAAGGCCATGTCATGAGTATGGTTCTAACAAATGCATACAGGTTTATTTCACATTTATTCTAATTTACATTCCAGCATATGCATTATTTAGGTTACAAGATGAATACATACCTGATGGAGTACAATTCTCCTCTGTCAAAATATACTGAATCAGAAGAAATGTGTATCTGAGTTAGAATCATAATAACTCTCATCCACATCAGTTTGCCCAGCTACACATTTGCCTTTTTATAATGGAGTGCATCAATAACTGATTGCATGTGTCCTAATCTGTGCTTCAGAGATGCTAATTACAGCATACACAGCTGAATTACATGCTAATGAACCAATCATGTGGAGCTAGTCAACAATTAATAAAAGCATCCATGTTGTCTCCGTGTTTTTTTATGTAGCTTGAGAAAATACTAGAGTACAGACACAAAATAGGCACAGAGAGATTGTTATTAGCTGCTGCTTTTTGAATACATCTGTCTGTGATACAGGCTGAAGACATTGCTGCTGCTGGCAATAACCATATACAGAGAAGTTGAAAAGTTTACAGGGCACATGGACACTGGTGGAACTGAGCAACTTTTCTCAGCACTGACTCAGACAGAGACGAGTGCAGGAAACCATCCCAGTGGAAAGAAAGGTATGTGTTTAAATGCTATTCCTAGTCCCTGGGACATCTCACAGACTAGCCGGGGACATGCTTGGTGTGTTACAGGCATCACCTTCTCCGATCTTCAAAACATCACTGCATGGTATGCAACAACATGGCAAATTTAAACATTAGTTCTGGGTATATTTTCAGATGAATGCTACAACTGTAACATGTATTGCATTAGCCTAAATTAATGTGTGCCTTACACTGGAGTCATGTACACATGACAGTAAGAAATGGGGAACAGGGTAGGGTGTACATTAACCATGAGGTGTACAACTCAAACTGCCAAGTCATATTTAATGGCATGTGTATTAGCTGGCACATGTGTGCTGGCAAACCTGCCAGTTAACATAATCCCATATGTGCCCCATCTCCCAACTGCTCCAGATGTGTACTATGGGGGATATCTCACAGGCTCATGTAGGGGTGGATGCCTTTGCTCCCAACCCCCAAAATAATAGTCGGTGCTTGTTTATTCTAGCCAACCTGGCTGTACTTATTTGCCAACTGCATAACATATTCCCAGTTAATATCGTTCAACATTGTAAAGGCAATAATATAGAATTGTTTTCACACACTCTCTGTACCACAGTTCTGGTCAGATAACTACTGACTGACCAAGAACCAGCTTGTTAGAACAGCATTGTATATTTGAAAACAAGAATCATAACAGCCTGTGCAAGGAGTAAGTCCAGTATTTTCCCAAGTTAAACATTTCACTAAATGTACAACTAACATGTACTATTTCAATATAAATGTACATTCCCTGTTTAATTTGCTTGTGTGCTGAATGATTGTTACTGCTTGCTACAGAGGTGTATCCAAGAACAACAGCTTTAATGTACCCATGTAAATGTAAATGTAGCCACAGCTTATGTAACATCTCCCGTGGAACAAAGAGTTAAGTGTCAGTCTAAAGTTTGCATGATGCTGGGTTTGAATGCAAGTATTACAGCTTTTTTTTTTTTTTTTTTTGTAATGTGACCTTGTAATAGCTAGCAATGAAATGAAGTCTAGACACTTATATCTTCATTCTTTTTGTGGGAACAACTGTGAGTGCAGGACTGCCATAGCTAAGGTCCGGGGTTCTAATACCACAGAATCCTATCCTTTTTAATGGTGTCCCACTTCACATGATAAATTATAGTAGTTGACCTAGTATTTCTATGTCATAATTATTGTCCTGATGGATGAGATAGTCATATTATGTGAGGTCGTGCAGTTGTTTTATTAATATCTGTATTATTTCACATATTGTGCTTATTTAGCTTTGAGCAAACACATCTGTGTTTGCGTGATAGTAAGCAGAGTGTGCCATTTTCAAATGTTGCAAATTGCAATGTTATGCATTCTCAGCATCTGTTATAACTGTAATTGATGAGAAAAGACATTATACATTAGTATTCATCTGCATTACACATGGATGACGTTCAGGGCGAAGTTTTGAGATTTTGTTCTCAAAGGTTGGGTGTGCAGGAGTCCAAAGTGTTTGTTGGACTCTTATTGGATGAATATGGTCACCAGCTGTTGCAGGAGCACTATCATGGATCAGATTACAAATTGGATGCATGAAATAGTTTGGCCTGGGATTTGTCCAGTTTTATTGGTATCCCCTGTACTGGCGAATAGTTTTGAAATCACTATTGCGAGCTCAGGATGAGGAAGAGGGATACCCTCAATTGTTGGATCGATGAATGCAGAATTGATGACACTCCACAGATGATTAAGTGTCACTTACAGGCATTGCTTGAATGATGAAGCAGCTGCTTCTGTTTCTGATTGTTGATTTTATATGTTTTATTTTTCACACAGCTAATGTAGAGTGAACACTAAATGTGCAAGCCAATGAGGGAAGATTGAGAAGGATGAGAGATGCAAGTGGTATGTATGTTTCAAAACAGTACTGTTATTATTTTTTTTCTTTTTAGCATTAGGAATAAATACAGCTTATTGTGCTAAACACTTGTATAACTTTGGGTATGCATTTGTCCATTTTAACACAATATTATACATGGATTAGTATATTTGGCAAAACAACAGTCCAGTATTACTGAGTAGACAGGGGTTATAATTTAGAAAACCACACTTCCAAACTATACAGTACATATTTAAGTTGACATAAACATTGCAATGTAAACTATGACCTATACACCAGGGACACCAAGAACATGCTGCAGATTTTTATCATTATAACAGTGAACCTGTATCTATAAAAGTGTAAAAGGAAAGAGTGCTGGCACTATGCTGTATTCCAAATGGAAAGTACAGTATTATATTAGTCACAGCTTGCAAGTTTGAATAAAACACTCTCCAAATTTAAGGGCAGCTCTTTACAGTAATGTTTTAGCTTGTCATCAGTAAAATTGTGTAGTGTTACATATTCATGATAACAGTGGAGGTGCAGACCTCTATACCTGTGCCTCAGATGGCCTGCTGTCAAATGTAAACATTGTACATGCAACCAGGAATGATTGCTGGATGCAGTTTGATCTGGAGTATAGTGTGTCTATGTTAGCAATAGGCTAGTATTGAACTTAAAAAAGGTATGTATTAGCATTTGTTATTGTTATAAGTAAAATGTAACAGAATGTTTGTTGTTTGTTTGTCTTTCGGCTTTTTCCCGGTTAAGGGTTGCCACAGCGGAACTCCGGTCCACTAATGATTGACAGTAGATTTTTACGAACGCCGAGGTGCCAGCTCGACATTCAACCTTCAACTAAGGCACGCCCATTTATGCATGTCTTTTGAATGCCCACCCAACCGCGGGGAGGACATGCAGACTCCACACAGAAGGCACTCCTCGCACTCCAGCCGAGAATCGAATGGGAGAACCTCTTGCTGTGAGGCAACAATGCTACCGCTGCACCACTGCAGATAAGTAAAATATAACAGAATATAGTACATTATTTGTAGAAAGTGTTATCTGTGTGGTTACTAATGTTCTTTTTTTTTTCCTCTCACCCCACCCCTTCTCTTCTTTTTTATTGTTAACATTATATTATGTACCTAATCATATTTTCCATTATAATTATTTTTATTACATGTTTTTTTATGTAAATGTTATTTTGTACATTATTTTGTGTTATGTTTATTTCATTATTGGATTTTAATTGCATTTGTATTACTACAGCATGGCAGGGTAGGACAGTTCCCCCTGGAATGCCTACATTCCCTCCACTGGCTACAGCAACAAGGCCCAGCACTTCTGGGCTGCAGCCTTGTGGCACCCCCTCCTCTGCAACCAATGCTCTACCTGCACCCTCAGGTAATTGTGCCCCAGATGACAAGCCTGTGATTCCCTCTGGGAGCAGAGTTGGGGGGTGATTTTGTCACCCAAGCTGAACTATCAGGTTTGGTGCATAGGATTTTGTACTACACAATTGGTGCATGCTACGCTGAGTGTAGACAGTGCTCTCCATTGTCATACTTAATAATACAAGGAGATGTCAGACATATTAGCCATTGGCATAGTGAGGTAACAGTGATGACAGTCTAGGTGGTGGGGACTTGATTCTCCATAAGCTGGTGATTTCCAAACCCCCACCCCAGCAAAGGTGTTCACCCCCATCTTGTGTCCTTCACTGACCCTGTCCTTGTGTTGCATGTCTTGTCTGTCTGCAAATGCTTCCTCACCTTCCCAACTTGCCTGCCCCAGACTTTCCTATGTCCCTTCCCTAGCATTTCACTCTCTCTCCTTAAAAAAATGGCCACTTGTCCCTAAATAAACATTGTCCCATTCATAGATCTCCATTTCACAGATGTGTCTACTTGACACACCAAATTTGGTCCAATTGGATGCGCAATGCACAACACAGAGTAGAATTTTTTTACAGAAAAAATCAAGAGATAGGAATGTAATGAAATGGGAAGTGAGTAGGGTAGAAAACATAATGAAGTATTGTAGAAAATATGTAACATTGCCTATAGATTGTATGAAACACACATACTAGATAACTGAATCTGTGACAGAAGGTGTTAAGGTGTTGTTGTTGGAGGTTGATGGTACATCCGCACCCACAGGAGAAGTTACAAGATCATCATCTGTGTATGCACTCAATGCAATAACAATGGAATGTGTGGTGCTACATGTTTCTGTTTACCATTGCAGCAAGATACTGTGCATCATGCACCATCACACAATAATTCTTTAAAGAAAAGAAATGGGCAAGATAGAAAAGTGGAGAAATGTGGAGCAGGCATGGGAAAAAACAAAGTGAAACAAAGGTAGGAATTGCAGGAAGAGTGTAAGTAAGAACCACAGCTATCCATTTCTTCAACAGTAATAACTGGGCACATGTACACATTTTTAGCTGTATTTGGACCGTCACCTCCAGAGAGAGGGGTGACAACAACATAATTGTGTTGGGAAGCCAATTGGACCAAATAAGGTGTGTCAAGTAGACACATCTGCTAAATGTAGCACTATGTATAGGATGATATTTTGTTTTAGGCAAAGGTGCCCTTTTATTTTTATAGGAGGGAGTTGAATGTTGGGAAAGTGACATAGGCAAGTCTGGGGCAGGCAAGATGGGAAGGTGAGGAAGCATTTGCAGACAGACAAGATGTACAAGACAAGAACAGGGTCAGTGAAGGACACAAGAGAGGGGTGAACACCTTGGTTGGGGAGGGAAGTGTGGGAATCAGGAAGACATGAATGTCAGCATGGTAACACTGTGACTCAAGTCCTCACCCACTAGACTGTCAGCACTGTCCCATCACTGCACCATTGGCTGCAGTGGCCAACATCTCAGCCTACTGCCAGTCTGCTGTAGAAGGATGGAAAACATGTTCTCCATTCAGCGTAGGTGTGTGTGCTCATGGTCTGGTGCACAATCCTATGCACCACATCTGACAACTCCGAACGGGTGATGTATGCAACCCCACTGCCTCCGTTCTCAGATGGGACCACAAGCCTGTCCCCTGGGCAGATCTACCTGAGGGTCCAGATAGGGCAGGGGCAGTGAGGGAGGTGAAATCCCATGGCAACTAAGAAGTAATGAGCCTTGGTGCTGCAGCTGGTGGAGTGAGTGTAGGCAGATAACCAGGAACCAGGCTACCCTGCTGTGCTGCAGTACTAACATAAAGATAAAACAAAAGCATGAAATAAAACATGAAACAAAATTAATCAAAGATTTAAAAAAGAAATAAAAAAAAAATCAAACATTATAAAAAATGTTAAATTATATTAATACAAACAAAATGCTAAATAATAAAAATGGGAAAGTATTTAACAACACAAGATAAAAATTACACATAATAAGCAAAACTTAAGAAATAATAAAAAATGATATTATGAGGAGAAATATGATTAAATAAATATAATAATAATAATAATAATAATAATAATAACAAAGAAATAATAATAAAAATGAGTAATCCAGAAATAACAAAAAGAAGATATGGGGTAGGATGAGAGAAAAAATGGAGAACATTAGTAACTTCACACATTATACAGCAAGTTTTCAAAAATGACTTTATTGTATTATGTTGCTGTCTACTTTAAATAATAACAACTGCTAAGAATTTTCTTTATTTCTTGAACTACATGTAAAGTGATTAAACTTGATAGCAGGCCATTGAAGCCATGGGTCTGGAGGTCTGCACTTCAAATGCTGTAATGATGATCATATAACAGTACTGTATTTTTTATTGATGAAAAGCTAACACAGTATTGTAATCAGATGACTTTTATATTTGGGGAGTGTGGTATTAGAACCCACAATCAATGTATACTGTAATACTGTGCTTTTCCATTGGAATACAACATAATGTAAACACTCTTTTGTTTTACACTTTATTGACTCATGATCACTGTTATCTGAGAATGTGCAACTCTTGTGTTGCAAAGCATACCTGTCCACCTTTTAGAGCAGGATATCTTGACATATCATAAAATATTGGATGTACAAGGACTCGTAATTAGGAACAAATTTCAAATATTGCTATTACACACATGGATAGTTGCATAGGATTTGTGTTAACATAACATTTTGACACTCATTATTTATTGACTTCAATATAAATTACTTGTCAGACAACCATGAATCCCACAATGACCAAAGCAAAGCAGCAATTCTTAAATCTGGGTTTTCAGCAGAAAGAAGTAGTATTGAAAGCTATGCCACAGAGTAATACATGCATACTGTTCCAATATGCATTTCCAAATTCCTAAAAATGTATGATATAGGCACTAATCAATCTATAACTGTTTAGGCTGCAATCACAGTGCTTTATGTAATTATTCTTACTTACCACATGCTTCTCTCATCCTCACCAATCGCCTGCCATGGGACTCATTCAAGGCCCTCTCTTCTGCAGCTGTGGAAAAGGGGAAAAGAAAAAGCATTATGAATACCAGTGTTTATCATAGTCATCTTGAGTACTTACAGGTAATGCATGTAAATCGCACTTACACATCACCGGGGTGTTCTGTGCCTGGCAATCCCTGATCCACAGATCAAGGGTGTCCCTCTTTCTCCTACAGAGGTCCTCATAGTGGTGATGACATTGTTCACTGATGTGGAAGATATCAGTCGCCCTGGTCAGAGCCCTTGCCAAACTATCCCAGGCTTCTGATTTGTACTGGGAGCTAGTATAATCATCCTGTAACAGGCATGAGCCATGATCCCTAACCAGGAGCCCAATAAAAACCTTGGACTCCTAGACACCCCAGCATTGTGCTCTAAATCACACACCCTCACCAATGCCAGATATTGCTGCACAAGTTATAGCTCAGGGTATAAATTCAATTCCAGGTAATTCCACTTTAAATACCATGTTTTCCTGCCAATTGCACTTACTGAGAGTGTGCACTGTCTAGATTTTGATACATTTAAAATGGTGCACGGCGCTTATCATTGCGCAAACCTATGTTTGTGCAATGCTAAACAGCACACATCTTTTTCAAATATATCAGCAAAAACAATCAACCAATGCAATTCCACAGTTATTTCCTTACAGTACCACTTTATTCGGGTAAGCTGCAATTTCACACCATGATAAGAAAGGTTTGCATATCCTGAAGTAGAACCCAGGACCATCTTCACTCTTCTCTAACGCTTAACAAATGTTGCCACAGGAGTGGTTATATGATCAGTGTATTTGAGTATCCATTGTTGCCTTCATGGCATGAACTTAGAGCTGTGCTGCTTACCGAGTCTGTGCGATGCACAGCATTGTCCAGTAATATTAATTGAAAGCATCCAGTTTCTATTTTTGGATGTCTGGGTCATGTCTGATACATGGGTGATCCCACTGCTCAAACACTGTAAGCATCACCAAGCACCACAGTGCATGCTGCAAATATGGTGAAAAACAAAAAAAAAAGAAAAAAAGGAGAAAAGCCAAAATATACAGATATAACTACTTCTGACATGTTTAACAGGATTTTGGGTTATATTTTTGCTGTGTTTCTCATAAAATTTGTGGTTTTAAGATAACTATTTGGGATAGGTGTAAATAAATATAAGAGAAGTCTTTGTTTCTGACTTATATTCATTTTATTGTCACACTTACCAGCTGGGTGAGTGTCAGACCTCTCAACTGTCCCTATTTTGGAAAAACATTGTTATTTTCAAACATGACTTCCCCTGCACTTGAAGTAACTATATCTGGATATACATCTGTATTTTCATGCTTGATTTACTCTTTCACACTACTTTCTGAATCCCATCTGTACACGGATTCATTATTCCATGTTGTTCTATGGGGTTTTGCAGCCAACACAACTGGTACGCATGGTAAAACCTCACTTACATGTGATGCACATCATAAATATGCACTGGGTGCTGTTGAAAACACTTCTTGGCTGTGTACACAGATACACTCCATGTAGACGCTACACAAGGCCTACACAAAGTTTATCGAATCCCGGAGTTAATCTAATCCATTAACTGTAATAGTTTCAGTTTTGTGAAAAAATGTAAAAGTATATTTTACAAGTGTTACTTTAAACAATATTTTAAAAGAGAACTAAAAAGTCAGTATTGATAAGAATGGATAGCATATTAATTTGTTCTGTCATTTTATTTATTTTAGGTTAAAGCTTAATATTTAGTAGTCATGTGCTTTCTGAAACAACTCATCTCAACAGTGTATACATGTTTTTCTTTTCCTCATGACAAAGAGAAAAGACCCATGCTTGTACCGTTTTATTTCCTATGGAATACTTGCATTATTCCTTTTTCTTAAGGATCACATTTCATATGCTGTGATCCCTCTAAAATATATTATCAATATTTTCATCAAGTCTAGCCACATTTCGGACATCTAGAAGGCAGGCGTCATTATTCTGTTCCCTAAATGTGGTCAGCCACCAACAGCCAAAACTACTGACTAATATAAGCTCTGCCACATCTCTAAAATTCTTTAAAATGTCTTCAGTTGCTAAACTCTATGAATACCAAGGCTTGACCCTTGCTGCCAAGGCTTGACCCTTGCTGCTTTCTTAACCTTTATAAATACCAGAAGGCAGAGTTTAGATGATACTTTGCTAAATGCGCAATCCCTGCTTACCTCAAGAAATAATTCAGTTCATTATCTTTTCCCTTTTCCTTCTGGAATTTACTAAATCGCAAACAACAAACCACTGACTGCTTTTTAAGCATCTTACCTCTAGTAGTCTGTATAAATTTCAGACCACCTTCTAATACTAGAAATCAGCCCTTTAAAGTGGTTATTACCAGAGATCTATCCTAGGGATGTTTTCACACCCCAGTTACCTTTACTCTCTCGAAGTGAACCACAATTTACTTAAGGTTGTCCTGATGATGTGGTATGACTAAGAAAAAAACAATATTTCCAACAGGATATATCTCTGAGTAAACAAACTTATAAACATCTTTGTTATTTTTTCATTGCATGCTGCAGTTACAGTGAGTCAGAACCCCTTATACCTGTTGAATCCCTCATGCTATAAGCAAGCTTCAAGTGTAACAGGAAAGCAGAGCAGAGTGTGTTTGACTGGATCAAAGCTATCTTTTTCCTAGGGTTGTGACTTCCTAATCACGAAGATCCTATTCCCATTAAAGGCACTTTCACTATTTCCAGTTTTCTTACATCCTTATACCTACTGGAGACTTACTTGATGACTTAAATGCCATTTATTTAGAGTGGAATGAATACATGAAGTGCAGTTTGTTATTTCAAAAGAAAAAAAAACAGCAGTCCACTATTCAGGTCAAGTTTATTTCAGTTTTTAAAATATCTCAGAAACTCAACAATTCATTTAGATCCTTTCCTTATTACTGTGGTGATGAAAAAGCTATCTATAACCTTCAAGTATATCCACAGTTTAGATTCTTAGTAAATTCACAGGCAAAATGGTACTCCACAAATAAATCCACAGCTCCTAGTAATCCTCATGTAAGTGGATACTCTGGGTTCCATTTATGTTGTTGAAAGGGCTGTTCACCAAACTCCCTTTCACTGACATGTAAATGCCAAACTACCAAAACTTTGAATGGCCAGATAAGCGATTTTTTTCCCAGGGGAAAAATCACCTGTCCGTCATCGGGAATTTGCCCATTCCTCCACTGTAGTGCAATTTTGGAGTTGGTATATTTAGTTAGGGGGGTGTGGGAGGTATAGCCCCCCACATCAGGGGGTGTGGGGGCAAAGCCCTCCACTTCATAGGGTGTGACAGTTTGTTTTCTTTGTTTTTGGCCAAGCAATTTTTCCCCTGGGAATAAATGCGCTTATGTGGCTGTTTGAAGTTTTGGTAGCTCAGTGTTTATGTGTTGATGAAAGGTCATTCGATGAATAGCTCTTTCGACAACATAATATAGACCCTATACTCCACACATAAATCCACATCTTCTAATACTGCACATGTAGTTCCAAAGCTTCTGATACTCCACAAATAAATCCAGCATCTAATACTCCACATGTAAATCTACAGCTTCTGATACTCCATAAGTAAACCCACAGTTTCTAATACTCCACACATAAATCCACAGCTTCTAATACTCCACATGTAAATCTAGAGCTTCTGATACTCCACAAATAAATCCACAGCTTCTGATACTCCACATGTAAATTCACAGCTTCTAATACGCCACAACTTTTTCTTCTTCTGGTTATGGCTTTATCCACTCATGGTTTGCAAACCTTTCTCCTATCAAGACCAATGTCTTCATATCTCTGTTTCTGGCTATCCTTTTTTATAAAAAGGGGGACATAGCTACCTTCATTTGGGGATCCTCCTCCCAGAATGATCCAATGCCACAGCACCACAATACAGTATACAGTAGTTGAAAGGAGGCAGTATACTACAACCTTTATACCCAAAGCCAGATAGTCACTGTTTGAATGTGTTTACGTGCCTTAGACTGAATATGATGTGGTTAAAATTAAAGCTTTATTACAATCACGTTTTAGCTAAAACTGCAGGTTCCTTATTCTCTTACAAAGTGGCTAACACCATTGTAGCATCCTAGTAAGAACATATCCCTGGTGTATACAGCTGAAATGCAGTTATGTAATCTGCAGCATTCTTCTCAAATATGTCTACCTAATGTAGTGTCTCAGTCCTGGAATTCTTTTCAGAATAACCAGCCGTATAGGACACAGAACACTTCATCTCATCATCTAACTTCTTTTTAATTCCAAAGAATAAATGCTGCTTTGGGAACAAGATTTTTTCTATCCTTCATCTTAGACTCTGTAACTAGTTCTGTGAAGGTCTATAATGATGCAGTAAACTTCTATAAACACCAAACATGCTAAGTGCACTGACTGCAGGCAAGTGACTTGATCCTAAATAATGAAGCTAAACACTACCAGATACAATCCCTGCAATTTACTATTGATGCTGAAATCTGTCTATGCATTTACTTTAAACTGCGTATTAATTTACATGCTCCAGTTGTAACTTGTTCATCTGGATCCAGACACAACCAGTAATCAAAGAAAAATAAATAATACTGAAGTACTAGGCTGATAGTTGGTGAGATTCAGAAACATGCTAATTTCAATGTTCATGAGCCACCTGCTGTTTACTTTCTAGGTACAATGCAGCTCAGAGCTCATTATTGATTGAGTGTGAAAACTCAGAGCTCAAAGAGGAAGTAATTAGTAATCCTGCCCATGACTAGAGCAAGACCTGTAGAGAAGGAGGCATGGCCACAGTTGCAGCTGAGTAACGTGATGAGCACAAAAGTTAAATATAGAGCATAAATGCACCTCAGCACCTTCAGACATGCACAGAAGTGGCAACAAAAGAAAGCAGCTGTTAGACTGAAATGGCTCACTGCATACTTTAAATCAATTTTAGTCAGATATAGGAGTGGAAACTGAAGCACAGGATAGTAGAAAAAAGGAGAAAGCAAACAGAGGAAAGGACATAAGGAAAACAGGGAAGGAAGGAAGGAAGGAGGAGATGAATATGATGGGGTAGGGTAATGTGTTTTTTACAGGACAGATGCACATTTTCTCTTTTCAAAAAAGGAAAGGTAGGGAAGGATGTAAGTGACGGTGAAAGTGTAGTAAAAGGATGAAGGTAGGTAGCAGAGGCAAACTTTCAAACGTATAACAGAGACAAGACTAAGAGGGGAGGTGCTGACACACAATTTGGGAGTATGACAATGGAGTTATGTACAACAGACAAAGGGAAGACAATGGTGATGGGGAGGATAAGACAATAAACAGTGGCAAAGGTGTAAAAGTGAGGGGAACATCAGGATGTGAATAGGGTGGGTATGGCCCCCTATACTGCCATGTCCTTGTCACCCCCCATGGGAGGTTAGTCACTATCTCATTCCCCTCACCACTGGGTCACTGCTCAACAAGAGCTGCCAGTGGTGGGCAGGGACATGACCCTGCAAGCTGCAAGAGAAGTCTTTCAAGTTGGCCAAACAGACTCTAAGGAGTGAAAAAACATAGCAAGCAGAGCAAAATAAATGAAAAAAAGGATTCTGACAAAAAGGGGAGAGGGAAACAGAGAGACATTGTATGAAACATAGTATGAATTGAAAATACAAATATAATTATGCAACAGCCACACCTTTAATAACTGTAAAACCATGGTGAGAATTACAGGTGGGTAATGCAAGTCCAGGGTATGCTGATATGTGCACGGAACATATGAAATACTGGAGGATGAACCAAAACAACAGGCTCTGACTGTCTGGTGTATTTCATTTAGTATATCTATGAAGTTTTATAATCATATAATTAAGTTGGTCTATGTCCTCCTGTGTTTTAATGTGTGTCATCTAATATAATGCAAAGCAAAATCTGATCTGGTAACATCACATATTACCATATGATATAAAGGGTCATATACTGCCTAAACCACTATAGACCATTGACAATGCAACATGAAATATTTCTTATATTAAACTTTTCTGATATGTAGGTACTATTATTAGAAGTTTACATTCTTTAAAATTATGAAGGAAAGAATTATTAGTTCAGTATAAGTCAAGTGAATGGTGTACTTATCCCTGTGCCTTGAAAGGCACTGTATTCCCCCCCAGTACAGGAGATTATTGCCTGTAATAGCCTCCTGCACTGAGGTTAAAAGTGACAAGTAATTAATATACATTCCTTAATCGCAGGATGGCAAAAAAAATCTTATACAACTAAAAGTCATACTTACACTATATCTCAGGTATTCCTATCGTGACATCTTCTTACCATCAGCTAAATAGGTCTGGTTGGCACCTCTGTAACTCACTATAAAAGTGCCTGCACCTCTGTAGCTCACTATAAAAGTGCCTGCACCTCTGTAGCTCACTATAAAAGTGCCTGCACCTCTGTAGCTCACTATAAAAGTGCCTGCACCTCTGTAGCTCACTATAAAAGTGCCTGTACTGCCTCCTTGAAGGAGGCATGCCTGTGGCATCAGTAATAGCTCTGGCAAAACACAGCTTAGCATCCAGCTTATACTGGGGACCCTCATATCAGTCTGCATGCAGGCATTCCCAGTGGTCCATGTGTAACAAACATAGGAAGATTTTGGGTTCCTTAGAGTACTGCCAGGACACCCTACTAACAACAGTGCCTTCAGAAACCAGTTCCATATCTCAGCTCTCATACCAGAGTACTGACTGTCATCTCATGGTCACACCATTTCATAGTTCAAAACTAAGAGCAGATTAGCTGCAAGGCCACCAGCATGACATGAGATGCACAAAAGCATTGCCTGCCTTATATGGGAGAGTAGAGCAGCAGAAGGAAGACTGCCAGTTGAACCACCTTTGACAGAGATGGAGGGGTTGCTTGCTACACTATATGGGTGATTAGACTCACCTCTTTCCCACAGTGGGATGTGGGACCTTGTTGCTGAGATGTAACAAGCCTCGACTGTCCATTGGGGATGCACCAGGTATGTTTTGGTGCTGTATTGCTACGAAACATTTTCTGATCTGTAAAGTGATGTGTACAGCAGTGAATTTATGTTCTTTTTTCTGTTATGTAGCTAAATCAGGGCTGCAAGGCTTACAATTGCCTGTACAAAGTAAGGTAATCATTTCCATTAATGACACTATTCAACATGCCTGTTATTTCTGCAATGGAGATGACATAGAGGTGATTGACGACACACACTCATAGAAACACACACACATATATGCTCGTGCGAGCACACACACACACACACACACACACACACACACACACACACACACACACACACACACACACAAACACCGACACTTGTCTTTTTCGCCACTCCCACTTTAGACCCACACTGTAGAATGCTGTTTTCAATTACAACAACAATTACACATTTCTCAGTAGAAGACACTATACACATGTTATCATTCCCACCTGTGCAAATGATGATAAGGGTCTCCTGCCCTTTCTACTTTCTTACTTGGGTTGCCTATTTCTGATGCACACTTTGGCCAGCCTATGTATGCATAAATATCCAGCATATTTACCATAGTATATAAGCTTTACTATGGACCAAAGCTATGTGCCTGTCACTGCATCCTGGCCAGTGCCATGGTGCGCTGGACTCACCTCCATCTACAGGGTCACCCTCTGCTTCTTGATTGTTCACTAATTACTCATCTTGCTCATCCTCTATAAGCTGGTGTGGTGGTGGACATTCCTCTTGTATATGCAACGGCTTCCTCAGTATTACCTTGCGCACACTGAGAATATCTTAGCACTTGTGCCAGGGTCATATTGCAGGGCACCACCAGATGCATCCCAGCAGGGAGAGTATGCCTATAGTAGCCAAAGCACATGCTCCTCAATGTCCTGGGCTTGTGCCAGGGCATAGTTGTATCCATTATATGTCAAGTTATATGGATTTCTGATAGATGTGATTAACCAGGAATCCAAAGTATATCCATCATCACCAATATGATGCTCCTGAGCAAAGTCACCTCTTAGAAATTATTGATATAAGATACATACATGTGAGTCATGATGTCTGATTAAGTGGCCTGCAGACACATTGTACATAATATCCTATGCATTACAGACCACCTAACAGCTGATAGAGTGATAACATTTATGATTTACATACCTTCTTTCCAGCTCACCCACTAAGGACTTTATTTCAATGTGGGTGCAGTCTCTGGCACCCAATACCTCAGGGAATTGGGCTGTATCACAGAAATCCTGCATGGTGTTGGCTCTGTCACATGTGCTACTCTACATGCTGTAGCATGGCAGCAAGGAACTAGTGGAATATTCTTGAGGCAGATGTCTGGGATACCTCCACTGAGTCCTCGTTGATGACTGAAAGGTCCCTATTACTACTATGCTTAAAGGCATACATATCTTAGTATCTACTGGTATAAGTAGAACACAAGTCAACCAATCCTGCAGATCAGGGTGACACATGTCTACCAGTTCCTGTATGCTGTTTCTATCCACATGATACTGGTCTGTAGCACTGGTGCCATGAAAGCTTTAGAAATGTTAAGCATGCTCAGATGTCATGGTGTCTCCAAGGGCATCTACTTGCAAAACCATGGCTACTAGAGGTGATAACAGAGTTTTTCTTATGCATATTTAGTAAGGCTGTTGGTACTCCAACATAGTTCTGCTGTTCCCTGCATTAACAACAGGATTTCACAGCAGTCAAGCTCACTAGATGTGACACCTCATGTTGCAAACTTTATACATTTCAGAAAACATACTCTTGGCTTAAATAAAACTCAACCAAAATAAAAATGTCAACATCATAGGTACCTATATTCCTCCTGGGAACAACATAGACAAACTTGAAACCATCCTACAATGGTCCTTCAATAACCTCCCACAAGAGACCATTATACTAGGGGACTTTAATATTAACTGGTACCCCTGCAACTCTGACCACCCTACCACCCATATCAACCTCCACGGCTTTACCCAATTAATTCAAACCACAACAAGGTTTGATAAAACTACTAAAAAGGAAACTATCCTTGACTGAATTCTCACCAACTACTCCACACTTTCCTATAGTTCTGGTACCCTCCCAGATTCACTCAGTGACCACCTCCCAACATGCATTATACATCATAAAGCAAATCCTACAAAAAATAATCTACTTACCAAATTTGCAACACCAAAAATTTCAGCCCTCAAGATTTCATAACATCCCTTAAACTCTGCAACTGGAAACCCCTCAAAACTTTATACCTGGACAGTGCAGTCAACTACTTTAACACCACATTTTTAAATATCTTAAAAAACATGTCCCCTATCAGGACAATATGAGCAAACTCTAATTACTCTCCTTGGCTCACTAAACAGACAAAATCACTCCTAAAAGAAAGGGATAAAGTGTGGCACAAATGGATCCACAAAAACATCAATAGTCACTCACCAGAGATATCGCCAGCTAAGAAACAAAGCCAAAACCCAAATAAGATTTGATAAGAAAAATTACTATACTAGCTTACAAGCTAAATACCAAAATACTCCTCAAAAATTCTGGACCACTTTAAATAAAATAGTACGACCAGATCAAACTAAGACTCCTCAACCAACAGCAAGTAATCCCTAGAATGTATTGCTACCCAGTTTAATAAATACTTCATTGACTCCATCAAAATCCTTACTAACCAAAACTTCCCATCACTGCCCATCAACCTAACCTCTCTACTAGATAATAACAGCACATTCGCCTTAAAACCAGTCCCAACCCACAACATACACAAATACTTGCATGGGCTAAAACCCACAACCCTGGCAGCTGACAACCTACCCTCAACATACTTAGAAATAGCAGCTGAAGCCATCCCCTATCCAGTTTCCCTACTAATTAACCATTCCATATCTGAACAATGCATCCCCACTCTCTAGAAAATTGTTCACATCATACTCCTACACAAAGGAGGTCCCTCCACCGACTTCTTTAACTATCAGCCCATAGCAATCCTGTCCCCTCTATCAAAAATCCTTGAAAGGTGTGTTCACACCTAAATACTTAACCATCTTCTAGACAAATTGCTTGCAAATACTCAGCATGGCTTTCACCCCTACCATAGTACTACCACAGCCCTTATTAGCTTCACTAACACCATCAGTCAAATTAGAAATAAAGATGAGCTAGTATCAGCAATCTTTTTAGACTTATCAAAAGCCTTTGATACAGTGTCTCATAACAAACTGCTGACTGCCTTGTCCAAACTGAACCTAAGCTACTCCACTCTAGCCTGGTTTCAGAACTACCTCATAGATCGGCAACAAGCGGTACGGTGGAACAAAGCTCTTTCTCCCTTACTACCAGTGACTATGGGGGTGCCTCAAGGGTCTATTCTCAGCCACCTCTTTTTTAACCTGTTTACAAATAATCTTCATAATGCTACAACTCTAGCCACCCTTATACAGTATGCAGATGACTCCACTCTCATATGTTCTGCCCCAACTCTACCTGAACTACAGAATGTAACCCAAACATCCTTCAATGCTATTGAATCATGGTTGGCAAATGCCCAATTAATTTTGAACCCAAATAAAGCTAAACTCATGTTGTTCCACTCCACTAAATTCAAAACCCAATCAACTTACTTCAACATCACATCCAGTAATAAGACTTTGATTGAACCAGTACCATCCACCCAACTTCTCGGTGTTGTTATTGATCAAAATCTGAAGTTTGACTTACACATTGCCCAGACTGTAAAAAAAGTACACAATAAAACATGTACATTATACAGATGGAAGCACTACCTAACCACAAACTCCAGAATAACCACAGCCAGAATTCATCTTCTGTCAACTCTACTATACGCCTCACCCATCCTTACGAACTTCTCCAAATCAGACCTAAGCAAGCTAGATGCCTGTTATAATAAGATAGATAAATTTGCCACTAGCTGTCCTCCTAGAACCCATCATTGTAAGGCCCTAAGACAACTATCTTGCTTAGAACTACCCCACCAACTCATTCTCATGCAACTCTCTACCACCCATCAAATGTACTATAAACCCGATAAAACACCAGCTCTACAAGGCCTCCTCAATCCCCATATAAGTGCCGTCCACTAAGATCTACTAATAAAGCTCTAATTGAAGTAATCAGGAGTAAAATTAGCTCAGGTGACTCTCTATACTCCTACTGCATTGCTAAACTGTGGAATGCATTACCACTTGAAATTAGAACTATAACTAGCTTAAAAACTTCAAGCATCGCATTAAAGCCCACCTCACCAATTCCTGGACTTGTACATGTACTGGGCATGGGTAGCCCAAACCATGCAACTAGCTGATTTTAAAATTTTAATTGCATATGTGATGAGCATTGAATTTAAGCCATATGACTACCTTATGTTGGGTTTTTTCTCTTTTTCACTGTTAATATCTATCAGATTTTAAGTCTTCAGTTTGCTATGCTACCTGTATATAAGACTAAGTATCGTAATTGCACTCTTATTGTATACAATGTCACAACCTGCTACTACTGTAAGAATTGTCTTCTAGAAGCATTGTTATACAAGATTATTGGTCTTGTCTCCCACTTGACCAATTTATTCTGTTCTAGTTTTCACCATTATGAATGTCTGTTACTATTTTTTTCTTTATTGTATTATACAATTTTCTTTCTACTAACAAAATAGTTAACAAACAATGGAGCTTTTCTCCCCAGGCCTCCGCTGAAAAAGTGTTTTATGCCCTCTCCTGGTAAACAAATGTAAAATAAATAAATAAATAAAAAATACTTTGCTTTATTGTTTTCCCTTGTTTGCATACACAAAGCCCCTCATTTTAATAATGCTGCTCATTACCATGCCATTATACCATCATTAACAAATACTAAGAGCAGCCCTGATTATTGGCATCCCCAGCTTATGCTCATTTTGTCTTTATATTGCACATACCCAGCACGTGGCTGCTTACAGTGTTACCACCTTTTTATGTGGCAAAAACTGGACCAAAGCCACACCCCCTTGCACTTCCCACAACCCCGCCTCTCTCTGCCTATTTCCCTCCCCACCTCACCCAGTCTCTCCCCCATTTTATGATGTCAATGCATACATCATAGCAAGGTTGAACATCTTTTTTTTACTTTTTCTTCCCCTTCTTAACCAAGTCCCAGTTTTCAATGCATCAAGTTAGCAATACATTTCAATTAAAAATGTATTCCATGACTGCTTTTTTACAAACTCTGGCATTCTGTTTGTGCATATAAACAGAATATCAGAGTATGTAGTGCTTTCCAGACTATCCGGGTATCCTGGAAAAATACTAGATAGGTGGCAATGCTAGCTGCTTATCTCATGCAAATGAGTATTGCTTCTGAATACTCAGTAGTGATTTTTTTAACCACAGTAATGATAAATTTTACCACCAGTTCCATTTTATAGAAATCTAATATATAAATTAGTTTCATAACATATTTTTGGTATAATTCTGTTGCACAGCAAAAATAAGGAATTTGCCCAGAACTTGTCTTAAGATACTCACGCACACCATATGGGAATACCATATATGAAGAGAGTAACTTCCCAAAATCCCTATCTTATCATGATCAGTTTCATAAATATACATGACAAGGGTTTAACATGATGCTTCACACTTTGAAGTACTGATTTTTCCTATTTGAAGGGTATAGTATTGTCGATTTTTTTCTCTCCAGCAAGCATGTTGCTAGTGGTCCCAGCTAGTGTCTGAAGAACAGAAGAGAATCCTGTATCACCACTGATACAAATGCAGATGTGAGCACAGGAACTGGGCAATCCTGGCATTCCATTTGTTTAGACATGCCAGGAGTTACATGTGCAAATGCTATGTAATTAACCTCACCTTGGCCTTTATGTATCAAGTTTTTAAACTGTCATAGGCTAGAAAGGAATAAAAGTCATCCAGTTTAATGAGGGTCACAGTTTGCCTGTCGTGAACACAACAGAGGTAAAATCCATTATATTCAGTGGTTATTTCTATGTATAAGAGTCCCAGGTATTTCTTATGGCTGGGGATTAAGTTCTGAAAATGTTAATAATCATTTAGTACATATGTCCATAATATAACTGGAAGGATTTGCTATCAGCGAATAAGTTACAAATACCTTAGGGACATATTAATATTACTTTTCTAATTAGCACTGGGGGGGACAATACAGTAACCAGATAAGGGAGCTGAGGTGCTTTTTGCAGCTGTTGTTGTGATGACAGTTTTTAAATGTTTTACTGACCAACAGTTTTGGCTGCAAGAGTCTGTTTTATATGTCTGTGTGCCTACCTGCATATGTGCCTACACATAAATATTTTCATGTGCAATCTGTGTTAATATGTGTAATGTCTGTGCATCTCTGTGTGCATGTGTGTGTGTGTGTGTGTGTGTGTGTGTGTGTGTGTGTGTGTGTGTGTGTGTGTGTGTGTGTGTGTGTGTGTGTGTGTGTGTGTGTGTGTGTGTGTGTGTGTGTGTGTGTGTGTGTGTGTGTGTGTGTTTTAGTCAAACAGTTCTTGAACACATTTGTCAAACTTATTCTGGAGGAGGAATCTTAAAAATTCAAGATTGTTTTTCATGCTAGCAGTAACAAAATCACAGGCAAAACACTGTATGGATGCACAGAATATATGCATGGTCTAAAGCAAGCAATATTCATTATAAGGATAAACTGTTTGGTAGAATGTCTTTATCTTTCTCATTAAGAAATAATGCTGTTCACCATTTTATTTATAAGAATCTCATCCCCCACTTTCCCTGTGCAAGTTTTACTGTGATTTTCTTTCTATTATAAAGCCTTCTATGTGGTTTTAGAATGTTCCCATATAATAGAGGCAAGTAACCTTTTCACAAGTCTTTCTATTTTCCAATATTTCTCTAGTTGCATATAAATAAATTAGGTGGACTGATAATTTAGCTTTCATAGTAAAGCTCTTGGAAATAATGGGTCACACCAACATTTCTGTTCTTCACTTAAATGCAGAGATAAAACATTAGTAGACAAACTGTCTCCAGCAGCCTGCAGAGAAACAAGCAATTACAAAAGAAGAGCAAAAATTTCTACTAGATGTTGTTTGTTGTTGTTTGTCTTTCGGCTTTTTCCCGGTAAGGGGTCTCCACAGCGGAACTCTGGTCCACTAATGATTGGCAATAGATTTTTTACAAAATGCCGAGGTGCCAGCTCGACGCCCAATCTTCAACGAAGGCACGCCTATTTACGCACGCATGTCTTTCGAACGCTACCCAACCGCGGGGAGCACATGCAGACTCTGCACAGAAGGCACTCCCAAGCCAAGCCGAGAATCGAACGGGAGAACCTCTTGCTGTGAGGTAACAATGCTACCGCTGCACCACTGCAGCAGAAAATACTTTTTCTTTACTTCTTCATCCAGATACATTTGCTTCTAAGACTATAGGGAAAGCTATTTAGCCATCTGTACACAGAGTAATTAAGAGTTTAGTCTTCCAATTTTTGTGGAGTTCCACCAGGATAGCAAACTGTGCACAGGATCCTTTCCCTTCTCTCTCCAAATAAAATTATAATTCAGAATGCTGATTTTCCCTGCTGGTGTGGAGCACCAGTATGGTTGGAGGTATGAAGAAACTGTAATATGATAGTTTATGCAATATAATCCTTACTGTAAAAAGATAAAGAAATACTGACAGGGATGATAATTTGGCAAGCTCCATACATATGTGAATTTCACTTAAACTTCTTATCTCTTCATGCACATGCTGTTGGTACTGTAGAAAGCAATACTTACTCTTTAAACAATTGAAATAACAATGCATATTCTACTTAATGAATGTGTAAACCAATCAAGCAGATTGACAAACCCTACATAGATTTAGAAGGTGAAAGTGCAGTTATTGAAAATTATTTGTTTTACTTGGAGCACACCCTTTAAGTGAGTCAAAAGGATATGGAAAAAGTTCACTCTGCAACTTACATCAGACTTCCAAGTTTTTATATACATCTACTTGGTCCATATTATGTTTTTTAAGTGTCCATTTTCTTCATGGAATCAATGATCAGGACTTGACTGAATAAATACGAAAATGGGCTCAGAAAAGCTTTGTTTTATTTCTAACTGCTATGCTTCTGAATGGTGTAGAACTGCTCTGTAAGATGAAAAAAGTGATCCATTACATGAAAAGTGTTAAAATGTAGCAAATGCAGTTAGGGTCTTCTTTTCAAAGGAGAAAAATATCTGAGTAATGTCTAAAGATGTTCATCAATGATGGCTTCATTTGTGGACATAAGAGCAGTAAATCAATCACAGAGGCTGATTTTGCAATAATTAATAAGAACATTCTATATTGTTTTATGAATTCTTATCAGAGCTAGGGACCATTTGGCCTTTATCCTATTTTCACAAGTCATGTAATAAATGTTTTTTTAGAATGTGACAAGAATTTTGTCTCATTCCATAGCACACATTGCAGCTTTGCTATAAATAAATCCTCAGTTTAGAGAAATGCAGGATCTATTAAGTGTATGACTGGCAAATAAGTGCAAAGTAAGACCGGACTGTGAATTAGATATTTTGTGGAAAGGAAACCATATCCAGAAAAGCGTCCTTTAGGAAGCTGCAGTGAGGAGGTGCAGTCACTGAATGCTGTCAAAATGAAGGCCATATATGACATTTCAAATGATAAACAAGAAGGAATTATGAGGTAGATATAAACCAAGTAAAATGATGTCCCCCTGGAATAGTTTACATTTTACAACATGAGGTTATATATATCAAAAAGAAAAAAATATGTTTTTAGAAGTAAAGTAGTAGAACCACAATCAGCCATGCAAGAATTAAGGTGAAGTCGGGACATTATAAGCAATACATATAAAATGAAGGACGAAATTGGACTGTGGGTATCAAAAAACAATTTAAAGTTACAAATAAAGAATTAGCATATTTCAAAACTTGCCGTGTGTTATTTGGATGGTGACAAAGACAGGAATATTTTCACAGATTGCTCAGATAATGAAAAGCTAACGTTGCCTGAAGGAAACGTCTATTATAGGTTCAACAAGAAAATGTATTTTATACAGACAAGTATGAGGTGTAGAACTGACGATTGTATGATGCAATGAAGACAGTTTGGAGAAAAACCCATACTACTGGCTAAACTGATCAATGTTAAAAGACAATAAATAAGCAGGGTGCTGTTAATCTATAATATATAATATACATTGTGTCTCAGGATGTAATGGACAAGCAAGTAGCTGCAAAACATTTGAAAAAGTAAGAACTCAATATAAGGAAAGAATGTTATATTGCACTAAAAGATATGCTAAATATATATGTGGTGTGTTACAGGAATAAAGTGTATCAAGGTGTTGTAGAAGGCAAAGGACTGGAAGAAAGTGATGCAATAATAGGGGAGAATGTGTTATTAGGAAAAAGTGAGAAAAAGCAGGTATTACTAAAGTAAGACAAGTGAACAATATTATAGGTAAATGTTCATTAGTTAATTAATTTTTTAATTACATACTTGGTCCAATGTAGCAGTTCTCCAGAGAGTATAGAGGGAGAGAAGGAGAGAAAGAGCAAAGCCTATCCCAGCATTCAAGGAGCACAACACAGAGATACTTATCCTGAATGGGGCACAACCCCACCACAAGAAGCACATAAAAACTCATGCTTATTTCACAGTGGACCATTTATTCTTCTACAGCAGACCTTCTGATGTAATAGGAAACCGGTGTACCCAGAGAAAACCCATGCAAACATACAGAAAGCACCCCAGCTGAGAACCAAACTGAAGAATCATGCATTGTAAGGCAACAGTGATAACCTGTGCTCTGCTGTAACACCCTAGACAGCTGTTAGTTGTATGAAATTAATAAAAATCAAAACAGCGGTTGAGATTCATTAACACCTAAGCTAAGTGTACACTAAGTATACACATTCTGTATTCAAGTACATCCCTATCACATGTTTGTGCTTTCGAATCACTCAGCAAGATTACATTAATTGTACGTGTAGTCTATAATTTGTGGTAACCTTTATGACTCCCCCTTGATATTTAAGGCTGTAAGAAAATCAGCAGGAAAACTAAAATTAGGAGGAAAAAGATGTGAGTTATGCTTGTGTTGTCTGTTCACTCAGAACAGTGTACACTTAGTGTAGGTGTTAATGAATCATAAGGATTGTCTATCAGATGATTACATCTGAATATTCTAATCTAATTTGTCTGCAAGATGTCCAAATAAAGAGAAAAAAGACAGAGAAAAATGGTAGCATACTTGATAACGAATTTATATGATCAGTTAAAGAAGATAATAGTAAAGGGGCTAATGATAGGGAGTAGGAATGGATATGACTGTGTCATATTACAAAAGGTAGCTATTAGTATAGGAAGATTATTAAGATATAACTTTTAGGCCTAAAGGAAATGTGATTAAGTTGTAAATACATCTACAAAAACAAAACAGAAACAACAGAAAAAACTGCTTTAAAAGACAGAAGTAGAACATGGGGGTGGGAGCATTAACTGCACTTACAGAAAATTAGAGAGAGAAAATAAGTAGATGAACGACTAAAATAGTCATAACAGAAGAGAAAACATTTTGTAGGGGAAAATAAAACACCAGAACTGATTATAATTTTGTTAATGATTAATTTGCAAATGTGTAATGCTGCAGCAAAAAAAATGGTGCTTTCAGTCCATGATGCTGGAAAGATGGTCAAAGATATAAACCAGAAGGGTCACATGGAAAGATTAGAAAGAACATATTTTGACAAAAAATGTAATTTCTACAGCTATGTGCAAATGATGAAGCAATGATAGTATGGCATAATCAGGACCAATAACAATACTGTAATAATGCCAGGCACCCAGCATTACTGCAGCAAAGGTTAAAGCTGCATTGTCCAAGGCCAAGAATACAACTTCCATGGGACCCGATAATATGCCTGGCTGTGTTCTACATGAACTACAAAGTGAATTGGCACCACATCTTTGTGCCGTGTTCAGTCACAGCCTCACCTCAGGCTTTGTCCCTACCGTATAGTCCACTGCTTCAGTCATCCCTCTCCATAAAGGGGAAGTGACTACAGACCCTGGGAATTATCGCCCCATTAGCCTGATGAGTCTGATAAGTAATGCTATGGAGCGTATCATCATGGACCTGATTAACAAAGGGATAGTAAGTCTCCAAACTCTAGACCCCACACAATCTGTCTTTGTGAAAGGGAGATCATGCCTGCTCAACCTGGTTGATTTCTTTGCAGGGGCAGCTCGTGCTATAGGACTATTGCAGGACTGCAGCCTGCCCACCTGTACAAAAGAAAGAAGAAATATCCCCCCCACCTGTACAAGAAAATTTAAAAAAAAAAATTGTGAGTCACAGAACTCCATACATGCGTGCTTGGAGTTCCTGGGTACTCACAGAAGAGTAGACTGCTGTATTAGGCAGTCCAGATAGAAGAGAAAGGCATCTCCACCCTGCCAGCCCAGAAGTCTGTACAGCGATGACCACACAGATGAGAAGGAAACCAGACTGCATCATCGGCAGGCTGGAGCCTCCAGCCTATTCTCGCAGAGCCAAACCAGAAATCAGCCATTAGCGTGTGAGGGCTGAGGAGGAGAAGACTACAGGGGAGCGCTTTGGAAATCAGCTGTTAGCTTGCGCAGGCAGGACTACAAAGGAGCTTTCAGGGGGATTATTACAGCAGTGTGTGGAACAGAAGAGGGCTACAGAGGAGCTTGTTTTCAGGGGGAACAACTGGATTCACTACAGTGTGGAACAGAAGACTAGATCACCTACCAGGGTGTTTCAGGTGTGTGTGTGTGTGTGTGTGTGTGTGTGTGTGTGTGTGTGTGTGTGTGTGTGTGTAATGCCCCAGTTGCTATATACTGGTGGCTAGAGAGAACACATGGTGGTCAGGCTTGAACCCTGTACCTTGGGTGCATGTGGCAAGGACCTGAATTCCCTACCCACCATTTGTAAAAAAATTGCAGATGTTTGCCTCATATTTGTTCTGTTCCAAAATCTGTGGTTTCTGTGTGTTTGTTTTTCCTTACTAAGTCAGTAGTGCTGTGGTGCATTGGTAGCATTGCTGCCTGACAGCTACAGGTTCTCGGGTTTGATTCTTGGCTGGGGTGCCTTTGGTGTGGAGTCTGCGTGTCCTCCCATCTTATAAAGAACATGTGTCTGGAGTGTTTCTCCCTGCTCTGCTGAAAATCAGCTTTTGTTCCAAGTCAGACTTTCCTGCTTAACAAATGTTAAATAAAAATAACAGACATTTGAATTTCAGACTTCATATTCTTCAGAAAGTACATGGTAACACAAAACCTTTTATTCTAGCAATTTTCTAAGTTTATAACATGGATATTTGAAATTTGTCCCTATTTTTCAGACTGTATTCCCCTGTTATGGGGCGAAATAACAAAGGAATGGGACATTGGAATGGCTGCAGGGGGGGAGGCTCCATTCGACCATGATTTTGTGAGGGGGGAAGGGCAGCAAACTCAAAGACGGCCCTAGCTAAACTATACCTCTCAACTGTCCTGATTTTTGCAGAATTAATAGATTTTTGTTTCTTATTTTTGGTTTGTTCCTCATAAAATTTGTGGTTTTCTGGCAAATCATTTAAGAGTGAAGTCACTAAATGACAGACATTGAGTTTCAGACATCATAACCTTCAGAAAAATGCATGCTAAAGCAAGACCTGTTATTCTATTAATTGTCTTAAGTTTATACAAGGGCAATTTTTAGTACTGTTTGTATGTTCCCCCAATATATTTGGCCTTGTCCAGATTTCTTGCATTAAGAGGTTGAGAGGTACATGCAAATAAATCGCTTTATAGAATTAGGAATATCCAAACCTCTCAAATGTCCCCAATTTTGGCTCAAAATGTTGCTCTCCCCCCTAATAATCCCTCTGCAAAATGGCAATTTGGGAAGAAAATGTGGAGGGTTTACAATTATAAATAGCTGTAATGATCAGAGTTATAGATTACTTTTATTTCAGAAATGCATGTAGATGCTCTTATTTTGTCAGCTGCTCAAGTTAACAGTACTAATATTAAAAAGGTGTCCCCTCTTTGACAGGTTCCCAGCTGTATTGTGTGGCAATTTTATATTTTTGCATCACATTTTTGGTCTGTTTTTCATAAAATTGTGGTTTTCTGGCACATTAATGGCAAATCATTAAAGATTGAAGTTAGAAAATAATGGCAGACATTTGAGTTTCAAATTGCATACCCTTCAGAAAATTCATACTAATGCAAGACTTACTACTTTCTAAGTTTATAAGACCAATATTTAAAAATTGTCCTTATTTTTGAGCCTGTGTCCCACTTCTATGTATGGCTTTGTCCAGATTTCTTGCTGTGAGGTATGAGTGTCAGAGCCATCACTGTCAGCCAGAAACATTTCAAATTGTGACATACCTGTTGCACCCCACTCCCCATTGTAGTGGCTCTGGATGTGTCCTAGCAAGTCAAGGAACAGTTATGCAGTGTAAGTGTGCAGAGTATTCCCCAATCCAAGGTAGACCACAAGTACTACCATGGCTTTTCATCTGTCCTTGATTTTGCAGAATGTTCTGGTTTTCTGTCATATTTTTATACTGTTGATTTATGCTTCTTATTATTCAGAAAATACATGTTGTCGCAATGCCCTGTTGCTCTATGTTTAACTAACAATGCTTTAATGACCATCAGGTAAGCTTGTCAGAGATTGTAAGATGCAAGTAAGCTTTAATAAGCATACTGTTAAATAATTACCAACATTGAAAGCCTTTTCGTTGTTGCCATGCAGAGAATATTTACATAACTAGATAACGTATAAGCCTTAGCTATTGAAATGCATATGACAGTATTTGTAATAAAGGACAGGATTACAGTATTTTCAGAAGCTCATTACATTTGTTAGAGACTTGCAGTCATCTTTGCAAGCTTTACCAATAAACTAAACAGAATTTCAATTTATCATGTGTGGTCCATAACTTGTGCAGTAATCCTTTAAGCAATTTATCTTGAGCTTGTTTCTTGTTTGCTGTTCATTTTTTACTTTGATCATGTCTTCCCCATGAAACAAGTAGATAGTTGTTGTCAGGCAGCAGGTCTTTTTTGGATAAGAAACATTTTTACAAGTGGGGGTATCACACAGAGATTGCTACTTTCAGCATGTTACTTGGTAATTTTATAAAGCTGAATATAAATTATAATTAGAACTGCAGTACAAGGAGAAGTGGTTTGAGTTGAGTGCTGCTTGTTTTTTTTATACTTGATTCTGACTGGCATTCCAGTAATGTATTTAAAAAGTAATTTATTTTTTCATGCATCATAATCTTTGTGTTTCCATCTAGATATTAAGTAAGTTGTCATGTAGCCAATGCATTGAAATATGTTTTCTTCTACACTTAATTTTGTCTTGATTGGACTTTCGTAATGATGGTTTGGCACCCAGGACAGCGTATTTAATTAAAGTTCCAGTTGTTGTGGTTTTGAACATAGCCCCACCCCTTTCAAGTTGGCCACACCCCTTCCCATTGGCCCCACCCTTTCAGTTGTCTCCTGCAGCCCCCCTTAATTTGAAGTCACCAGCTGCCACTGCTTCTTTGAGTCAGTCACCAGGGCTATGGCTGAAGGTAAGGCAGTGCATACAGCCTGCCTCAATCTGGCCAAGGCCTTTGATACCATTCTTCACTCAGGAATTATTGATAAACTCACCAAACTGGGCATCAACCTCTATATCACTAGGTGGGTTGCAACTGGTTGCTCACAGATAGAACACACAGTGTGAAAGTAGTGGACTTCAAGTCACACTGCCAACCAGTCACGAGTGGATTCCCACAGGGGTCAGTCCTGGGTCCACTCCTGCTCGGCATCTACTTCTCAGAAGTCCAGACAACACAAAGGGACTCTGGCTGACCAAGTTTGCAGTCAACTGAAAGCTAGCAGCCATCATTAACTCCCCAAGTGATGCAGACATCTTACAGAAAGGTCTCATTGAGACCAATGACTGATGTCAAAATCATGGCCTTAAGCTTAGCCCCAAAAAATGCATTGTCATCCCCTTTGGTAAAAAACTTAGTTCCCACTAATTACCACATTGATGGGAGCCCACTGAACAGTTAAGGTGTTATAAGACATCTGGGGACATAGGTTGACAGCAACCTCTCCTTCGACCACCACATTGCCACTGTAGTCAGAAAGTCCTTCTATGTGACACATCTCATTACCAAGGGTTTTGCATCCAGGAAGAAAGAGGTCATCATCTCTTTCTCTCTCTCTCTCTACTCTTCCCGCATTAGACCAATCATCGAGTATAATGCCCCATTTGGCATGTACCTCACTAGACACCTGCAATAGCTGAAGAGGCCACAGAAGTACCTCACGAAGAGGATCCTAGGCACTAAACACATGTCCTACATGGACAGACTCAAAAGACTCCAGCTATTGTCTGTCTCATATCGCCTACTTAGAGGTGATCTTTGCTTGACTTACAACACCATGTCTGACCCAGCTCTGTTAGGAATGCTACATCTAAAGAAATCTCAGTCCCTCTGCACCACACGCTCTAGAAACCCCAACCTCATTACCAAAATCAATAGAACATGCTGGAGGGACAAGTTCCTCACCCAGAGACTGCCCATGCTCTGGAATAGACTTCCCATACATGTCAAGCAGAGCACCGCACTGTCCCTCTTTCAAAATGAGTGGATGAGTTATAGAAAGTTCACCTCAGGGATCACTCCTGTGGTTCTACTTGATAGAGGCACTGGGAACTAATGTTGGGTGGCATGATGCCAGGGCACTTCTATGGGCTAGGCTTGTAAAGGCTTCAGGGCCATTAGCCTAATACACACCTATGAACCTGTAAGGACTAGATTAACTGGTTGGAGGTCTTAAACCTCTTGGAAGTCAAGAACATTATAAGGGTGTCATGAATGTATTGTACATTATAATTCCATTCTGCAAAAAGCAGAATTAAGTGATTCACAGTCATTTATGAGGCATTATCTGCATATATGTTCAGAAACGGTTTGAATATACAGAGTTCAACTTTGAGTCAACATTGTGGTCCCTCGTACTCAGTGAATCACACAATACTGTGAATTATTGTTGTGAAACATTTTACAGCAGTAGATGTATGTGTTTAATTTGTAAGATGTATATTTTCCATTCAAACAAGTGCCCATACATCAAGGCCAAGATGGAACACTAGGCAGGTTTGCTATGAGTATGTATACATGTTAGCATAATGTTTTAGTGTGCTTGCTTATGCTCTATATGCTTTAGTAGTTAAGGCAACACTTAATATGCTGTTTGGGGGGGGCTTTCCTATGTCATGTCAGCAGATATATGGTACTGTTGCATAATGTATAAGGTCTGTATTCTGGGAATACATGTCTGTGTGGAAAAGATACTTTCTCAGTACCTCTGCACACTTACTTCCTCATGAACAAACAGAATGAAGCATGCCACAAAATGGGGCAGACAGAGGATAGAGAAGTTAGAGTTTTAATTGCAAAGAAATGTTACTGACTAAGGAAAGAACTGTTTGTCTGTAACTGCAGGGAAAGTCACAAAAGAGATGCATTCAAGGAACTCTGAGATATGGCTACAAAATAACCATTTGGAATGTAGTAACAGCAATGTGTGAAATCTCAAAAGCCTTACTGTTGTTTATGAAGTATGAGAAGAAAATTTGATTTAATCACCTCTGGTTCCTGGGGGGAAATAAGCTGAAAAATACTTGCTAAGGTTAAAGAAGAATAAAGTCCATCTTGTTGGAAGACCTTTGTGTGTAAACATCTAAGTAAGTTAGCTGTTGTTTTGTAATTTGCATGCATAATATTCTAGTAACTTAGCAGCTAAGTTTCAGATGCCAACCATTTTTCTTACCTGTTATTAGTTATCATATTTAAGTATTCTATATGCACAATTAATTATTATTTTGTTCTTTGTGCAAATGGATTTACCTCTGAGTATTAAATGTCTGTCAAGATCATCTAACTTATTTATTTTCTCTGTGAACTGTTTTATTCAAATTACTTGCAGCTGGTATTTGTTTCTGTATTATTTATTATCGGGGAAAGAAAGTTTTACTTAGCACTATATGCCAAGCTGCTGGTATCAGCCTCTTACTGACCAAACTGCTCTGCACATTACCATTTTTGTTTATTATTATCATTTGGCTATTGATCAAGAGTGATAATGAAGTTAGAGTGCCATTAGCCCAATATAGAGTGCTGGCAGTACTACCTTGCCAGGATGAAAACTGTAAGAAATTGGGGAATTCTGTTAGTTTTATCTGAGAAGTGTGAGTGTGTGTGTGTGTGTGTGTGTGTGTGTGTGTGTGTGTGTGTGTGTGTGTGTGTGTGTGTGTGTGTGTGTGTGTGTGTGTGTGTGTGTGTGTGTGTGTGTGTTTGCTAAGTGGTCAGTGTGAAGTTATAAAATGGATAAGGATTTTGAAAGCCCATAACCAAAGCATCAATGCATATTCTTTGTGTGCATTTGAGGCTTGATCATAGTTGTGAATTTTTTAGTCAATCAAATTTGTGTACATCTGTTCTTTGCTTTATCCTGTTATGTGCCAGTGGTATGATTCAAGAGACCATCCATCTGGTTGCCATCAGACCTATATGTGGGCAGTGGTACAAATCCAAGGACTGAAGCCCTTGTCCCTAACGTATCCAGTGGTACATTAGTTGACAGTGGTTGGATTCAAACCCCATTTCTTGGTTAACTCTCTAAACATGACATTTGATGACAGTGGTGGGATGCAAACTCCACCAGTGATAGAGAGGTCAACACAATATTAATATAGCTAAATAAATTAAATACAATCAAGAGTCCAAAATCTAGAAAAGTGAAATTAAATAGCTTATGGTACTGGTACTGGTTAAGAGAAAAAGTGATTACAATGTATACAGGAAAAATACAAATAGTTCAGTTTGCAAAGGTAAAACTTCTGAAAGACTGCAGACTACCTGGAACACATCTTCTACAAGAGCTATAATAACTTTAAGCAGAGTAGTGAGCAATAGACTGATGTTTAATACTCTCATAGATAACTTTTTAAAAATCAGTCAGAAGAATAGTTCAATTCCTTTTAAGTTGTGTATTCTTTTAAGAATAAGATATATAAATAGAACAGAGCAGTTGAAGAGAAGACATAGTAGATAAGATGAATGCAGCACAAGCCTTATGATGAAAGGCTAGAGGTGTTGCTGGATAACATAATGAGAGACAAAGCATTTTTATCCAATTAGAACTCATGTCTTTGACCGGGTTCCCTTCAGAATCTCAAACTACTGAAATTCTGAATTTCAGTAGCCCGAGACTAGAAGGGTGAAAGTGCAGAATACCAAAACCCCAGAAGCACGTAATTCAAAATCCCGAAGTTCAGAGATTTTGAATTAGCGGTTCTAGTGTTGCGGTGTGTGAGTGGGTGGTTGGAGATGTAGGTAAGTGTTTGTGCTTTACGGGTTTTGGGTAGGGTTTTAGTGTGTGTCTGTGTGTTTTGTTAGTGTGATGTGTGTGTGCGAAGGGAACGTAGCTTGTGTGGTGGTGATTTTGTATGTTTGTCTGTGTAGTGCGACCTTGGAGTTAGTATATTTAAGTAGCGGGGTTGTGGGGGGGTGCAGCCCCCCCACATGAGGGGGTGCAGGGGGATTGCCCTCCCTTCTTGTATGTAGGGTAGGTGTTTGTGTATGTGCAGGGAGGTGTATGTTTGTGTTTGTGTTTGCAGTATGTTTAGTGTAGAAGTTGGGATTCTAAATTTCGCTTCTGGGATTTCGGGTTTATGGATTTTTGGCTTCATGGTCTCAAGATACTAAAATTCAGGATTTCAGCATTTCGAAATTATGAAGTGAATCCCTTTGACCATAACATATATTTGCGTGAGTATGTGTATAATGCTAAGACATTATAGGGTCATTACTGAGTAAACAGATCTTCAGTAGCCTCAGAATGCATTTTGTTTTGTCTTTCTCAGAATTCAAAAATAAGTACTGATTCACTTCTAGGAAAAGAACAACAGCTTGTTTGACATTTCTGTTATTGTTTTTGCTGTTAGGACTGACTTTCAAATGATGAGAAGGAGGAGGGAAGTAATGTCACAATGATTAGTCAATCATTCATTCCATCTGCTTTGCCAAATGGAAAATACAACTGCATGATGGGGTCAGGACCAGGACAATATTAGACATCTAAAGTATATAAATGGTTGTGCTGTATTCCTTACTTATGAGCACTGCCTTGACAGTCATTCCCCATTCAGTAGGAAGAATAAACAGTCCATTCCTGCAACCAAATGTGTCAAAGACCTCTTCATTTTGATACTGAATGCTTTTGCTTGAACTGATAGGTGGTGTTTCAGTTCTGCTTTGCTACAGAGATAACAAGCCTTCCATGGTTCTACTAATTGCAAGAATAAGTACTACAAACCATAGCAAAGGCTGCTCAATACTTAACTATGAGATCAGAAAAGGAAAATACAGATGTTTGCATATATAATAAAAAATAATCATAAAAAAATGGAAACGAAAACATCATAAGTATGTCTATATATATATATATATATATATATATATATATATATATATATATATATATACATACACAGAAAAGTGTATAGCAGTAATGTAAGGGGAAAGTAAAAGTATGAGGGTGACCATACAGTAACATGGATTTGTTGTACTGATGTAGTAAGTGCACCATACAAACTGTACTACAATCTACATCACAGTGGATAGCCCTTGTATTTTTTGTTTCTAGGTAGGATGTCATCAAGTTTATTAAACTGAGCCAAGGTTGGCAAGATAACAGTAACACAACAAAACCTAGAGTGCAGATGAAGCAAAACTTGACAAATCAATGTAGGTCTGGACTGATAATCCAATATTTAATGCTTGTAAATGAGTGAGTACAATCCCAGGCCATACCCTCACATGTATTTTATTATCAAACATTCCTGAACAGATACAGGTGTACTGTTTACCACACCAGTAGAAATGAACAGGACTAATTACTCATTACAGGACTTTTCTTGTATTATTCACCTTCCATGGGAGCTACACAACCTTAACATCACTTAGTATGCAGATATCATTGTCATCATTAAAGCATCCACAAACAAATCATCCATTTTTTACATAATTATTTCATGATCCTCCAGAACTGGGTGCATATTAACAAACTAAATACAAATAATACCTTAGTCATGATTTTTTAATAGTTTGTGGCTATCTAAAACTCAACAGCTCAGCATCCTGGAACTCTACAACCAACCATTGCCCTTTGTCACCAGTTGAAATATCTAGGCTTTATAATGAATCCTTCTCTTTCACTTACTCCATACATTCAAACCCGAGCACAATAAGCAGTGACTCATCTCAGTTTAGCATACAAAATCCTCTAACCTCCTAACAAAGGAAGACAGGCAACCCATTCCAATGCTCTACTGCTCAAGATAGTACATTCACTCCCACTTATTTCATTGCATTCCCAACAGAATACTGCACTCCTACAGAGGACAGATAATAAGAGATTGCACCTCATATGCCCCAGTCCATCCACTGAACATCACTGTTTAATCATAAAGAAATTAAACAGTCTCCCTGTCAGTCTGAGAGCTTCATTCTTTCTAAAGATATTGGCATTTAAGGTGTTAAATGATAGCTACTATGCCCTTCTTAAAATAATCTTTTTCTTTACAGGAACTAAGTTTTACTCTTTCAGACACTCAGATATAAGCATCCTTATTAGGCTGCAATACACACCAGCCGTTATTGAAGCAGCATTCACAAAAAGCCCCCCAGAATACTAGAACTAAATCCCATGGGACATCTGTGATACTACTCCCCTTGTAGATATTGGGACTTCACTAGAAACACATACTATAGATTCCTTCTAATATCATTGTTTTGAGCTTGTGTATAATCTTCCATAGAGTAATTCTTCTACTGTAAGAGTCTTTTACTTCAACACACTCACACTATTGCCCATAAATCATGAGGGTGTGGTTAGCGTAATGGCTGAGGTCTTTACCTCGCCAATACAAAGTACAATGTTTGATTCTAACTTCCTTTTATTAGCTAGGTTTGTAATAGTCTGCAGAGTGATAGCCTTTTATTTACCTATGAACCTATGAACCTGTAAAAGTTCCTAGCATTCCTACAGCTATAAACATCCAATCCATTCTATATGTCTAAACCACATAGCTTATTCAACTTTTATTGTACTTCTTCCATCCTTACTATCAGCACGTGCCTCCATCACTCTCAGTTCCTACCTTACCTCAGTGTCTGTACCTCTGAAGCTATTATTCTCTACCTGACATAACACATTCTTGCTCCAACTCTTATACCTGATCTCTTTATCTGACATAATATACTCTACTGCTTAAGCTTTCATCTCTTTTTGATAAATATCTTGTTGATATGTTGTACAACTTCATTTATATGTTGCTCTAACTAATGTATAGTCTGACCTATGCCAAAATAATTTTTCATTGTCAATGTAAATTTATTTCTGTTGTTATTTTATTATTTTATTGTTATTTGATTGTACAATAATGTCATTTTCTTTGCCAGCTGTCACAGGTCATGCCTGAAAAGGGTCTGTTTTCCAACACATTCACAGGTTAACATATGTATAAATAAATAAATAAATAAATAAATAAATGTAGTTTTCTATTAAAAAAAAAACATTTTCTTAATTACTGGCCTCCCTTGATTTTTATACATAATGAAACAAATGAAGGCTCAGAAAAGCTGATGTGTTTAGTCTTTTATATGTGATACTGAAAAAGTCCATGGATATCCAAACTGTGAGGAGTAATTTTACCTTCAATTTATTGTAATAAAACAATGGCGAAAGTTTAAAATCTCACTAACGTGATATAACAAAAAAGAAGATTTTCTCTATAAAATCCCAAGTCTTATGGAAAATGATAGAGCTTTAAGATCAATGCCTGTAAAAAAAATTTTTCTGCAGCTAACAATGAATACGTAACTTTTTGACTCCCAACTTACTGAAACAAAATCAAAGAGTATTGCAGCACTTGATTGTTAACATTTTTGGGAGTGGGTAAACATGAAATAGCTTCCATTAGAATTTTTATTTCTATAAAAGAACAAATCCACTGATGATTTAGGTTCATATGGATGTAAAGTCAGCTTCTTGGCAACTGGAGGCCTGGATTGCAAATAAATTATTAGCTAGAATGTGAGAAACTGTAGAAGCCCAATCAGATAAACAAGTAGAAATAGACAAAAAAACTTTAATTTAAGAAGCTAAAAAGCCAGTATAAAAAGACTGGACAGATATTGTAAATTCCAAGACAAAGAACAAAGGAATTTCTCAGAGAAGACCTTTACCATTCTACAAATCAGATTTTCAGGCCCAAAGCCTCTTAGATAAAGAAAAATACACCTGAAACTCAACTACTAAGGATTTACTGAAAATAATTGAGACTGGAATGAACATTTTTGTCCTACTAAAAGATTACATTGTGAAGCACTGGCTGTTGAAACATCTAATTGTGTACCATCTGCTGCAATATGATAAACTCATGGCTATCTCAGCCAAAAAACTAGAAAAAAAAACATATTATAGTCGTGGTGCATAGCCGCGAAAAGTTTTAGATTCAGTAAACTCCAAGTAGCACCGAGCACTCACTCGCAGACATGGAAACTTTTGTGGCATGCAAATTACAGCATAAATAGCTGAATTTTATGCATGAAGCAAACAAACATGATAGAGCTATTCAACAACTGCTAAAGCAACCGTGTAGACTCTGTGTTCATTTTGGCCGTGTATTCCAAACATTTCTGAATACAGCCACAGAAAGGAGTTTGCACAGAAACAAGAGCAAGTAAAAGCTCTTACATTTGTACAGAACTGACCTTAACATGTAACTCACACATATTGTTATATAATTACAAACTGTAGATGCTAGAAAATCAAAGTAATAAATATAAAAAATACTTTTTTAAGTGCCATGATATAAATGCAGCTTCACTCCCCCACCCCAAAATGAAGAATATACTTGTAAGTAATGTAAAGGCTTCTAAAATGCTTAATGCCCTGAAACAAACTATTATACTGTAATGTAAGCATATGCATTATGTAACTGATGGATTACAGTCCTGTTTTCTTAAAACATGTATTCCTTTATGCAGATATATAGACAAAGTAGTACCCTCCCATGTGTTTGGGCTACCTGCCTACACCGTTACTAACCTTGTCGATTCTGGGCTGTCAGCACAGTGAAGATAGAAATGAGGTCAAAACTCATTAGAATTGTTGAATCTCAAAAAAGAGTAACCATGTAGGGATGTTCACTTCATGTAGGCACTTCCACAGTGTTTGTGTAGAATGCATGGCAACAGTGAATGATGATATCAGGGGTGTGTGTCAGGTTACACTTGCAGAGCTGAACATGTAGGGCTGTGAAGGGTGAAAGTGCATGTAAGCAGTGCACAATTCCCAAGTTCTCTGCTGTCCTCATTATTTGGTTGTTAAAATGTGTGATCTCTGTTTGGTTTATCTTTTTTCTTTGCCATTGTTTGCACAATACAGCACTTGGCACAACCATGAGAAACAGAAGAATGAATTGCAGAGCTGAACATGTAGGGCTGTGAAGGGTGAAAGTGCATGTAAGCAGTGCACATTTCCCAAGTTCTCTGCTCTCCTCATTATTTGGTCGTTAAAATGTGTGATCTCTGTTTGGTTTATCTTTTTTCTTTGCCATTGTTTGCACAATACAGCACTTAGCACAACCATGAGAAACAGAGGAATGAATGGCAGGTCTTTCTGGGTTATTATGTAACTATTCCTTTAGCAGTACATGTATGTGCTAGGGCTGGAATATAGACTGTCCTGGGTTCAACTAACGGGGGTGAAACCTTTCCTTCACTTTTTATGGTCCATGTTTGCATATCACAAGAATGGAGGAAACAAATATAAATTTTGGCTATGCATACCTTGTTTATGCAAAGGTAGGTGGAGGTGTGCAGAGGTGTATGGAGGTGCGCATAGCGCACTAATGAGCAAGCAACAGGTGTGTTTAATATATGCTAATTATAGCATAAGCAGGTGATTTGCATGTTAGTCAACCAATCCAACATGGAGGTGCTATTCAACAATGTATAAAGCACCCATGTAGCCTCCATTCTGGTTTTACCTCAGTACTTCAATACCATTAAAGTAAAGAGTTGGTTGGAGAGTGAGTGTCTGTGTTTAACGTACCTGCTTGGTCTGGTTGCTATTCGACGCATCTACCAGAAAAAGGCTACAAACCTACAGACCCTTACATCATCTGGGACAAGACTGTGGATCACCAAACAGGCTGTAGCCTGCTTCTCTTCTTGGGATTGGTGCTAACATTTTGCTTTTGGTGCGAGAAGAAGCAAAGGAGTACTGTATCCCAACAAAGGTAACCTGTGTTTAGACCAGCATTAGTAGTAGCCAGGCAGTAGCCATTCATGCAACTCACCTCTTTTCATCATTCTTGACAAGCTAATTCTTTATTTTTCAGTAAGTACTGCTTGATTTCTTTCTAATTTCAGAATATCTGCCTAAATATAAATACTTCATCCTTAAATTTTTAGGATCTACGTATTAGTTTCCCCTCAAGTGTTTGGCAGTACTCTGTACAGACTCAGACATCTTGAGTGGCATTTTTCCTGTAAAAGCACAATTGAAATTTCTGCGATATCTAGTTGCACACAGGGCAACTAGTTTGCAGGGACAAGCACTGTCCACATAGTTGCAAACTGGATACTCCTGACAGTGATTGATATTCACACTCCAATGGTCTAATCAATAAAAAAGGGTCTGTTGCCATGGATATGAACTTTCCTACTGTCTCCATTACCAGCTTGGTGAATATGGGCATCCTGAGGCAATGTAAAAATTGCCTCATGTTTACTGACAACCAGTGAATTCTCAAACAAACTGATACAGTATGCGAGAGATGTATTTACACAACATCACTGGAAGCAAAGCTCTCACATGAAAGTACTCCTAATGTCAACATTGTCATCAGTATTGCACATGCTGCACCCATCACGCACAATTCAAAGCAGACATATAGTCACACATATACTGAAGCACTTACATTTAGCTTTCCTAAACCACAAAGACTTCCTAGACAAAGCACACATAAGAAATACCCTCAGAAGCCCCAAACACACTCTTTCAAAACAACACCCACATCAACACATAGAGCTACATCTCATGGAACCTCTACCTCTAAGCCCATAAGGCAAGTCACCACACAATCCAACATTCTAGTCATTGGAGACTCCATTGTGAGACACACTGATGTCCCTCTCACCAGGCTGAGCAAGGAGAAAGTTATGGTCAGTTGCTTATCAGGGGCTCGGATCCACCACATTACGCATGCACTCAGGTCATTGGATCACAATTACCAATATGACTCAGTCATAGTCCATATGAGAGTAAATTACCTGAGATGTACTTCCCTAGACTATATGAAGAGAGACATCATAGAGCTGTCAGAATATGTGTCTCAGGCTAGTATGAGTCTAGCATTGGGCAGCATTTTACCTTCTCCAAGAATGATGCCATGATACAAACAAAAATGATTGACTTTAATAATTGGCTTAGTTTCTGGTGTCATTCTAAGGGGGTGCAATATTTGTCAGCATGGAAGGAGATGGTCAACAGACCATGCTGCTTTGCCAGGGTGGGTCTGCACCTCTCCCCTCTAGGCTTTTGAATATTAGCTAAAACATTGTCTTCCCTCATAGTGCCTTTTTTAGGCAATGCCAAACCGAAAGTACTTCCAACATACCAAATAAAAACCAAGAAAATCTAAAGGTATTACTGCTCAATGCTAGAAGCCTAAATGAAAAGCTCTACTCCCTGGAAGCTCTCTTTACCCTAGAGAATGGATGTCTGTGCAGTCTCAGACATGTGGTTTAAAGCCACTGACAGCACACCAACAGTGCAAGGGCATAATGCCTTCAACACATTTAAACCAGCTACTTCACAGCCAGGGACTGAAGGTAGATGTGTCTCTATTTACATCAAAAAATATATTTCAAGGCTGGTCATACAGGACAATGCACTTGAGCTGCTCCATGTTCAAATCACCATAGGTAAAATCCAATGCCACTTCCTTGCAAGCTATACGCCCTCCTCTATGACCCAGAAAACCCATACCATGTATTTAAACTTATTATAAACATTAGCCATCCAACCCAATACCATATTTCTGGGTGACTTTAATTACCCCACTAAACATACATGCACAGAGATTCCTGGATATTGTAAACACAAACTCCATGGACCAGATAGTCAATGCACCAACTAGGGGTGCAACCATACTGGACCAAGTCCTCACTAATATGGGAGAGTGCTGCACACCCCCTACTGTAATTCCTTCCCTGCTAAGATCAGACCACAAAATGGTCTCATTTGAAGTAAAAATAAAACCTCAACCCCCAGCTAAACCAGGAATATTCAGGAACTATTCTAAGGCTAACCACCTGCTATTAAGTGAGAACCTGGCAAACTTTCAACCTCCTATAAACCCCGAGAACACTTCTGCCTATGCAGAACTGTTCACAGAAACCCTGTACAAGCATGTTAATAGCTGTATGGAGGCAGCTGTACCCACCAGGAAGAAGTACAGAACTAACTCAAAATAACAAGCTACTACGGTGGAATTACAAAATCAATTGGATGTATAACAGGAGGAAGAAAATCATGGCAAGAATTAGGAGGTGCAGCACCCAGCAGGATAAAAACACTCTCATTAAACTAAACAAGCAACTTAGAGGACAAATAAAGTCTACCAAAGCCAAATTTGAGGTAAGTTTTGCCTCCCAAGCCAAGGACAGCCACAAAGCATTATTTAGCTATGTCACCATCCTCAAAGGCAATACACAATTGTGTGCAGAGGTAATTGTAAATGGAGCCACCTATACTGTGCCAGAAGGTATGGCAAACCTCCTGACTGATAAATTCAGCTCCAATTTTACTCCTCTCTCCGCCGCCACCTTCCCTCGGGAAATATCACCAAATATAACTCCCCCTACTGTCACTAGGGAACAGGTCCTTAATGTTCTCTCTAAGACCAAGAACACTGCATCAATGGGCATTGACAGTATCCCAGGATGCCTTCTAAATAGCATGAAACATGACCTATCAGCGCCTTTGGAATTACTATTTAACTGTAGCCACCAAACAGGCTTCATACCTCATGAATGGAGAAAGGCAGCAGTCATCCTTCTGCACAAAGGTGGGCCATCTACAGACCCTGTAAACAACAGACCCATAAATCTCACTAGTCTTATATGTAAAGCCATGGAAAAAATTATTACGGAGATGGTGAACAGAGATATAGTAAACCTCCAGACACTGGACCCAACCCAGTTTGGTTTAGTAAAGGGCAGATCGTGCCTACTCAACCTGGTGGACTTCTTTGAGAAGGTCACCAAAGCAATGGATGAGGGCAAAATCATTCACACTGCCTACCTTGACCTGGTCAAGGCATTTGACACAATACCCCACTCGAGCATTGTTGATAAACTCAGGAGGTTAGGTACACACCCATATGTCACCCGGTGGATAGCCAACTGGCTCACAGACAGGACCCAGGAAGTTAGAACTGGGGAGTCCACCTCTACAAAGAGGCCAGTCACAAGTGAAGTCTCTCAGGGATCAGTCCTTGGACCGCTCCTTTTTGGCATTTACTTCTCAGAAGTCAAGGCCAATGTCAGTGGTCTCTGGCTGACTAAATTTGCAGATGATTGTAAATTAGGAGCTGTCATTGAATCTCACACTGACACAAATGTTCTCCAGGAGGAGCTGACACAGACAAACAACTGGTGTCAGAGTCGTGGACTAAAATGAAATGCTAAGAAATGCATACTAGCATCCTTTGAGAAGTCATCCATCCCTGGTAATTATCATATTGACAACACACCCCTTAGAGTTGACCCAGTAGTCAAGGACTTAGGGACACACATAGATAGTAAGCTAGCCTTTGATCATCATGTGTCTACAGTGGTGAGGAAATCATTCTATGTTGTGCAACTTATAAACAAAGGCATGGCATCTAAGTCCAAGGAAGTCATTTCTCCACTGTATTTGGCATTCATCAGACCTATCATTGAGTATAATGCCCCCTTTGGTATGTACCTAACCAGGCATATCCAACAATGGGAATGTCCACAGGGGTTCCTCACTAAAAGAATACAGGGCATAAGTAATATGTCCTTTGCAGACCGCCTCAAGGCCCTATCCCTGTATTCTGTCTCCTGCAGGCTTTTGAGGGGAGATCTATGCCTGGCATACAGGGCATTGTCAGATCCCACTCTGATGGATCTCCTGCATATCCAGATAACAAACAGTACAAGAATTACCCATTCTAAAGACTTAAACCTTGCATGTGATATAAATAGGACCTGCTCGAGTGATAGGTAGGTATCCCAGAGACTATCCCATCTATGGAACAGGCTCCCCGTCCATGTGAAGCAGAGTTACTCCCTAATCCAATTCAAGTGCAACTTGGACAATTGGATGGGAAACCTGAAATTCATCCCTGGTTTAGCACCTATGTCTCTGATGCAAACAGGTAACCTGTAAATGGTTCATCTCCCAGGCCCATGCTTACACTTAGCAAGGGTATCAGAACTCATCAGAGATTTATTTAGGATGCATGGCTAGACTTAAAAAGGCCCTTGTGGTCGTTAGCCTAGTAAACACCTATGAACCTATGAACAAGAAAAATTTAACTGACACAATGCTAGGGGTGCTGCAGCTATGCTATATCTGTATGTGCTAGAGGCTGAAACCAGTGCTGCTGGTGCTGCTAAAAATAGACCTAGGCCGAGAAGGAGAAGAGTGTTCAGGCCCAGGGTAACCTTCAAGATACTACATGAGCTGGAGATTGTAGAGCACTACACGGTGGACAGGGACACATTACAAGAACTCTGTGAGCTCTGCCACCCTCAACCCAGAGCAAGGGCCAACCATGAGGAACCCTTCCCAGTGGAAACTAAGGTATGTGCAGCCCTTAGAATATTAGCTACTGGTACTTTTTCAAAGACCAACTGAGGACATGATGGGTATGCCATAGGCATCAGCCTTTAGGATCCTCCACCAATTTCTGGATGCTATGCTCATGCATACCAATGAACACATATTATTCCATGTAGTTCTGAAGAAAGGTCCAGCAATATGGAACTGTTTTACCATGTAGCGCACTACCCTGAAGTACTGGTTGCCATAGATTGCACTCATGTGCACATTAAGGCACCACCTGGTGAGCAGGGTAAAATTTACATTAACTACAAGGGATACCACTCCATCAACTGCCAAGTTGTGTGCAATGCCCAGAGAATTATCTTGAATGTGTGTGCTGGCAACCCTGGCAGTTATCATGGCTCACATATCTGGCACACTTCACAGCTGTACAGATGTTTGCTAGGGGGACATCTCACAGGGCCTTTTAATGGGAGATGCTGACTATGCCCTGGAACCGTAGCTGATTACACCCATCAGAAGTGCACACACACCCATGGAAGAAAGCCATAATGAGGCACACGCTCAAACTAGAAACATCATAGAGTGTGTGTTTGGGCTTCTGAAGTCACAGTTCCAGTGCCTAGAAATATCCAGTGGAGTCCTGCAGTATAATTCATACACATGTACACAATTATTCAAAGTATGTGCTATACCCTACAATCTGATCTTGTGGAAACAGCTGCAGCAGGATCAGTAAAGGGAAGGGATACACATCCTCACACCAGTGCCTGGGTCATCACAGCTACAGTCAGAGGAGGACTCAGAGAAGGAACCCCCAGCTGCTGTCCCTGTAGACAGATGTAGGCATGCTCAGTATGCCCTTGCTTTGGCTAAGAGACAATGCATAGCACATTCACTGACCTCCTAGGAACCTAATACCTTTCTCCTACTCACATACATATAGTAAAATTTATGCCTGGCAACTCACGCAACCTTTACATCCCCATGTATTGGCTGTGTACTGCTTGCATCAGACAGAGTCAGCTCTGAACTAAAGGTGTGTCAACTACTGCAATTGCAAGGTAAGTCCTCAACCTAGAGTGTATTCTTTAGTAATATTATGGCATATCTTTTTATTTCCTAACTTAGTACAGTACGCAAGTAAACAGTGGTGGAGTTTTACAGAAAGAACCTTAACATGTGTCACCAGACACATATGTTACTTATGGCAACCAAAAATATGTCCTAAGATGTGGTTGTAATCTCTTCTATATAGGTGAGAGCAAAAGGGCTTTCAAAATAAGAATACAAGAAAATCTGTGGAATATCAAAAAAGAAAATGGAAAACCCTTTAGCAGTGGATTTTCATTTGCATCATGGAGACGATTGTAGTGATTTAAGATGTCTATTTTAGAGAAGGTAAAAATCTTTGATGGTTCTGATTTAAAAACTAAATTGCTGTATAAGGAAACTGTTTATTTTAAAGTATGGAACACTGACGCCCACTGCTCTAAATGTATACTGTAAGTGGAAATTTTTATAATTGAAGGGATTGTTGGATTGAATGGTATCTAATTGTTTTATTAATTGTGTTAATTGATGTGTGTATTTAAGAATGTGCTTTAGAGTTGTTTCATGACTCTTTAAAGGCCAGTGGGCCAAGGCGCTAGAGAGTATTATTGTTTTAATAAAGTTTGGATTTACTGGCTTTGTGGTTGCAATCTTCTTCTGTCTGCTGTGGTATAAAACTAATTTTACTTATATGTGTCCATTAGTAGGCCTCAGGCATGAAAGTTTTGCACAGTCATACCTCCAAAGAATACTGATGTTCCATGCATGGCCTCAGTTTAGCACCATACCTTTGTACTGATAAATCATTAAAGACAAAAGTTAAAAATTAATGATACACATTGCAGTTTCAGACTTCAGACCTGTTTGTGTCATAACAGTAATGAACCTTTGTTCCCAACCCCCAAAAGAGGAGTATACCCTTGCTTCTGCCATAACAGTAACTCAGCTATGCTACCCGCAAAGAACAGTATATGTGTGTTTGTGCCATCCAACCTGGACTTCATTTGTTGGCAATTGCATATTATTCCCAGTAAATATCCTCTCACATCTTAAGGCCAATGATATAGAATGGCTTCCACACTGCATGTGTTAGATAACTGATGAATGACCAAGAAACACAGAAAGGTAAGGCAGCGCTGTTTATTTTTAAACATAATTATGACAGGTTGTGTGATCACTAATTGCTCTATGTCCAGATATAGTAAAGATAAGTAAATGTGCAAATCACAGCTAATGGTTTCATAGCAGTGTACATTCTGATACAGTTTGTTGTGTGAAGAATGACTTCATGTCATTCATGCAAAGCTGCTTATGTTACAAAGAGGGCTAAGGCATCTGTCAAAGAAAAATAATTCAAAAGACCAAAAGCATAAGGTTCAGTTCAGGTATCTTTATTCTTGTGCAAGGAGACAAAAAATGCAGTTACAGAGTTTATCTGACTAAATCAGGAAGTGTCACAGTTATTATACCTTTCTTTCAAGACATTGCCCACTACGACTGATGTAGTAGATCACCAGTTCACAATTCTGTTACTTTACAGATGTTTCTCACATTTCTAGCTGACTCTTCAAAGTTTTAAAAAAGATTTTTCAGCAAACAGGATGGCCTTGACGTCCACCGGTCAATTATAACTTTCTTGCTATGTGATGTTACAAGTCTAGGTACTATGGCTAATTCAAACACAATGCAAGTACAGATTTCTGAAGCAGTTCATTGTTTTTAGTATCTAACTTTCTTGCAGCTTGTGCACTTTTTCATTAGCACGAACAGAGCTTATTGCTCATAATGAATGGATCTACAGAAATTATTATTATTCTCTATTTAATTTCCTGACCTAGCAGAAAATCACCTGCTTTCCAGTACATTTCCAAAGCATAAACATGTATTTTGCTGTGCTAGCAAACTAGGTCAGAGTGCATCTTGTAGTGTCAGAAGGCACAATTTCAGAAAAGCATGTTTTCAGTTTCAAATAGAACTAATGCTGCATATAGAAGAAAAACGTGTTAATCTTCCCTTATTTAAAATAAGCATTGCACACATATGTTAATACATATTTTTCTAACATTTCCCCCCTGTTAATACTTTTTATTCTATTTCAAAAGCATAAACAGTTTGTTTCTTCTCCTAACCTCTTCCTTTGAGGATTTGCAGCTAAAAGAGTCATTCAGTTTAAACTTATGAAAGTGTTTCCTTTTTCAACAGTTCTTCAATTTCAGTACTTTGATACAAAGTCTCAGAAACTGACATGTCTATAAAATCTTTGATTAATTTTTTTCATGCATGGAATACCACAGCAAATACATGCTCCTAACAAAAGTAATCCCACACAAATGGCAATCAGGATGTTCATTAGGATGGAACCCCACCCCCCAAACAAATTCTGGAAAAAGTCTGTCAGTGGGTTCGGGCCTGGCCTAGTCATGTCTGACACTTGCTGGATCACTTCCAAATGATCGTTGATCTCGTGTTTATTGTCAGGAATAAATGAACAACACTCGTCTTTGATTAAAGCGCACGTACCACCTCTCGCCGCTAGGGTGAAGTCAAGAGCCATGCGGTTTTGAAGCACCACAGTTCTCATTGCATTCAGTTCATCAGTCATTAATTCAAGAGCAGAAAAAGTTGCATTGCTCATGACCTCGAGAAGTTTGGATAGTTTTCTCAGTTCCCAAACTGATTTAACTGCACCATATGTAGGGGCTATGCCAGCCCAGGATATGATAGTGTCACTCAAGTCCATGTGTGCTAGTTTACTTTTGTCTTTCACGGAGTTATGGTTTCTCCAGCCTGCTACTATCTGTCCCACTGGATTCTCAGGTTTCTTGATTGGATTTTCAGGTTTCTTTGCAACATCTCTGACGTTTTGAATTTTCCCATGAGGCAAAGCTGTAGTGTGTCGTATAGCCGGGACCAGGTAACCCAAAAAACAACTGCCGGACCAATTCTCAGGCAACCATTTGTATGCCTTTTTCCCACATATGAAATAACTGTTTTCTACCTTAGCATTGATATACACCTTCCCTGCATGAAACATTTTCTTATCTATAATAGACAGTTGCTTTAAAAGAACAGGATTGTGTTGTATATCACTGACAGTTTTATGCAAGGACTCAAAGTATGAGTCATAATCTGCATCACAAATTGTTTCTGTATTTTTAGCATTTTTAGGTTTAATATAACATTTATAAGAAACAGTCACATTACATTTACTCCAACCTACTTGAATTGTGTCATTCTTAAAAAAGCATACAATTCCCGTTTGTGTAACAGGCAGAAATAATGCAATTTTGTCTCTAGATTTTACAAATGTAGTCTCAAAAATCAAGTTTTCCCAGGTCTCATTGACCCCTAGGGGGACAGCAGCCATCAATAATCCCCCGTATGCTGTTGGTATAGCTGTGCAAATCCAACAATTTGAAATATTAAAAGTCTTAGCATACACATATTTGATTACTTGGTAAGTGTTAAAGTTCGGATGCCAGTCTATGAGTGTTGAATCATGTTTGTTCAGTCTAGCTGGTGTGGCTGAAGAAAAGAAAGGCCACAGCAAAAGCCACAGCAAAAAGAACATTGTCACTAATGCAGTTATTGAGATGATTATGCAGCACTGCTGAAGTCGTTCAGTATTTCTATTGTCTCTAGGTCTTGTCATTTTACTGCTGCTGCGTGTTAGCAAGAGTTTTATCAAGTTCAAAGTTTTTGACTAGTTTACAGTGTGTCAAATGAATCCAAGATGAACGTTCCGCAATCTTGACTGCTGTGGGCATGCTCAGCAGTACTTGATACGGACCTTCCCACTTTGGTGTCGTCCAATTTTTCTTTTTGATTGTCTTCACCCAGACCCAAGTGCCTGGGGCTACTGCTACTTCAGGTGGTTTGGTTTGGTCTTTATCTGAAACAGAATTAAACTGTAAAAGATGTTTGTTATTCAGAATACTCCTCATATACTCTGCAAGTGTCCAATCTCCTTCCTGGTCTGCAAGCATGAGAGGTTTCCACTGAGGTATATAATAAGCTCTTCCAAAAATCTTTTCAAAAGGTGTCAATCCTTTTGCATTCAGAACAGTTCTCATGCTCAACAGTGCCAGGGGCAAACAGTACACAGTTCTTCTGTGTGTCTACCATGAGTTTCTTAAGCTTATTCTTTAAAACTCCATTGTGCCTCTCTACTAACCCTGCAGATTGAGGGTGATATGCACAGTGATGTTTTAAAGAAATCCCAAAATACTGGCTCAGCTGTTGTATAGTTTGGTTAACTAAATGTGTACCATTGTCACTGTAGATCCTTTCCGGTATGCCAAATCTAGGAATAATTTCTTTAACTAGGGTCTTTGCAACAGTGGCTGCATCTGGTTTGCTAGTCAGAAAGGCATCCACCCATTTGGAGAACATATCCACAATGACAAGGCAGTACTTTTTATTTTCACATTTGCTCAATTCTATGAAATCCATACAGATAGTATGAAACAGATATGGTGGTGTAGGGAAACTCCCTTGCTTGGGCTTTAATGCCCCTTGTGCATGATGTTTATATCAAGTGTGACATGATAGGCAAATTTTTTTAGTGTAGTTCCTATAACCGTACGTAGCAAATACCCGATTCACTAACTGTACCATCCCCCCTGTTGAGACATGGCTCTGCCCATGGCTCAACAAAGCTGCATATGCATTTACATATAGCTACTTTCTGAGGCAACTGAATAGAATCTAACAAATCTAAAATAAACTGTGCATGGTTAATCTGTTTGCCAGTAGATATCACCATTCCTCGATTCTTCCACTGTTGTGCAAAAACATGTACAGTAGAAAAAGCATACTGGCTGTCTCTAAAAATGTTTACGCTTTTACCCTTTGCTAAGGTACATGCCCATGTCAAGGCAATCAACTCTGCTGCTTGTGCAGATAAGTTATGTGGTAGAGGTTTCGCTTCTTCAATCTCAGTATCAGAAACTACTGCATAACCTGTTAGGTTCTGTCCTGTAGGACTCCTTTTGCATGAGCCATCCACGTAATATGTCACCTCGGCATCATCCAAGGGAACATCTGTGAGGTCTTTTCTAGGCAGTGTCTTTTGCTCAATTACCTGCAGGCAGTTGTGGGGTGTGCCATCCACAGGAGTTGGGAGCAAGGTAGACGGATTCAAAGTAGTACATCATTCAATTGACATGTGAGGTTGGCTCAGCAATATAGTCATACAAGAAAGATGCCTAGCAGGGGAAAGATATGCTACTTTTTCTTGCAGTAAAATGATTGTGACTGCATGAGGCACTCTCGATGTGAGAGGGTGGAATAACACTACTGAGGCTGAAGCCTGCACTGCCATTGCAGCTGCAACTACTGCTTGTACACAGTGGGGTAGAGACCACGCCACTGGGTCCAGTTGTGATGAATAATAAGCAATGGGGCATTGTTTGTCCCCATGCTGTTGAGTCAATACTGATGTCATATAACCTTGCTTGCAATCTACAGTTTGAAAAAAATGTTTGTGATAATTTGGTAATCCTAAAACTAATGATGATGCTATCAATTGTTTCAGTTTGCAGAAGGTTAATTCTGCTTCTGGTGTCCACTGTATTAAATCTTGTGCTGCCATAGGCTTCTTAAAAATCAGGTCGGTTAAAGGTGCAGATTCCAAAGCATAGTTTGGGATCCAGCTTCGACAAAAATTAGTCGTACCCAGGAAGGACATCATTTCCTTCTAGGTTGTGGGTTTTGGTGCTTGTAAGATCGCTACATTTCTGTCCTCATCTAATGTTCTGCCATCTTTGGATATTACATATCTAAGTTATTTCACTTGTATTCTCCAAAGCTGCAATTTATTTTTGCTTACTTTGTGTCCTTCAACTGCTAGGAATTTTAATAATGCTATAGTATCTTCCTTACAATCTCGCTGGGTAGGGGCAGCCAGCAGAATGTCATCAACATCAAGTAAAATTTGACTACCTCTCGGTGGGATAAATCCCGCTAAATTACTTGCCATCTCTTGTGAGAATATCATTGGGCTTTCACTATAACCCTGTGGTAGTCGCGTATATGTATACCGCTTCCCCTGAAATGTAAATGCAAACCAATACCGTCTGTCAGGGTGTATTGGTATCAAAAAGAACGCATTGCTGATATCTACTACAGAAAAATACTTCTGTTGAGGTTTTAAATCATTCAACAAGGTATGTGGATCTGGCACCGTAGGTGCTCTTGGTATTACTGCGTCATTTACAGCTTGTAAATCTTGGACCATATGCCATTCTCCATTTGCTTTTCTAACTGGGAATAAGGGTGTGTTACATGGCGAATCAGGAGATTCCACCAGTATTCCCTTCTTAAGCAAAGCTGCTATGATTGGTTTAATACCTGCCTCTGCATCTTTCCTCAAGGGGTACTGTCTCTTTTATGGTCTAAATGCTGACTTTGGCGTGGTAGTAACTGGTCCTGCTGTGCGAATAGGTCCTACGTCTGACTTTCCTGTTGACCAGAGAGTTTCTGGTATGTCTAACAAAGCTTTTTCTTCCTCTTCTAACAAGAGGGCTTCTCCGCTGTCTTTGCTGGACTGCAAGTGTACAGCTGGATGTGTTTGTGTTATCCAGTTCAGTTTCTGTCTTTGTATTCCCTGTTCTGACAGTTCTGATTCTGTATGTTTTTCCCATTTTGTGATTTTTTTCTCCTAGGTCTACCCATTTTAAATCTTTCTCTTTAGTTAAACTAACATGCGGTAATAGATTTGATTTGTAAAGTGAAAAGAACTCCTGGGATAATGAATAGTTAACTACACTGTTCCCTTTCATGTCCCAGTACAAATTACACAGTACTAATCTGTTTGCATGATTTCTAAACAATTCTTGTTCATATTCTTTGTCAGGTCCTGGTGTATTACAATAATACAGAGTACAGTACAACAGGTGTTGTATGTCGATACAAAGGGAGGGGAACTTACTGATAGCTACATTCATTAACTCTTCAGTTACTGCTCCAGGGCCAGTCGTAACTAAGTCCTGGCTGTACCAGTAAAATGTCTCACCTTCCGTTTGCACTGCAAAAGTATTAGTTTGTCGTTGTGCTTCCATACCCTGCATGGTTGGAACTACTGCTATGCCTAATAGTTGCATAAGATCTCTGCTCAAAAGGTTCACTGGGCATTTTGCAGAAACAACAATTTTGCTTTTCTGGGTTAATCCTGAAACAGGATCTGTTATTGTAATGTTATGGGAGAGAGGCTCCAGATACAGCTGTCCATTAGCTGCTTTTATTAGTATAAAGTCATGTGATTCTGAATTTTCTGGTAGTTTGGAGGGGTGTACCAGGGTTTGTGATGCCCCTGAATCGCACAAAAATTTGACTTCCCTCCCTTCTACCAGGAGTGTCACTTCTGGTTTTGTGTCAGCTAGATAGAGCTCTAAGCTCAGTAAGGCTAGGTCTAATATTTTGTTTTCTTCACTATCGGTAGCTTCCTGCACTTCCTCTATTATCACATTCTCTGCTCCTTCTATCACATTCTCATTTGTCCTTTCTCTATTATTCCTATCTAGTGATTCCTGACTTTCATATAGTCAGTCCTCACCTTCATCGTTTTTGTCTTCCACTGCTGCCTTCTTATTTTTCCTGCAATCACTTGCCAAGTGTCCCTTTTTCCCACATTTGAAGCACTCACCTGTTTTCTTTCTCCCTTCAAAGTCCTCTGATCGCTGATCAGATTGTTTGTTTCCCTGGGCATTCTTTTTGCCCTTTTGTCCGGACTGTACTAAATAAACTTTTCCATCTTCCACAGCAAATACTTGGGCTTTCTTTTTCTTTTTGTTATTAAAATGCCTTTCGGCATGTCTAACATATACAAGCAGTGATTGTAATCTGCTTGTACGATGGTCTACCATATGTTTAGTAATGAGACTACTTATGGGTGCAATACTGCTTTTCAAAAATGCATTCTTTAACTGCTGCTCATATGGGGAATCTTGTGTCTGGTCTTCAGGTACCTGCATTCCACAGTGATTGTTAAAACATTCTAATAATCTGGTCAAATATCTATCAACAGTTTCACTTTCTTGTTGGATGCATTGATTAATGAAAGTCCAGTCTGCCCTAGGCTTCAATTTCTCAGAAATTCGGTCTGTCAGACCTTTCACTCTGTTATCTAGTTCTGCGCTGCTATGTGGGAGGGGCCTAAGTGCAGCATCACGGGGATTCCAGTTGCCACTGATCATGTGCCAGTCTGGACCTACTATTTGTCTAACTACTTTTTCTACTTCCTCTCCGTTTAAGTGATAACTTAATCTCATGCCCTGTAAGTCTTCTAAGAACTTTCTAAAATTAACTTTTGAATGGGAAATTCTCTCTGTGGCTTTCCGAATATTTTCCAGTGTCCACGGTCTGTATACTAAGAGAGTTGGGTCCTGCCCTTCTTGTCCTGCCTGAGGATTTGGTACTTCTATGAGTGGGCATATCTCTTCTTCACTCATAGCTTGTGAATTTCCATTTATTTGATATAATTCAACATCCCCTTTTAAATTACGTGTTCGAGACCTAGTAACGATAGGATCTCTAACAAACAGTTGTGGTTTTATAGGAACAACTGGATATCGTGGAGGTGGGTCAGTTTGTTCTTTTGCTTCATATTCCGGTAAGGGAGCTGGTAAGGGAACCGGAACCGGAGGGGGTGAAGGGGCCGATGCTATAACTAAGTTATTATCCTCTTTGTCTAGAAACATTGCTTTTGAATTTTTATTCTTTTGTTCTCTTCGGTTTGCTTCCTCAATCCACCTGTGTGCCTGAGGAACTCCTAATTCACCCTGTTTTTTAACCCAACCTTTAGAATCGTTTTTTAGCTGTCTAATAAGTTTGATAAGCGAAGATCTTTCTAGTTTCCCATCATATTCATATTTATTAACCCATTTAGTATAATATCTAACGTTGTTGGCGCGTTGTGATTGCATATATTTTGCGTCTTCGGTTAACGGTGGGCTTTGGGGTCTTTTCGTTTTTGTGCAAGTATTACCCATTTTGTTCTAACCTTTTAAATGTTACGTAACCCTTTTATTTTTAATGTGGTACCACCAAGTGTTTACAGTCTCTTCAGACTACCTGCCTACTTATTATGTTTTCCTGATCTATGACAAGATAGCAATATTTCTGTCCCTGAATTTTAACAAAAATTCTCACAGAACAAATACAATCAAGTCCCTGATCTAAAACAGGAAAAAGTAGATTCACCTTACCTGAGCCTCAGCAATTGGTCACTTACTGTTCAAATGGAACCCGCCTTCAGTCATAGATCAGAAAAGTGGCTGGCCTCTTTTGCGCGACAATTCAGTCGGAGGTCTTTCAATGAAGAAGATCCGATGTGGTATCTTCCCTGCGCAGTTTCATGCCACCTGGCCCATCTGATCCCAGGCTATACAAGGGTTTCCGGTCCAAAGGACCAAAAAATGTCAAAGAAAAATACTTCAAAACACCAAAAGCATAAACTCCACTTCAGGTATCTTTATTCTTGCACAAGGAGATAAAAAAATGCAGTTACAGAGTTTGTCTGACTAAATCAGAAAGTGTCACAGTTATTATACCTTTCTTTCAAGACATTTCCCACTATGACTGATGTAGTAGATCACCAGTTCACAATTCTGTTACTTTACAGATGTTTCTCACATTTCTAGCTGACTCCTCAAAGTTTTAAAAAAGATTTTTCAGCAAACAGGATGGCCTTGACGACCACTGGTCAATTATAACTTTCTTGCTATGTGATGTTACAAGTCTAGGTACTATGGCTAATTCAAGCACAATGCAAGTACAGATTTCTGAAGCAGTTCATTGTTTATAGTATCTAACTTTCTTGCAGCTTGTGCACTTTTTCATTAGCACAAACAGAGCTTATTGTTCATAATGAATGGATCTACAGAAATTATTATTATTCTCTATTTAATTTCCTGACCTAGCAGAAAATCACCTGCTTTCCAGTACATTTCCAAAGCATAAACATGTATTTTGCTGTGCTAGCAAACTAGGTCAGAGTGCATCTTGCAGTGTCAGAAAGCATAATTTCAGAAAAGCATGTTTTCAGTTTCAAATAGAACTAATGCTGCATATAGAATAAAACGTGTTAATCTTCCCTTATTTAAAATAAGCATTGCACACATATGTTAATACATATTTTTCTAACACATCCCTCCTGTTTTCTGAAACTGTATTTATGTGTGGGTTCAAATCCTGACATATGTAGAAATTTGTGATGTGTACTATCAATATTTTACTGTGCTTTTACAGATTTTGCATATGTATCCCTTACTTTTATTATCTTTTCCTCTTTGTCTTCTTTTAATTCCACTTTTGCCCAGTGTGCTGCATCCCAAAAAGCAGTTTGGCTAAGCTTATCTTGTTTGTGTGAAGCACAACATTGTGGAAACAGGGAAAAATCAGATTGCCTAGAAAACAGACAGCCGAAAATTGAAAACAAATACATTCAATTAATGCTCTTAACCATCAGGAAAAGCCGGACTGTAATATAGTAGCACTTATATATCACATAATAGTAGTAACTGTGAAACATTAGCAATGCAGCTCGTGTTTGCACACTGCTTCCCTATGCGCAAACAGGCCTATCTCGCATGCATTTACACATTGTTAACCATCGTTCAAATCAAATGCTCGTTGCTCTATGAAATTGTATATATATTTTATTACTGGTGTTTATTGTCCACTTCCTTTGTATGACATAAAACTATATGTGGAAACATTGCAAACTAAGAGCACAATATAACTATATGTCATATATTTAGAATATATACATCCCCCCCCCCAAAACCACCCTAAACCAGTACTACAACCCTGGGGTCTCATTACTTTTTCCACACATATATCAACCACAATAGAAACTATTATATATATAATGATGTGTGCTCACTCATGGACAGAGCCACTTGGTGGCGCTCACAGCCTTGCTCTGCAAAACTCAAGCAGCTAATATGCTCAGTGAGGGTACTTGTGTTATTACATAGTTTGGCTTCGAAACAGCCAACTGCTGCTAGGCTACTAGCCTCAGACGACACTATGAAGCAATGTGCCTATGCAGGCCTCACAACCTCTTATCTGCCACAAGGCCTGCCAAGGTCATCTACTATAACTTCACCTGCAGTTCTATCAAAAACAGACTTGTGCCATGGTGCATGAGTTAAGTGTTGTTTTCTGTAGACTGTGTACTTAGGTAGGGGCTCTGTTCTCACTGCAGTCAACTGGGTAGGTGTGTGTATGTTTAGCTAGACAGAAAAGCAGAAGTGTATTTCTCACACTTACTTCTCCAATGGCATGTTTTGCCAGTTTTCTGAGAGTTACAGAAGCCTACACATCTATTTCATGCAGGCCTCTCAACCTCTTGTCTCCCACATGACCTGCTGATGTCATCCACTATAAGTTCACCTGCAGTCCTGTAAAAATCTGACATGTGTTGTGGTGCTTGCATTAGTTCCTGTGTTCTGTAGTCTGTGTACTTAGGTAGGGGTTCTATTCTCATTGCAGTCAAATGGAGAGGCAGTTGTAGGTTGTGTACTTAGATAGGTATGGGGTTCTATTATTACTGCAGTCACTCACACCTGGCACTGCACACCTGTAGAAGTTTGTAGTTGTACTCTGTGTAGTAATATTACCTACGAGGTAACAAATGGTATGTTTTTCTCTGTCTTCCCACCCCTTATTTTCTTTAATTTATTATTGTTATTCATTATTATTATGATTTAATATTAACATATTTTGTTACACTAACTGTTTTACTGGTCTTATGATTTAATTCATACTGGTTTGCTGTTAACATACTTACTGTTATGTTACTTAATGTTATGTTACACAAAATATACCTTAATATGTGTTTGGATTAATCAATATTATTATGTTCCAATCTGTTAATACTAACATTGGTTTGGTTAATACTAACTTTACCTTATTGTTATAGCTACTTTACTACAGCACGTCAAGGTTGGCCGGTTCCTCGTGATCCACTTACTTTGCCTTCTCCGGCCATGGCATTGGGCTCCAGCACATCTGGAACCCAGCTTGGTGGTGCCCCCTCTGTTGCCCCAGGACTACCTGTGGCATCAGGTAGTACCACCCCATGTGATGGGGACAGGCCCCCCTCTGGGAGCAATGTGAAAAACTGCAGGGTTTGGTCTGTAAGATCATCTTCCATGGGCTTGGACAACTCCTGCACTGAATGGACAGCATGCTGGCCACCCTGGTGGGGCAGGCTTGCCCCGGAGCCCAGCCTCCACCACTGCCACCCCTGGGGCAGTGATGGAGCAGTGCTGACAGTCCCATGGATGGGGCTGTGAGACATGCTGCTACCTTATGTAGGCATATTGGACTGAGACTCCACAACACCCTCCCCATTCAAGTTGTGGAGTCTGGGTCATGCTGCTACCTTATGAAGGCATATTGGACTGAGACTCCACAATACCCTCCCCATTCAGGTTGTGGAGTCTGAGTCATGCTGACACGTTATGAAGGCATATTGGACTGAGACTCCACAACACCCTCCCCATCCAAGTTGCTAACCCCCTTTTTGTGTGACACACCACCCCTGTCTGCTGTCTTGTTTGTCTTGTCTGTCTGCTAAAGCTTCCTCACCTACCCAAATTACCTCCCCCACACATGCCTATGTCTCTCCCCCAACATTACACTCTCACCTTTAAAAAAAACGGGCACATGTCCTCCCAAAAAAGTTTTTGTCCCATACATAGCTGTCCATTTCACACAGGCAGGCCATGAGCTCATGGTCCTGGGCATTCCCATGGATGACACAGTCCCAGCGCACAGTTGTCACCATCAGGTACTAGCACCACATCTGAACCTGGAAATGGAGGTGCCAGTGCAACTCCTGGCAGAGCCAGTTCCCGTATTTGGGCCCAGAGATGGTGAACTGTCAGGTCTACCATGCACAGTTCAAAGCTGTCCAACACACACACACATGTAGGGCTAGCACTGAGCTTGACTGTGTGCACTCACATATTCACACACCACTGTCAAATGCAGCTCACCTACAGACACACACTGCACAATTCCATGGTCCAACTTGCCTGCTTCCCTTCCTGACTCATACACATACTGTCAACCTTTTGGGTCAGCCCAGCCCTCCTGCATCCCTACACAACACCCTGTGCAAGTGATGATACCTCTGCCACATCCCTGTCATCCTCACCATAGATTTAGTGAAATGAAGCTATGTGTCTGATGCACAGGGTGACTATATAAATTAACATGTACTTGTGCAATGCATTGTATAGCCATGCCACTTGTAGTGGTTACTGACAGATACTATATGCTGACATTTGTAATGAGTAAGCCACATAATTTTGTGTGCCTTATGATGTATGATGTTATAATGGCTGTATAATGAAAGGTATGTCATGGAGCTGTTTATGTTTCTGTTTCAGGATTCTGTTGGGCACACCTATGGAACCACAGAAGTAAGACAGCCATAGACGACACAGCACAGAAGAGACTGTCTGCACAGAAGAAACATGTCCTCAGCAAGGTACAGCACTATAGGTTCATGGCTCCATAAGTCCATATGTGTGCAACAAGATAACAAAGACAATGGCCTTATGCAGTGTACTCATGCACTTCTAATCTATGAAAAATGTCTGATACCCTTGATAAGTGTCACCAAGGTGTTGGGAGCTATCACATCTACAAGCTGTAGTGCTGGGGATGACCTATTTTCAAATTTCCTATGCTCAGTACAGACATTTGTCTGAAAACAGCTATGATTGTCGTGTTCTGCATCCCATGGTATGACTTGAACATGATGTGTGTCACAGCAGATGTGTGCTTCACATGCATGGAGGGTCTGTTATATATAGGTTGTACGGTCTGTGTGACATACTGTACCTGTCTCTCCAACATGTAGTACTTATACAACAGTGACAGTGTAGGTGTGTAGGTCAGTAAGACATGTGTTTGTCCTGTCATGGATGCACAGGAGGTACACAGTGGGATCTGACACCTCCCTGTATGGCAGCCATACACATCCCCTACAAAGCATTTATGAGACAGACTACACATGTACAGTCATGACACAAACTCCATAGGACACATTATCTGCAATGTGTATTGCAGTACCATGGAACCTGTGTGGCTGCTACAGGTGTAACATATGCCTGTATAGTGACATAGCAAGGGTGCCATTGTACACAATGATAGGTGTGATGAGTGCCACCTTCAGTATGGCAATGACAGTCTGGGAGTTACATCACAGACCTGTCTGTTTAGGATGTACAATACTGAATGCATCCCCACATCTCACTGACCATTGAAAGTCACAGGCTACATTTCTCCCTGTGTCCATACGTTCATGATTAATAGCTCAACTGTGTGTGGTGTGCCAACACTACTGTGTTTCCCTTGGGTGGAAGACTTTTCAAAGGACAGTACTGTGCAGTCGTTGGCAAATTTCCAGTGCTCCAGGGCCCAGTTGGTTGACTTTTCTACGAGCGCAGTTCTATCCCCCAATGGCTCCCATTGAAAGGCTTACAACACTAAAAGAACTACCAGCTGCTAGCGACTAGCAATGGATAGCAGTACTACCCTGACCCTCTTTTAAAAATTAAAAAAAGAGACTGCACAAGGTTCTCTCCCCCTATGGATCCCATTGAAAGGCTTACAAGACTAAAAGAACTACCAGCTGCTCGTGACTAGCAAGGGAAGGCAGTACTCCACTGATCCTCTTTTAAAAAATAAAAAAAGAGACTGCACATGGTTAATATCTACAAACCTAAGTATATTCTCTCTCTACTAAATGCTGAAATGGGTCCATTGCACTGGCAATAACCCCTTGCATTCACATAAATTATTACAACTGCACTAAATCTAGCTTAACATACAGTTGCTAACTAAATTGCTATTCAAGGGTAAAATGCAGTTTTTTTTACTTACTCCAAAAGCTTATTTTAAAATGCCTGTATAACTCTAAGTTAAATCTAGCTACATTCACTGATTTACCTACCTTGCAAGCACTAAATACAGATATCTTCAGATTTGGTTCATCCCCTTGAAAGTGTACACCCTACCTTGCTTGATTTCTACCCCCTACCAGCCATAGAACCGAGGTTACATATTCCTCTGCTCTAAGTGCCATTTTTAAGTTTCCAGTGCTCCAAGACCCAGTCAGTTGACTTTTCTACAAGTGCGGTATGTAAAACAAATGCGTTAAAGCTATTTTCTATTATATGTAACTTAGTTTTACTAAAAAATTACTGTTTTTAGCTTTGTTTGTTAATGAGAACAGAGTTTGCTGCTTCGTTGCTCTGATAAAGCTAAGAGTAGTTGATGATTACTGTATATGACTTCCATGTGTAATCATTATTACTAATTTAAGTTGGTCTAAATGCAACTACTCTAGGTGATATACTAATTATTGCCTTGATTTAAGTATTATATTTTTAGCTTTCTAGCATGTCTGTGCATTTATTTGTTAACTCTGCTATGCCATACAAGTTACCTGAATGCTGCTAAGTTTATATGCATTAGGAACTTTTTTACTGAAGATAAATGGTGAAGTTCATATGTTTATCAGAGATTTACCTAACTGGGTACTTTAAATGAATATAGTGGTTGTGATACAGTCATAAACTATAGTTAAGAAGTGAATTCTCTATGCCTTTCAGGTTCTATCCCCCTATGTCTCCCATTGAAAGGCTTACAAGACTAAAAGAACTACCAGCTGCTAGCGACTAGCAACGGAAGGCAGTACTACACTGACCCTCTTTTAAAAAATAAAAAAGAGACTGTACAAGGTTAATAAATACAAACCTAAGTATATTCTCTCTGTACTGAATGCTGAACTGGGTCCATTGCACTGGCAATAACCGTTTGCACTCACATAAATTATTACAACTGCACTAAAATCTAGATTAACATACAGTCACTAACTAAATTGCAATTCAAGGGTAAAATATAGGTTTTGTACTTACTCCAAAGGCTTATTTTAAAATGCCCATATAATTCTAAGATAAATCTAGTTACATTCAGTGATTTACCTACCTGGCAAGCATTAAATACAGATATCTTGAGATTTGGTTCATCCCCGCTCTGCTCGCCCTCCCCTTCGCTTGGGCTCACTCCATGTCCCACCCTGCCCCCAAATTACACCCACCCCTGGTGTTCATAAATTTATACCTATTAAACCACTCATAGGTTCATAGGTTCATAGGTTCATAGGTTGGTACTAGTCTATCAGCCCTAGGGCCTATACAAGCCTAGCCATAACAATTCCCTGGCTATTTCTTCCCACACTATTTATTTCCCTGGACCCCTGTCTAGCAGGGCAACTGACGTGATCCCTGGGGTGAATTTCCTTTTTCCCATCCAATCATCAAAGTTCCTTTTGAAGAGGGGCTCTGCTTGACATGTATGGGCAGTCTATTCCAGAGTCTAGGGAGTCTCTAGGTCAGGAACCTATCCCTCCAGCATGTTTTGTTTATTGTGATTACAAGATTTAGATCCTGGGAGTGTGTAGCTCTGAGGGATTGGGATTTCTTTAAGTGGAGCATGTCCAACAGCTCTGGGTTTCACATGGCCTTGTATGTTAAACAGAGATCGTCTCGGAGTAGACAATATGCGACAGAGTATGGCTGGAGTTTTTAAGGCGGTCAGCATATAGCATCTGCTTTAGGCCTGTGATTCTTTTAGTGAGGTATTTCTGTGGCCTTTCCAGTTGTTGCAGATGTCTTGAGAGGTACATACCAAATGGGGCATTGTATTCTATAATGGGTCTAATGAGGGATGAGTACAGTGGTGCAATGACCTCCTTTTTTCTGTATGAAAAGCCCTTAGTGATGAGGTGTGCCACATAGAAGGATTTCCTGGCTGTTGTGGCGATGTGATTATTGAAGGTGAGACCACTGTCCACATGTATCCCTAAGTCTCTTATCACACTTTTGGTATTTAGTGTACTGCCACCCATGTGATAATTCACAGGTACATGTTTTTTCCCAAAGGGGATAACTATACATTTCTTGGCATTGAGCTTGAGCCCATGGCTCTGGCACCAAGCATCTGTTTCTGTAAGGCCCTTTTGTAGAGTATCCACATCATTTGGGGATTCAATAATGGCTCCCAGTTTGTAGTCATCTGTGAACTTTGTTAGCCAGAGTCCCTTAGTGTTGGCCTGTACTTCAGAGAAGTAGATGCCAAACAAGAGAGGTCCCACGACTGAACCCTGAGGTACTCCACTTGTCACTTGTCTGGAGCTGGATTTGGAGTCAGCTACTTTTACAGTGTGGGTTCTGTCAGTAAGCCAGTTGGCAACCCATCGAGTGATGCAGGGATTAATGCCCAGCTTTGTAAGTTTATCTATGATTCCAGAGTGGGGGATGGTGTCAAAGGCATTGGTGAGGTCCAGGAAGGCTGTGTGTACTGCCTTACCCTCGTTCATGGCTCTGGAGACTGAGTCAAAGAAGTCAATAAGGTTCAGGACAGAAGATTGGCCCTTCACGAACCCAAACTGGGTGAGGTACAGTGTTTTAAGGTTGTCAATGTCTTTGTTTATAAGTTCCATGATAATACATTCCATGGCCTTGCAGATCAGGCTCGTCAGACTGATGGGGCGGTAGTTCCCAGGATCCAAGGTGGATCCCCCCCTTGTGGAGTGGGATAACTGTAGCTGTGTACCACTCAGTGGGCACGAACCCTCCTTAATTAACCAATCATCAAAAACTGCTCTCTATCAGCTCTGCTTACCACATACAGGCAATCACCAAGTTTTCCAACAGTTGTCTCTAAAGACAGCATCTAAATAATACTACAACCAGTCACAGTGCCAGCACCCAAAATACTCCTTATTCTTCCTTTAATACCCCTGCTTCTCCTCCCATATATCCTCACTATCTATGAGTATCAGTTCTACCTAGGATTTCATCACCCTAAATTCCACCACCCTAAATTCCATACCTCCTCCTTACCAGCATTAAACAAAAATAATCACTTCTCAACACCCCTTTCACCCAGCACCACTGCCCCTAAATACTAGCAACTCATTAGATCCTATTGCGCCACCCCAAAAACCAAACATTACCAAAAACTCTAATATAAAATACTTAAACTCTTAGTTAACTTACACTACAACCTCACAAAGCATGGAGACATTAACCTAAACCCTGGCCCAGCCTCAACTGCCCCGGTTAGCTACCACACTAATAAGCCTACCAATATTACTTTGTCAAATAGGCCCCCCAACTCATTCCTAGTCTGCCATCTAAACATTAGATGCTTAAATAATAAAGTTCACAACCTGCAAACCCTCCTAGCAGTTTATTCCCCAGACATATTATGTCTTACTGAAACCTGGCTAAAACCTGCAACTAAAGATAATGAGGTAATACCCCCAGGGTATCAAATACTTAGATTAGACAGAGCCAATAGGACAGGTGGTGGGGTTGCTGTACTCTACATATCTAACCTAACAGTTACTGCAGATATGCAACAACCACCCCAAGTTAATAACGCTGAAACTCTCATTACTAAACTTCAAATTAACAAAAACAAATGTAGATACATTGTCTGTGTCTACATTCCCCCAGTTAAAAATTTTGGCATACTAGATGACATCCTGCAATGGTTATCTAGTAACTACCCCCAAGAAATCATTGTTCTTGGAGATTTTAACACTGATTGGAGCTCCTACTCTTCTGAATCTCCTACTAACCACATTAACCTATATGGGTTTTCACAGGTCATTTCCACACCCACCAAGCTCAATAAATCCATTAACAAAGAAAGTACCCTAGATTGGATACTTATCAATGACCATCCCCAGATATACAAGTCTGGGACTCTGCCCGATGACCTAAGTGACCACTGCCTCATCTATATAATTAAGCTTAAAGCTGATAACCCCCAATTACTAAACTTACTAGAAACTGATGCAAGATAAAGTGAAAAAAAAGCAATTTTCATGTAAAACAAATCACCGTCAGAAAAAACAAGTAGCTTTTATTACAACAAGCGGAGCTTTCGGTCAAACAACCTTCATCAGTGCTAGACATCATACTACATTTTCTCATTCATTTAAAAGGAGCAAAGCAGAAACAATGTGACCACAGCCATCCAATCACAAAGTACCATTAATTAAGTACTTATAAACACATAAATTACATAAATACACTTCTAAATCTTATAAAATATTATAAATTATACTGTTGCATCCTAACAAGGACAGGCTTAATACTAATTTTATTGTTTATACCTGGTTCACTGTCTGCACAGAGCCTAAGTATCCACTCATATTCTTTATTTTCTAGATAAATGTTTAAGTCCCCACCCCTCACATCTTTATATACATTCTCTAATTACTCTAAAGGTAAAGGTGTGGTCTATTCCTTTATCTAAAATATGCTTACACAATGCATTCTTGTCATTTTTCTTTCTAATGTCAGATTTGTGTTCTATTATGTAGTCTTTTAACCTCCTTGTTGTTTTCCCTACATAAAATGATCTGCACTTTTTACAGATGGCCAAATAGACCACATTAACACTATTGCAAGTTGCTACACAGGAAAAATTAAACTTCCGACCAGAAGTGGGATGTATAAATTCTTCACTATTCAGTTTTTCTATGTCTACACAACAGCTACTTGCCATACAAGTATAAGTCCCATATTTCTGCCCTATTTTATTTTTAGCTAAACTTTTAAAATCCTTATAACAGAGTTTTCTCTTCAAACGTTTTAGATTCTTATATGAAAAAGTGGTTTAGCATCTATTATATTATGTAGTTCACGCAAAGCTAAGAGAATTACCCAATTTTTTTCTATTATTTTCTGTAGTTCTTTCATTCTTAAATTATACATAGTAGCGTATCTAATCATATTGTTTTCTAAAACTCTGTCTACTGTCTGTTTTCCTTGGCTAAAAATTGGACTTGCATCCTCACTTCTGGCTATCTTTACCCTTTCGACCACTTCCATGACATCTTTATAGTTATACGCACTACTGACAAACTCTTCTATCACGTTATTCAACTGATGTTCAAACATAATCTCATCAGTATTCATCTTACTTACTCTAAATATCTGGGCCTTTATTACTCCTCTAAACTCGTGGGGAGGGTGCATACTTTGCCGGTGAAGATATCTATTAGCCTGTACTTCTTTCTTATGCACACTAGTGTGAATTATATTTTCCTTCCTTTTCAATAACATATCTAAAAATACTATACTGTCAATAGAACAACTCATCTTAAAAACAAGAAATGTTGTAGTATTGTTTAGATAGGCCACATATTCTAACAAGTCATCCATGTTTCCATTCCATATAAAAAAACAATCATCTACAAATCTTGAGTAAAATTCAATCTTCTTATTTAAAACATTTGCATCAATACTCATATACATTTTCTCCCACTGATGAAGCACAAGGTTAGCATAGGTATTGGCCACGGGAGTACCCATGGCCACACCTGTTTGCTGCAAGAACAATTCCTCCTCAAAATAAAAAACATTTTTTGTCAACACTATTTGTAGCATTGAACAAATTTTTTCCACATCTATTGCCATCATATCTGTCTCTGCAGTTAAAAATTCGCATATGGCTGAAATGCCATACGCTTTCGGTATGACAGTAAACAATGAAGCTATATCTAATGTTACAAACATATAGTGCAAATCTTTCACTTTTCTATTATCATGCCATGCTTTCAGTTTTAACAAAAAGTCAGTAGTATCCTTAATTACTCCAGGGCATACTTGTAAAAACTGTGAGAGACTCTTTTGCAAATATACTAACACTAACAAAGGTTCCGTGATCCAGCCTCCGCCTGAGACTATAGGTCTTATCGGAGGCTTATTAATAGATTTATGCACCTTTGGTATCACATAAGTTCAGGGTATACGTGGACATGGTACAGATAAAAAACTAAACAGCTCTAAATCAATCTCACCACTTAATTGCATGTCATAAATTATCATATTTATATCAAAATTATTTTCCTAACATCATTAGGCATCACTTTTTTAAAAGTATTTACATCATTCAAAAAAGCATACATTGAGTCCACATATTCTTCCTATTTGATTAGAACCACACTCCCCCCTTATCAGCCTGCTTTATAATTATATTCTCATTCCTTTCAAGTTCCTTCATAGCCTCATATTCATCATATGTTAAATTATACCTTTTTTGTTTTACTTTCAGTTCATATAAACACCTAATTTCTCTTTCGCAAATATGAAAAGCAGAAACCACAGGATTGCTAATAGGTACAAAAGCACTTCTTTTCTTACATTGCAAATTCATAGGTTCATCATTATTTTCAAATAGTAGCTTCAAGTTAAGGTTTCTAGCAAAGATTTTTAAGTCAGTCAGTGCACTAAGTAAGTCGTTGCTAGTACTAGGTATAAATTTAAGCCCATTTTTCAATAATGAAATATAGGGTTCAGTTAGTACAAAGTCTGTCAAATTTAGAATGCCTTCATGTATTTTTGCTGTCATCAGGCTGGTTTCTTTACCTGCCAAACTGGACTGTCCCCCATTCTGCTTCTGTTTGTTTGGGGATTGTTTCTTCAGCATACGACCTTTCATTAAGCCTTTATCCAAAATGTTAACCTTTTCAGGCAAGATCAAATAGAATCGTATGTGCAATCCAGATTGAACTAAGCGTAAAGTACTTTGTTTATTTATGGATTTATTGCTCAACGATGAAGCAGTTATGTATTCCGTGGTCTCTATAACCGCCATCTGGTTTGAACGTACTTGCATAGAGGCAGTAGGAGTGGAACCCCCAATTACTCACATACAAAACAATAAGAACCAATAAAAAATTTAACCTTACCAACTTCCAAAATGAGCTTGTGGCATGCAACTGGTCTCTCCTAAAACAACTTCCACTGGATGATGCAGTGGAATACTTCAATACTAAATTCCTTACCATCCTCAACTCTCATGCCCCTACCCATTCCATCAGAACCAAAACAAAAACAGCACCTTGGCTTCCAGAAGACACAAAATCTAAAATTATACTTAGAAGTAAAGCATGGGCCACTTGTCATGCCATGAAAGACCCACAAAGCCAACTTAGATACAGACAATTAAGGAACAATACCAAAAATCTATTATCCTTGACAAGAAAAACTTCTATTACCATCTACAACAACAAAAAAAAAAAAAAAACATAACAAACCCCAAAAGTTCTGGGCTGGTATAAACAAGCTCCTCCACCCAGGATACACTTCTACTCCCACCTGTTTAGCTTCTACCCACAAATCGCCAGTAGACACTGCAAACACCTTTAATAACTTCTTCACAGAAACTATCCAATCCCTGGCCAGCCAACCCACTCCCACCTGCTCTATCTTAGATAATGATACACCCGAAACCCACCCTCCTTTAGCTTTCAACCTGTTCCTACCATACTAATCTGAAGTCTTATCAAGAAATAACAGCCTACCACTCTAGATGCTGACCTCCTCCCTACAGAATATTTGCAAAAAGCTGCTGATGTCTTAGACTATCTATGTCAATCTGGATCAATAGAACCCTATCCGAAGTTTCCATCCCCTTTTGGAAAACATCCCATGTTATACCTTTACATAAAGAAGGCAACTCTATCGAACTATCAAACATCAGACCCATAGCGATTCTATCTCTAATAGCTAAAATTTTGGAAAAATGTGTCCATAAACAACTTATGCACCACCTCATTCAAGGTAAGCTGCTGGCTGACTCTCAGCATGGCTTTAGGCCATACCACAGTTCTACCTCAGCTCTTCTCTCTGTCATTAACTGCAACCGTAATAACAACCTACTCTCCTCTGCACTCTTTCTTGATCTATCCAAGGCTTTTGATATGGTTAACCATCAGCTATTCATCCATACCCTGAAAGCCTTCTCCTTAGACTACCACTTTCTCCAGTGGTTTCAATCCTACCTATCTGGATGTCAACAAGCAGTCCTATGGAAGGATAAGGTATCATCATGCCTACCCATCACCTTATGACCCCTTCTGTCCTCCATCTTTATTGATGACCTCTACACCATTATCCCTAAAGCAACATGTATTCAATATGCAGATGACTCCACGTTGATCTGCTCAGCCACCTCACAAACAGATCTACTAACTTTAACCCAGAGTACTTTCAACACTTGAAAATTGGCTCACTAATCACTGTCTGATATTAAACCCTAAAAAAACAAAGTTGCTCCTTTTCACTCCCACTCGCAGGTCCAACCCTCCAACCATTACCATAATATCTAATAATGGTATCAATATCTCCCTGAAGCCCAACCAAACTCTTGGGAGTTATAGTAGACAATAACCTAACATTCAATGCACATGTCAATCAAACCATCAAAAACATAAACAAAAAACGTGGACCCCTTTACAAGCTCAAACCTTTCGTCACTCCTCTTGCAAGAGCTGCTGTTGCCCATTCTCCTCTCCTATCCACCCTCCTTTATACCTCCCTTCTACTCAAAAACTTGCACAAAACAGAAATTAACAAACTATCCTGCTGTTACAACCACATCACTAGATTTGCCACTAGTTTAGCCTATAGGACACATCACTGTTGCAATCTAAATTTTCTAAGGTGGCTTGAACTACCTTCCCTACAACAGTTTAACCAACTCATAGTAGCTTATAAACCAATCTACCACCCTGATAATGCACCAGCACTCAAAAGTATTGTCAGCCCATGTAGTAACCTCAGTCAACTTTGCTTGGCCAATAGACTAATGGTCCATACATTCAAATCCAACAACTCGGCTGGTGATGCCTTGTTTGACAACTCAGTCAACAAAACCTAGAATCAACTCCCCGCTGACCTTACTATAGAATCCTCACTTATACTATTCAAAGAGAGTCTGAAAAAATACTTTAAATCACACTGGCTAAGCCCATGCTCTAATCCTGACTAGCACCATCTCTACGACTCATGAACTATACCACAATTGTATTATGCACACTAAATATGCTAATGTAGAATTTCATATTTCTGTCTTCTAGCTTGTGTCCCACACTTGCATAGTGCTAATTTCTGATTTAAAAATTGTATGACCAGTGTGTCTTATGTATTGTATAACTGTCTGTCTGTTGTTTTGTATATATCACATTTCTGTGTGGAGCTTTTCTCCCCAGGCCTCCACTGAAAATGGACATGCATCCAGTCGGACTATCCCGGTCAACAAATGTAAAATAAAATGAAATAAATAAATTTAGTATTTGTCAGTGGCTCAGACCACAACTGAATGTGTGTCACAGGCTATCATGCGTAACTGTTGGCCCTGTGTGGGATTCAATGACAGCACCTGATATGCAATCACCTGCTAATGTAGCCAGTCAGAGGGCACTGACAGTGGCTGTGACTGCAGAGAGGGAATGGCTAGAAGTGGTACACCATCAGTGATGTCTGGGGTTATCCGCAGGTGACTGGCGTCATTGCAGCTTAGGTCTCCCAATGTTACAGTCACAGATTATGACTGTCAGACACTTACCTACCCATCAGGTGACATAACACTCAGTCGATAACCTACAGTTTCCAGCAAGGCCTGCTGGCTTATATTGTCAAACACCTTGTCAGGCCATGGTAGGTAGAGTGAGTAATATTCCCATCATCCATTGCATAGTGTAACACTCAATGTGGTCCACCAGTTAGAGTCAGTAGCCATGAGTTGGCCTTGAGCATAACAAACAGTGTGTGTGTGGTCCAGTGTCAACAGGTGTACGACTGTGTTACTGCCCATGTCCATGCTAACTTCTTTCATGGCATTTCATGTCACATGATTCAGAGATCTAGGGACACTGCTTGGTACTATATGTAAGTATTGCAGTTGCTTCCAGCATGTTCCAAGAAGAGAGTCATCCAATGTGTGTGAACAGAGCGCAGACAAACACATTAGGGAAGTGTAATATGTATACCTTTTGAAGGTAAGGTGGGGATTTTACACACGTATTCTGCATCTGTACACTACCCAAGCGATGTGTACTGGAAGGACACAATTACCTTGTGAAGACTGTGGAAAACGGGAATCCACAGAATTGTCGGTGCTTGGTAACTACTAATGCTGTCCTCACCAACACCACTCTCACATAGGATACCATGCTCTTATACATTTTCTGTCATCACACACAAAACAGTACTACAAAGCCCATGATGATAAGCAAAACACAACCTGTTTGTTCATCCACATAGCTGTCCCACATCAAGAAAGGCTCTATAGGCTTCACATACCCTTTTTCAAGTAAATGCCTGACCCTGGGTAATCAGTTGGCTTTTGCATGTATTATGCTGTCTGTTCCAGGGTTGGTGGTATGTCACTAGGGAAGTGACAAGAGGAGGATTAGTAGCACTGCTGTAGCACCACAATATAATGTACAATGTCCACTGACATAGATGTCCAGTCTTGATATAACAATTGGCACACTACCAGTGAGCCATCGTAGGTGACACTTTCATGGCACTTCATGCAGCCTGCCCTTCAGCACATTACTGGTGCATATCTGCATGGCATGGCTGTGAGGTCTACTGCAGTGGACTGGCCACCTTGACCAATATGTGTCCACCTGCCACATGTCCTACGGACGTCATACTGTACAGTTATGTACCCAACACACGTCTGTATTCCCACATCATACCACACAACAACCAGTGTGCTGTCTAGCTGCTTAACAGGCATCATACACTTGTGATGCCAACATAATGTCAGCAAAGTTGAACAAGTCTGCTATGCATGCATGGGTACCCACATCTTCACTGCAAGGTGTGCCTACAAATTCTGTATATCAGGCTGCCAACCCCAAGGGTGTAGCAGCATGACCTTACCTTTGCTGGACCTGCTGCTGAGGTGTTGGGAGTGTCCCCACCACCCCTCTACTCCTATGACACACAAACACAATGTGTGACAGATGTGACTGCATTTCAAACCTTGCTGCCATGGTGTTTCCAACAGCAGTCATTATATACGGCAATGATCATTATGCCAACATGCACATCTCACATTCTGCACCACCTAGACCCACATCACACACACCTGAATGTGTGCAGCTCCTTACCAGACACACTGCTAAACAGACATCTCAGAGCATCCTGCATCTGGAGTGCACAGTGCACATAATACTGCATGTACCACTCTCTCACCTGTCAAACACCCGAGGCAAACCACAAAACCACACCTCTTAGTCAAAGGTGATTACATTGTGAGACACATTGATGTTAGTGTCAAGTGGCTACATATGGGACAGGCCACAGAAAGCTGTCTGTGGACTGAAACAATAGGCCTTACTATACATTCTTGCAAATCAAGGGATATCAGTAAATTTAATGTTGACATCATAGTTCCTGCAGGTGTCTACGACTAGGGGCATACGTCACTGGCCTGTATGCAGACAGATGACTGTGCTTAGCCAGTCTGTGTCTCTCGCAGGTATACACATACCATGTGGCTGCAGTTGACACTTATGTGGGATTGTGGCTCCATATACACGTAAATTGATGGAAGTCAATAATTGCCTTGACATGTGGTGTCATTGTCAGGGGATCTACTACATGGCTGCCTGGGATGCCTTGCTCAACAGACATCAATGCTTCACCAGTAATGGTATTCATCTCTCACCCCTGAGATTTGGAGTAATGGCCATGGCTACTGACATCCCCACAATACATCTTAGATGCACTGTTCAGGGAAAAGCTGGTAATGAGAACACCATCTTTATACAACATCATGGTTATACTGCTACACGGTGGGTATGACAACACTAAACCCCACTCTGTGTAATGTGTCCCCACCCTGGATTATGCAGACATGTGCACAGTCAAGAACATCTGGTTCAAGGCTGTGGACAGCACCATAGCCAAACCAGACTACATCTCCATCCACATCTTCACACCTAAAAATGACAGTGTTCAAGGTAATGCAGGTGGTGTATACATACTCATTAAGGATAGATACACATCCAGATATTGTGAAACACTGTGATTTCCTGGAGACAGTGCAGGTGCCATTCAGTACTGGAAGGGCACATAATCAAGCAATACCCAGCTACAGGAGCAAGTCCATGTATCCAGACATCCATTGTGCATATTTGTATGTATGTGTGTCTATCAACATATATCATTACATCATGTTGTGTGGTGGGATTAAGTGACCATCAGCTGTGTTGCTTAGTCATGCTGTGGCTCACTTGCACAAAGGTTAGTCTACATCCTTAACTACAATGTCCTGGAGCAGCCCCATGACATCCCCCCAAGGGAAACCAACATATCGCAACATGTGTTTACCAATATGGGTGACCACTGCAGCCCCCCAGTGTGTGGCCCTCCCTGGTGGGATCTGACCACAGATCAGTGTCATTAAAACTACCAGCATTATTCCCTCCTTGCAGATAATACAGATATATATTTCAACAAAACCATGTATTAGCTTCTGTGGGATAGATTACTTAGCTTGACTGCATCTCCCCCCTCTGATGGGACGGCATATATGCAGAGCTGTACACCCATACATTATGGCAGCAGCATTACAACTGCATGAAATCAGCTGTACCTGACAGGAGGAACACAGGCTCCTCATGGCACAGCAGACCTGCCTGGAGGGCAACTGCTATTATCAGACTGTACAATAGGAGGTGGATACTGCTGTGTGACAGTTAGTGTTAGGGAGCCCCCTAAATGGTGACACAACCTCCTCAGCTGCAACAACCACATAGTACTGTGATGTGGTGTAGTCACAGTAAGTGACAAAATTAGCCACCCACACAAAGCAGAACCACAACACACAGTGTAGTTACATGTGTAATCTCAAAGCACATACCCAGATTGTCGGTGAAATGGGTCTGTACCCATAGCTAACCTGTAGTCCCACATGTTCTGCATCAACTTTACTCCCTTGTCCCCACCACATGTGACACCCAACATTCCTACAACCTGTTCCATAACTTACATATCTACAGTGCAGGTTATAAATGGCCTGTCTATGGAGGATACACAGCATCTATTGGACATGCTAACATCCCAGGCTGCATCCTACATGGGATGTGCATTGGGGACACCTTGCAATCATACTGAAACCACTGGCTGAACCCCAGCTGACCAGACAATGGCAATTATTATACCCTTGCACAGAGGTGGCACATACACTGACCACCAGAACTATAGACCTCTTTGCCTGAGTATCCATATCTGTATGCATGTAGAGGCAATCATCATGGAGCTAATCTGCACACATATATGTGATTTACACACAGTTGACTGTACACAGTCTGGATGTCTGACAGAGGATCATGACTGATAAATGAGGTGGACATTAGTGGGGCAGTCACCAAGGACCTGGGTAAGGAGACATCAGGGCATACAACCCCCAGACTGAGCCAAGCCATCTGAATATATCCCCCACTCAGGCATCATATCCAAAGCACCCACTTAGGCATTCATGGTACTGTCATTGTAGGGGTCACTTAGTGGCCCACTGATGGCGCACATACTCAACATAGGGGCATCCACCTCCTATAGCTGATATGTATGCAACAGTGCTCAACAGTCTCAGTCCTGGGTCCTCTACTGCTTGGAATCCACTTAACCACAATACAAGTGAATACTGAATGTGCCTAACAGTGTTAGCTGAGGCCTGCAAAGTGTGAACACTCATGGAGTCTGTGACTTATGTCAATATCCTACAAGAGGGCAGTGATGAACAAATGTCTGTTGACATAGTAATGGCCATAAACTCCATGCAAATATATATGTAGTGTCATTTCTATCACTAACATCTATGTACCTGGTAAGTAGGATATCAGTTGCAACATGTGATGTCCATACTCATTGGTGAAAAAACTGGGCGAACAGACCTGGCCACACAAGTTTACACCGAATGTGCCTAAGATCACCTTGTCTCCCCCGTGGTATGATGGGAATCATGTATCATAGCTGAGGGCACAATCACCCATAATTGACATACTCATTACCTCCATGTACTCATCCCATGGCATGCCAATATCTGATTGCAATGGCCATTTGGTAATGGACCTTTCCAAGCAGTACCAGCACTTGGACACAACATTATCGTCCCTCAAAAGGGAACTTCACGTCTTCAACATGTGTTCAATGGGGATCATCTGAAATGAGTGTCATTGTAGCCTGTGGCATATAGACTACTCAGAGGGGATTTGTGCCTTGCATACAGGGCAATCTGTGCCCATGCTTGATTGTAAATCATGCATATCTGTAGGTGGCATAGTACATGGATTAATCACTGTAAGGACATTAACCTAGTATGTGACATTAATAATATATGCTGGTGGGAGAGATTTGTCTAGCAGACTTTAACCCACCTTTGCAATAGAGCCCTGGCTAATGGCAAGCAGGCCACCTCAGTGCACCTCAGCACATGCCATCTGTATGACTGGCTGGGTGACCATCATTTCACTACAGGGCTTCTGCCTGTATCCCTCTTGGACTGAGGCAATATGTGTTGATCAGGTAAATAAGGGTATACAGTTGTCTATGATTGTGATGGCTGTATGGCCATTATGCTAGTGAAATTCAAATATACTGTGGTTCCATAAACTGATGTAAACAGCCACACACACAAACATGGCTACATTGAGGACAACACCACTTCCAAATTACTGCTTACAGGATATGGCACAGCACACACATAGTGCAAAATGGCTGTATGTAGATTAGAACACTTAACTATGCAATGGTACACAGTACAGATCACAGTATGTGATTTACACAAACACCTTATATCTGACAGTACTGTCAGTTGAGGACATATCATGCTTGATGACATCAGCAGACCAAGTTTTGATCAGGCATTTTGAGGGACACATCACCTGCTACAACTAAACCCTACTTCTTTGTAAGTTACTGAGGTGATCATATTTATGCCATATGAAAACACACAGGCTCCAAGTGGCTTGCAGGGAGATTAGAACCCCAGCTTATCTAGTCTTACACACTATAGATTAGAGTATTTATTCCACACACCACAGCTTAAGTTAGATGCTACAATGGTAGTTGGTAATCTTAAAGTAGATGACATCATCAGGCCTTGTAGAAGAGGGCAGTTTGGAAGCCAGCAGCAACTTTCAGGGCCAAAAAGTGCATAACAATTGCAGTTTGATAGGCAATGAGAGGTTCTCAGTTGTTTAGCAGGGAGATGCACACATACACACACACACACACACACACACACACACACACACACACACACACACACACAGAAAACAAGTGGCCTGCTGTGACATTAGAACCCCTACCTATATAGTCTTACACACTACAGATCACAGTACTTATTACATGTGCCACAGCTTAAGTCACATGCTACAATAGCAGCTGGTAGTCTTAAGGTAAATTACATCATCAGGCCTTGTAGAAGAGAGTACTTTGGAAGCCAGCAGCAACTTACACAGTCAAAAGTGCATAATTACTGCAGTTTGATAGCAAGTGAGGGTTTTCAGTTGTTTGCCAGGGGGATATATACACACACACACACACACACACACACACACACACACACACACACACACACACACACATATGCACCAAGTGGCCTGCAGTGAGATTAGAATGTCTACTTATCTAGTCTTACACACTACAGATTACAGTACTTATCCCATGCACCACAGCTTAAGTCAGATGCTGCAATGGCAGCTGGTAGTCTTAAGGTAGATAACATCATAAGGCCTTGTAGAAGAGGACAGTTTGGAGGCCAGCAGCAACTTAGAGGGCCAAACAGTGCATAGCCATTACAGTTTGATAGCCAATGAGGGTTTCTCAGTTGTTTGGCAGTGGGATGCACACACAAACACACACATGCAACAAGTGGCCTGCAGTGAGATTAGAACCCATACTTAGTTAGTTTTACATACTATAGACTACAATACTTATCACACTCACCACAACTAAAGTCTGTTTTATATGTGATTGTAAGCAAATTATCTGTGGCTTACACAAACTAGGCTTGTGTTGAACAGCATCTTTTGCCTGCAGAGTGATATTGCTTCATACTGTTATCTGTATGCAGTATCCTGGCAGTGAGATAACTGTTATTATCCTAGCTATGTGTCTATAGTTACCAGCATGGCTATATGTGGCTGTTTGCACTTGGATGGGCAAGCCTGTGTGCAGGAGCAATGTGCTCTGTCCATGCATGTGTGTAGACAACATTATACGCTACACCACCTGCTCACCAGTTGCTGTCTATGTAGTGACATCCAGCAGGCACAGGGGGACTGTAGGTAAGTGCATTATGTACTGTTGCGCCCTTACTTTGGATCCTCTGAGCAACATTATAGATGTGTGATAGAGCAGCTTTACTCACCAGTATTAGGATATGTAGGACAATACAGACATCCACACACATATTTCTGTATATAACAGGGATGTATATTTAAATGCGGCTGTATGTGTGTATGATATGCATATGTGTTATGTAGATATATGGGGAGAGACTCAGAAGTATGTTTAATATATATATATATATATATATATATATATATATATATATATATATATATATATATATATATATATATATATATATATATATATATATATATATATATATATATATATATATATATATATATTGATATATATATATATATATATATATATACATATATATAGATATAGATATTTATTTGAATATAAATACAGATATATATATATATATATATATATATATATATATATATATATATACTATGTATGTGAAAGAGAGATAGTGACAGCTGGATATGTATACATGTATGTATGTATGCATAGACATATGTATGTATAACAGGTCATTTTGATCAAGGGGCAACAGGAATGTGTTTAGTTTAACTAAGTGTATGGGCATCTGAGTGGGACTGTCAGTACTTATAAAGTGACTCCAAGCCACACCCACCTGCACTCCAGTCTGAAATTTTGTGTGTTACAGACATTGACATCTGTCCCTGTTTTCTGCTATACTGTACTTCACTCAAAATATCTATGGCATTCTCCAGCTGTCTGATGTAATTAATACATGACAGAGGTTCATAATGTTGCACCACACACAGAGTGATAGTCTGTGAAAACACCAACATAAGAATCCTTCACATGCAAAAGATGTGGATTCTTTCAAATTTGACCCATCAACGGCATCACTCATGCTACCTTTCTTAGACCAGTGAGCCACTCGAGCTGCTAGCCAGAGAGTAGTCATTCATCACACAGTCAACAGCATACATATGTAGGTTGCTATTCCTGAGTTAAGTGAGACATACAATGTGTGATCAATTTCTGTTATTGCACCATGTTTGCCGGGACTGCTGATATGGCATTGCTGACCTACTGTTAAACCGTTTGTATAGGAAAACTGCTGTGTTGGGTGTGGGGGAAAAACACCACATGTTCTGCTGGGATACAGAGTAGTCCATCTATCATGTGACCCCACTGTTTAACATCTCCCTTGACTGATGTAGTGCATATTCCAACCATGAGGCCTAGTGAATATTAAGGAACACATACTAGTGGACTGGGTAACTGTAGTCCACTGTGGATGTTACTTGTGTCCAAATAGCCCACTATATTTCCTTGCATAAATGGAGTGGATCCATACATACAATAGTATATTATAGTAATCCTTACAAGTAGTGTGTAAGTTAGGGACTTACCTTGAGAATGCTGCAGTTGACAAAACTGTAGTTCAGGGCTGATTCTGTCTGATGCGATCAGTACACAGCCAAGACAAAGATAGGTACAGGTTGTGTGGGTTGCCTGGCATAAGTTTTACTATATGTATATGAGTAGGAGTAAGGTGTCAGTCCCTAGGGCCCTAGGTTGTCAGTGAATGTGCTATGTGCTGTCTCTTAGCTGAAGCCAGGGCATACTGGGCATGCCATGTCTGCCTATAAGAACATCATCAAGGAGGTTCCTCCTCTGAGTCCTCTTGTAACTGTGGCTGTGGTGACCTAGGCAGTGGTGGGGGGATGTCTATCCCTTCCCTTTGCTGATCCTGCTGCAGCTGTTTCCACAGGATCATATTGTGTAGCACAGCACACACTGTAAACATATGTGCACATGTGGCTGGAGGGTACTGCAGGGCTCCACCAGAGGACGGAACCGTGACTTAAGAAGTCCAAACACACACTCTATGATGTTCCTAGTTTGTGCGTGTGCCTCATTACGGTGTTCTTCGGTGGGTGGGTGTGCATTTCTGATGGGTGTCATCATCCACGGTTCCAGGACATAGCCAGCATCCCCCAGTAAATGGCCTTGTGTGATGTCCTCCTTAGCAAACATCTGGTACAGCTGTGATGCATGCCATGTATGGGAGTCATGATAATGGCTAAGGTTGCCAGCATACACATTCAGGATAATCCCCTGGGCATTGCATATGACTTGGAAGTTGATGTAGTGGTGCCCCTTGCAGATTATGTAGATTCTACCCTCTTCACGGGTGGTGCCTTGATGTGTACATGAGTGCAATCTATGGCACCCAGTACTTCAGGGTAGAAGGGTTGTATATTGCTGGCCCTCACCATAGCAGTGAAGGAAAAATAAGTGTGCTCACTGGTATGTGATAGCATGGCATCCAGGAACTGGTGGAGCACCCTGGATGCTGATGCCTGTGAGACCCCCATCATGCCGCCAGTTGGTCTTTGGAAAGTACCTGCAGTTAGTATCCTAAGGGCTACACATACCTTTGTTTCCACTGGGATGGGTTCCCGTTTGTTGGCTCTGGGTCTGAGTTGGGGGCGGCAGAGATTGGTGAGTTCTTGTAGTATGTCCCTTTCCACCCTATAGCACTCTACATTCTCCAGCAAATGTCACTCCTGGAAGGTTACCCTGGGCCTGAACACCCTTCTTCTTCTCTGTCTATGCATACTGTCAGCAGCAGCAGCATTGACTTCAGCATCTATCACATACAGGTGCAGCAGACCTGAAACAGCCCCTGGCATTCTCTCAGTTAAAATTCCCCAGTTTGTACTACAATGGTGCAGAGTATTGGGGAAAAATCAGAATGTCAGGTGTATGCATACTTTGTAGAGCCCTGCTGTAGGTGCAGAGTGTATGATTGGGTATCTAGGATGCATTGCACCTGCCTACAATATAATTAACATAATTTCATGGCCCTATTTTAGGTTAAACAAGTGTCAAAACTGATTAAATACATTTTTTTTAAAAATGCTCAGTGCAGTGGTGCTCCAGGCAAGCACATGTAGGGAAGGTAAACAAAGCTTAAAAGTTAGTAGACACACCCCCTATAGGGGACACGCTCAGCCAGGTGGTGCACTGTGCAAACACGTGCACCTAAGCTGCAATTAGATTAAAAGTCAGTAGATACCCTCCCCCCTTGGTGTCAGCTACCTCCTGGGTAAACAGCTACATGGGTCTAAGCCTACACGAAGGGGATATGCAGACATGATTACTCCTTTCTGCTATTTAGTACCTCCACCACATTTGCATAGGTATCTATGCTCACAGCCTGGAAACTGCACACTTCAGACCCCAACCATGTTAGCAACAGCACCAATGCGTCATTGTAAGGACTCCATGTACAGTCATGTAATATATTACTGTCACACAATTTGTTTTTCCAATTTTCTCTTTAATTTTCTATAAAGCATGTTTGAGTACTGTGGCATACCATGCAAACAAGCCCAACTTATTAAAACAATTAATTTTACTTATTTCCTTTAATTTTTCTGGCATACAGGATGACATTTTTGGTCATATGTGTATTTGGTATGACATGTTTGTGCAAATATCTACATTTTTACAACCCCTTTTGTCTGTCTATACTCCTGTACACGGAATTTTTCTGTGTACACTACAGCCACTGACACAGGGTCTGAAGAGATGCCCATCTGCTTGCTGGGTCACTCTACCTGCCTTATTTGCATATGATTCACCTGCTTATGAGGTGATTTGCATGCCACGGAAGTTTCCCTATTGGCAAGTGCAGGTGCGTCGCTCAGCAGCCCTTACTGAATTTAAAAATGTCTGTGGCCATGTAAGCTGCACGGGGCGATGCCTACATGGAAAAAAAACATGTAGACTTTATTAAATTCTCCCAATGTCTTCTTTTCAGCCATGTAAATGCTGCAGTACATGTATTTCTTTTTTGATAATTTCTTCTTGTCCTTGAAATTGTTTAGAGAAATGAATTGATGTTAAGTATTCTGTTTTTGTAGTTTTCCCTATTTCTCAGTCATACACCTTATGTATTATTTTCCAAATTCGCATGCCAGCATTTGTAGATCAAAAATGGTCTTCTCCACTGGACACATCACCTAACACCTCCCTCACCTACATCACTTCTACTTCCACCCTCTTTTCTCACCTGCTGCTTACCTCCCATATTTACTACTAAAATTAATCCACATCTGTTCCTTCTCCTCTGGTATTAATGTTTGCTTATTGTTTCAATTGTCTGCTAAAAGTCTATCTGACATGACCACTCTCTGTTTGTATTTTTTTTACCTGGGGTATGCCTACAAATGGTCTGTTGTGATCAGTGTACTATCCAGTAAATAAACAAATAAAAAAAAATAAAATAAAATAAAATAAAGATCTCCTGGACATTTCAGTTTTATACTTTTCCATCTGTTACACTTTCTCTTTGAATTCTCAGAATGCTTCTGGCATGTCTATACCTGGAACAATGCCTCAGTTTTCTTCACTAGTCCAAGGACTCGCATACCTTCTTATTCACTGAGCCCTGTATCTTTATTATATTATTATTATGATTATTATTATTATTTTATCTTGGCTTTGTCTCTTCATTTTCACTCCTTTCCAAATAGTGTTGGTATTTCTTACCATTCTTTGAATTTTCCATCTTGCTTTTCAGTGCCACTCCATAGTCTGTAGTAACATTATCACATTAGTCTATGCAATCTCAATTTAAATTATGACATTTGACAACTTTCAACACTCAGGCCAGTCAATGACCTCTGTTGTCAATGCACATCCCTTCCTGCCTCAGCTGTTCTACATCTACTATTCTATATTCTCTTTTTATGTATCCTTTTCTTTCTTCTCTGAGGATCCCTTGTCCTTTGCAGGCTTGCAGATAATCATGATAATATGTCCCTTATCTTTTTTCCATATCTTTATTGACTCCATTCCTTTTGGAGTTGCATTTTCCCACCCTTCTGTTCAGATAATCATGCTCTCAAGAATTGCTCATGTTTAATGGAAACAACCTTACGATTCATTTCACTTGCCTGTCTTCCTCAGTTTTTACTCCCACAGATCTTCCTCATTCTTATATTAACTAGCAGTGAAGAATGATGACCCCTGTGCTTATCATCTGAACAAAATAACAGGTTAGGCCTGCATGGTTTTAAATGTTATATGTTCTTCTTGGGATTGTAGACTTGAATGCCAGGATAGTACCTTATTTTGTAGTATTCCTGTTACTACAGAAAATGGAAACCAGCTGATCTTGCCCTATATAAAAAATGTTACAATGATCTATTTGCATGATCAAGTTTATTCTGTTTTATTTGCAAGACCATAAGACACACTCTGTACCCTAACATAGTTATGTAATATCTATACCTGTTAAATAACTAAAAAAATATGTTGTGATTTGATAAGAAAAGCAATCTTGCCTTTTGTCACACCTAAAGCTGAAAGGTTCCATTCCACTGTCATCTACTTACATGCCTACCACACACCTGAAACAGGATGAGGGAACATTAATGGCATTGCTTATTATACTGCTAAGGCAAATTAGAAAGTGACAAGTGTAATCTGTTCATATAAATTATTCTTACATGTTCCACACCTACAACGAAAAGAGTCTACTTTATCTGATCACTAAAGGTAATACCCCCACTTAGCATACACTGTAACTAAGAAAAGAAATTGCTGGCTGTAATATAGGTATGTGGGCAAAACTGTCTCTCCTCTATCTAAAGAAGAAAACACTAACCCACTGTGATCTAGCAACAAGAGTTCCCTGACTAATAAACAGTTAAAGTAAAAATAGGAAAGCAAGACTATACAGAGGCATCCACTTTTCACTCTAGTGAGTGCATATTGTTTCTGAACGCCTCTCAGAAACACTATTGACTGCATTGATAACAAGAAGTCTGTAAATGTCTGAAGCATAAACTGCAATGGATAACTAAATATGACTTGTGTAGAGTTATGACTAAGCATGTGAAATTACTTGTTTTTATTTTATGCCAGTATCAGCAGAAAGTAATGTATTATTTCTTAGCTATGTAAGGGCAGCAATGAAAGATGTGAGCATTGTTTTTAAATATAAGGTAGTTTAGGGCAGTGATATGAGCTGGTGAGAGCAGAACTGAATATTCTGGCTACAGTTGTCTTCTAAAGATCCAGTGTGACTAGCCCTGTCTGGTATAGTCAACATAGGAGGGATACTGTATTTAGTGAGCTTATGATGTGAATGGCACTTATACACAACTTCATATTTAACCTTATGACTGTCAGATTACTAGAAGAAAGAACTTTTGAACCCTTGTTTAGATCTAATTTCTACTTTTACACTTTAAAACAAATTCTGGTATCACAACCCTTTTCAAAAAGTAATATTTCATGACATTGACCCTAAATGTTCTCCACACAACTGTTGGCTTTACTCTAGCATTTCCCTTTCATTTATAAAACTCTACAGTAACAACCTGGCCCTAGATGATATACTTTTCTATACATTATATCTTGTGATATGTGCATTCAAATATTTTGAGAATTTCCTTATAGTTCATACTTTCTTGTTCTTCAGACTATCTGTGTAATTTCTCAATACACATTTTTAACAAAAGTGGGGTCTTCACTCAGAATCATGCACAAGATTTCACATGGGGATCTTGCCAGTAATCTGCATAAAAGAGGCTGAGCTCTACATATGAAGAGACAAGACACAGGCAAGGTGACCAAGCATTCTGATGTTCTGCATTATGATCTTCAAAGATTCCACAGACTGATTCAGCCTGGGAGCTGCTTTTATATTCCTGATCATGTTCCTTTTCAGTCCAGCCAGTGGCATGTCTGTCTATGATCTATACCATCACCCAGTCTAATTTTATAAATTTCAGAGTTATAATGTGTTATTGTAGCTCTTGTATCAGACTCAGTAGTCTCCCAAGAGATATTTTCACTTCTTACATAAAGTAAGGCATGGTAAATTTGGGCAGAGCATTGTACTCCTATAATCATCTTAAAGTTATAATGAGTTTTATTATTTGTTTTTCATTTTTTTTTTATTTTAGATATTTTAGATCATAAAATGTTTCATGTCAAGCACACCCACATATAATATGGTCTATATAAAGAAAGCATTTCTAGTGACAGGTCTAATGAGTTCTTGCTTGCCCTTTTGTGAGTTGGTTTGCATCATTTTGATGGGATATGCTATGAGACATGGTTTAGTTTAAAAATGAGGAATTACATAATTGTGCTGTATTGCATTATATAACTTGTGTAAGAATCTACCAGTCATTAGACCATAATACACAGGCACAATTTAACTATTCTTCTGATACAATACATAGAAGAGTGCAAATAGAAACCACAAACCACAGTGCAAACATAAAGTTAACTGAATGCTAAATTGGCTTTGATTGTTAAACATTTTAGGGAATGGATAATTATCATGCTGAATATATTTTATGATAGCATATGTTTAAATTGTTTTGCTCATGAGTATAATTATTTTGATCTTTGGCAATCATTATTTATTTACAGAAGCCTTGTGTTGAGCTCCTCGGGAAATACAATTGCAGTTGTTTAAAACTGTAGCACAAAAAATAATATACATACATGTGTTTAGAAGGTGATTCTGACAAAATCTCTTGTGGTAGTACAACCAGTGCTGAAGATAGCAGTTATGGTTATTCTTTACAAGAAATATATTTACATATAGAGTTGTTATATAAATATTATCATTGCACAACTAATAAATACCTGCTAGAGGTAAAACAAATGAGACAAGAGTTAATCCCAAAGGAAGATGCAGTATTTCATGATTAATTATTTGAGTGTCTCATATTTTTGGAAATGGAATGGAATGAAAATAGCCACAAATCAGCTGTATATTAAATTTAATGTTGGAACAAGAAAATTAAAATATTTGTTTTAGAATCTGATTTGCTAATCTACTTTTTGAATCTAAAGGGATTTTATTTTTAAGGGTTTAAAATACTATTCGGTACATCACAAGATTTGTTTGAACTTAGAAGCAAATTACATCAGACTTCACAGACACATATACTTGGAAGCAGTGGCAGCTGGTAATCTCAAAGCAAGTGAGGCCTCAAGGGTCATGTGAGTGGGTGGGTCTACCTGAAATAGGGTGGGGCTATAATAAGGCAGTATCACTTATGTGCATCTTTGCAATTTTAAATAACTTGTCATATATTACTGTACATGTTAAATCATCTTGCAGCGGTATCTTTCCTCCCTGAAATAGGTCCCACCTATTCACATAGCACATATATCTGAAATTAATGCTTTTTTTTTCTAATACTAACTCTGGCATGTAATCCCACCAAGGCATAAGAGTTTTTTATAAATCTAAATTACAATATTATGCATTTAGTCTGTTTTTTTTTTTCTTTTTTCCTTTGTGCACTGGCAATATCCATGCGCTGTTAAATAAAGGCCAGAGTGGCAGTTAACTCACACGCATTACCACCTTAAATGAAGGAAGTACTCAACCTTTTTGTCCAAATGATTTCCTGTACTGGCCAATCAGATGCCTTGCATTCTATCTTCCCTACAGCACAAGCAATGTTAAGAACACGCAACTAAATTTCTGCTTGCACAGCTATTAAAGTAAACTTCCAATAAAAGAAAGTACTACAGAAACTACAAGTTGTGGGGCAACATCAAAGACAGAGCAACTAAATGTTAGTACCACATGCTCTTAAAATTAATACTTTATTTTAGACCACTGCTTAAAGGCAGTTTTACAAAAATTGCAGCAAGTGTTGCTAAATAAATTTTATATAGGGCATTTGGTAAGTACAGCTAGATACCTTTGCATATGATCATGGATTCTACTAGGAAGTGCGCCCTGTGAAGCTGGGAAGCTTTTTTGGGCAGTCAGTAGTTTAGTCAACCTGGCTAGAGCAACAGTCTTGTTATGAAGTCATGGGCTTCAGTCCTACTGCTCCCTCCTACTGGCAAATACATATTTGTAAATGAAGCACCAGCAAGGGTAACCTATGAGTGGACAAAAACTGAACTCTCGAGCTTCGGTTGCCCGATGTTATACCTTCCAATGATCACAGTTCCTCCATAGGAACTCACTGTTGGTAAGTTCCGCAGGCAGTCATGCCCTTTTCTGGAGATGGTGCAACTTTAAAAAGTGTTTTCTGTGTGTGTGTGTGTGTGTGTGTGTGTGTGTGTGTGTGTGTGTGTGTGTGTTTCGGCAAATGCAGTTTGGGGGATTCCAATCCTTGGTGCATTCAGTTTCTTCTACTCATAGTGGAAGTATGCAGCAAATATCTTAATATTTATTTATTTTATTTTATTTCACATTTGTTTACCGAGAAAGTCCAACTGGGATAAGACCCATTTTCAGCGGAGGCCCAGGGAGAACAGCTCCACACACGCAGATTATACAAAAACTTATACAAGAAATTATACAAAACTTATACAAGAAATTGTACAAAAAATATACAAGATATACAGTACACCAGAAATTACATTCTATGCTATTATAGCTGACATTTGTATTATACAATCATCTGATATAATTCATTAATGTAGTGCAGACATTGTAGTTTCTCACAGTAAGCTGAGGAAGGGTTTGTAGGGGGGGAATTGGATAGAAAAAGATGAGGTTAGAGATTATCTAGACATGAGAGAGAGAGGGCATAGATTATAAGGTGGTCAGAGAAGAAGAAAAAGTATGACCAGACACTATTAAAACTAGTTAGCCTGGAGTAGTACAGGAACAAAGCCAGGTGTCATTAAGATAATTATTAAGAATCTTTTTGAATGGGTTGGTATGTGTGGTGGTTCTATTATAAAGACTGAAGGCATGAGTAGCCCAGTCAAAATGATAAGCCACATGCCAGGGTTGTATAACACTGACAACCTGGCATACCAGCTGAGCCCGGGAGGGTAATTACCAAAACATCAAAGTGATGTTACTGGGCGGTCTTGCATTTTGAAAAGTATGAGTGCTTACCTTTATTATTTGGACATGCTGTACTTTAGTGAATTGTTAGACTGTAGGTGTGGAACAGGTTTGTAAAATGCAACATGTAAGGGCAAAACCTTAGCACAGTGACAGCTTCCTGCAACAAAGCAATGTTTGCATGTCTACAAGTCATCATACAAAAATCATAGACAAAACAATGGTTGGCAATAGAGCTTTAAGCTTCTACAATAACAAAGGAGTTCAATCGGTGTCACAGTGATAAGGTTTCATCAGTGCTTAACAACTATCCTATAATTAAATCTTTTTTCTTAATTTTTATTTAGCAGGAGACAAGCACCAGGTAGTACAAAGCTAAATATATAGATAGTCTGGATGGCAAAATCAAAAAAAATAATTATAAAAGAAAGACTGAAGTCCTTACTTCGATGAGATATGGACAATAATTGACTGTGTAGTACAGTCTGCTGCCATGAAATCAGAAGTGGACATGTTTTAGTGACAGGATTTATGACAGCAGGCTATATATTTACTTTGCCTAAAGGAAAAAGGGACCTAGAAAATCACAATGCAAACTATACTCTATGTGGCAGAATTTTCTTGTCGGCAGTATGAAAGGGCAAGATCTTCCATTTCACATCCTGTGAATATAAAGACTTGCACTTTTTTTAGTTAGTTAGTTAGTTAGTTAGTTAATTTGCCTGCCCCTCCCCCCCTGATTCTGCTTAGCCAGTATGCTATTTTCCTAGTTCCCATAACCCATACAACCACAGATCCCTCAATTGCTCCTACCCAGGCTGTCCAACAACACAGTCTTAGTGTCACATCAACTCCCAAATTTCTTAGAGAATAAACCTTGCCAGTGCTTACTTGTAATACCTAGGGACCAAGGAATTCCATCACAGGTACAGTCCATGGCACTGGAACCTATCATGTACACAGATGCTGGTCAGTTTTAATGCACCTATCACCCCTCCCCCAACATGCTGATATATGAAGTTCATCTGAACAGGAAATGAGGAGTGGCCTGAGGATGGGTCGACCCTAGGGTCTTTAAGCCACCAACTTCCTAGCCTTTCTACATACCCTGTCTGCCAGTCTGTCACACTATGAACTCCAGCCTCTGCTAGAACTTAAACAGAATGCCACCCCAAGACAGGCACGTCCATCTTGCCTGCCTGCACTGTCATGTCCTGAGCCATTAATCAAATGTGGATCATCTGGGCCATATTCTTCTTTGGGAGAGTGCGTCCAAATTCTGGGCTGTTTTAAAAAATACAGCCTAGTGGAGTAAGTTATTTTTTTTCTTTTTTTCTGACTGAAATTGAGACTGTCTGCACGTACATTATGCTGCTGCACAAGTTGTCCCAAAAATGAGAAACTCAACTAGTTAAAAGAATCTTGAATAAAGGAAATCAGAAAACATGTTTGCAACAGCTTTTCACTTGAAGGGGCCACCGTTCAACAGCCTAGTAACACAAGCTGCCTTGCTGAATAAAATAGTTTTAATCGGTAGGATATGGTGTCACTGTTAGATACTTTAATATTAATTTTAGAACTCTGAAAACTCTAATTACCAATTTTAAGTATATATATAAATCCTTTTACATTAAGACATAATCTACTGCCCTGAATCATCTTCATTAATAAACAGCATTACTTATGTCATTGTTCCTTGATCCCCTGAGTAAAACAAGCCCCCTTATTTCCTTGAAGTCGCACTCTAAGAGACACAATTAAAAACATCTACAAGATGCTGAAACTATAATAAACTATAAACACATTGCCATAGCCTAACCTTTAAAATTAGTACTACTTGCTAAATGACATGCCGAGTTTTTGCTTGACAAGGATGTATAGTCTGGGAGTCACTGGTGCACACCAGCATTTTTTTCAAAGGATAAATGAGCTCTGGAAATCATGACTGTAATGCAGTCAAGTGTGCTTTAAAGTACATTACTTATTCCATGAACAAAGCTATAGCTTAGATGCGTAATATATTTCGCTGAAATCTGAGGAATGTTGTAGATGCAGTACATACGTGACTATGTTTCTTTTGTAATGTTTAAAATAATTCTTCCACAGCACTCTACCATCCTGAAAAAGTTATTAAAACAAGTAAAAACAAAACAAAATTCACAGCAGCTTCCAAATAAAACTTGTAATCCACAAAATAAAGCAGCTTTTCAGGCAAAACAATAAAGCCCCGAGCAGGGCAAGTTTAGAAAATTGTGAAAAAACCCACGACGGCGCAGCACACTTCAGTTCACTTTATTCCACAGAAACACAGCACATTAACGCTCCACCATATGTTTTCATTTTAAAAATCACTTCCTCAGAACTCACTTCCTCTAAACTTGCCCTGCTCAGGGCTTTATTGTTTTGCCTGAAAAGCTGCTTCATTTTGTGGATATTAAAACAAGTAACTACAACCTCATAATAAACAGGCATACATATTCGCTACACCCCCAGACACAGACAGACTAGGATTGCCAACTGTCCAGAATCCTTCTGGACTGTCCAGAATTAAGGGAAGCTGTCCAGAAAACAGACCGGACAGCATATTGTCCGGAATAAATACCGAGACATTTAATTTTCTTTTAACTGAAGTAGTACTTTTTTAAGGGTGTTCTTCTTTAAGAACACCCTTTGCGTTCGGTCGCACACAGACGCAGAAGACAAAAACAGTCTCCTGCATCTGTGCGACCGATTGTTTACGTCTTTACCTTACACGCGCCAAATTTGAATTTTTGAAGACATCTCAACAGTGCAGTGGACAGTGGACCACGAATGGACATGTAAGTGATGGTCTTGTTTTATTCGGTAGTCAAAATGTGCCTTTCAATGGTTTGTTTTCTGATTTTGTATCAGTGTTTCCATGCATTTCTGTAGAAGAAACAGCAAAATAATTTCTAAGAGTTTAGCATTCCTAGGGTTTAAATAAAATAAAACAAGTATTGCTGCGGCCTGCCAGGGAACTGACTAATCATTTAAAGTTTCCTTCCTGAAAACATTTTTTTTTCTTTTCTTGTGGCATAACTTTGTCTAGCAGTAGAGGAGCTACAGGAGTTTTGCTTTGCTTGCTAATGATACCTGTGGAGTCAGAGTTATGCTGCCAGTAAGGACTCAGAAATTCCATTTGGATTTAACAGCTAGAAGAAGTGAGGGCACACTAATTATTTAGCAAGAAACGTGGTTTCTAGTCTAGATGCTGGACTTTTTTTCTGATAGTATTCTGCTATTTAAATGTTTTTTTTTTCAGTTTTTGTGTATGCCTTTTACTGTCTGCATATTTACTTGAAAATAAAATGATTAAACTTATTTTAAGTAAAGAATGTTATTAGTCTGGTTTAAATTGATGTGGTTGATGCTCTATTTATTAGCTTAAGGGTTTATGCATTTTATCAGTGTTCCAAACTGTGCAGTGTCTTTCCTTACTATGACAATTGCTCATTGCTACCATTTAAATATTTAAAGACTGGTGTATTTTAAAGGTAAACATTAAGGTGTGCTTTTGTTTTGCTGTTTTGTTAGTTTTGATTACCTGGCATCTTGAAGACTAGGAAGGAAGGATAATGTTTTGGAAAGTCACCATTTACCGCCTGTTGTGAGAAATGTATGTGTGTGTGGGGGGAGGGGTTGTGCAGCTAACCTGGCTGTAGCAGAAATCCACATTTACCATATACCCTGAAGGTCAACTGTAATTTCTGTTTTAATAGGCACCAATAGTGGTGGTCAAATCCTAGAATTTTGGTTCCATTGTGTGTTCAAATATTGGCATATAAGGTGCAGATATTAAAGCCTGTAGCCCCTGTTCATCACACCCAACATAATACCTTTTGTTTCACTGATTAATTGTGTTCTGGTTCTAGTGTAACCTCTTTAAATTTGAAAGCAAATAAGACAAAATACTACATACTCTGGATGTACTCAGCTCAAGTATCCTGTAGAGAAAACAAAAACTATAAAAAATGTTCAGATTATTTGTATTTTTACATGATAAGGCTGATCTGTGACCAAACAAACTCAGTCTGAGTTGTTAACACATTAAATTAAAATACTATAGGGTTCTACTTCTGCCAAAACTTATTACACTAGAACCACTACCACTTATGTTGTCTCTTTTAAGAATATGTAAGGTCAGGATAGATGTGAGGCTGCAGCTTGGAGCCATTTACACGTTTACTAAGCAGAGAATGCACTTCAAGCTAGAAACCCAATCTGGAAGCAGAGCAGGCGACAGGATGGCACTATTGTAAGGCACCTTCTCATAATTATCTACTGTTCCACATTAGTTCTGTAACCGTTAGAGATTCTGCCCAAATGTTATGCAACATACCACTATAGAAAACAGTCTTGAAAGATAATACCATAACTGAGGAATCTCATGTTAGTAACTCTGAATCTGTTTACTGTTGCCATCCATTCCCTATTGCAAAATTACCAGCTTATCATTTTTTTAATGCAACATAGGCAATGTATTCTTCAAGGGCAGCAGGCATTGAATTTGTAGATGAAACACTGAAATATAAAGTTGTTTGCTAGCTGCAACCTTTTCATTTGTTACAGAGAGTGTGCATATTGACTGATATTGGTGGATTGTAATGACAGAAGTTTGAGTGGCCTTTTATGGTTGAACTGTTCTGAACTGGGAAGTTTTGTCATAGTTGGTTCATATGTTTTGTTGCATTGCTTACTGAAGAAATGTTTAAAATTACAAACTTAAAATGCAGTATAACAAGTGGTCCTGTACTATACAGGGAATATAATTTAATTATTACATATTATACTTTAATACAATCAGCAAGGTGAACCAAAGAACTTTTGCATTGTCCTAAAAATGAATGTAAGGGGTCTATGATTTGAAAACAGCCCAAAGGTAAAGTTAATCCAGCACTGGCCTGATGCATTTTCTTTGAATGTGGGTTTCAATGCTGTTTCAGTGAATGTGAGTTTCAATGGCAGATTTAATGCTAAGTTGTTTTCATTGTGAGACTGTATTACTTTATTTAGCAAGTGTCTATCAGTGTTTGTGCTATAAAATTTGAAATACAAGTTTTAAATTAAATCCAAACATCTGTAATTATTGTAGAAGTACAGCTAAAAACAGTATGCTCACTGAGAGTTTTGAACAATGTTTATGGCAACTGGGAAGAAATGGAGAAATAGCCAAGTAATGGAACACTGGAATGGCTGCGTGGGGGAAGGGAGGGGGTACCAAAATTACACATATTTTGCACGCACATGTCCAGAATTAGGGACATGAAAAGTTGGCAACCCTAAGACAGACAGACATATGCATCTGCATGAACACCCACATACTCACTCACTTACTTACTCAAACTCACTCAGTAACTCTTACATGCATATATATCTGTCTATGTATATATGGAATACTTTCACAGTGTTGAATGCTTACAATACTGACGTACAAAAGATCAACCCTTAAAGGTCAAATTGCACAATGTTGATTGCAAACAAATATGCATGCTGGCTTGCCCCCCTCCCCCTGCATCCCCTGCTACTTATAGATACCTACTCCAAGATCACACTACAGAAGGGGAACGGCAAAAACATGTCCCCACCGTACCATAATCTTGGAAAACAAGTTACATGCTTCAGCACTTCGGGACAGCTGGTAGTAAAGCCAGTCGACATTATGTGATTCAGTCTTTTGGGACTGATCTTTTATATGTCAATATTGCAAGTATTTGATGTTGTGAATGTATTCTATGTCTCTCTCTCTCTCTCTCTCTATATATATATATATATATATATATATATACACACACACACACACACACATATATATATAAATATATATATATATATATATATATATATATATGTGTGTGTGTGTGTGTGTGTGTATGTGTGTTTTTTTTTTGTTTTTTTTGTTTTTTTTTAATTTATTTTACATTTGTTTACCGGGAGAGTCCGAATGGGCATAAAACCCTTTTTCAGTGGAGGCCTGGGGAGAAAAGCTCCATTGTTTGTAAACTATTTTGTTAGTAGAAAGAAAATTGCATAATACAATAAAGAAAAAAAATAGTAACAGACATTCATAACGGTAAAAAGACTAGAACAGAATAAATTGGTCAAGTGGGAGACAAGACCAATAATCTTGTATAACAATGCTTCTAGAAGACAGTTCTTACAGTAGTAGCAGGTAGTGACATTGTATACAATAAGAGTGCAATTACGATACTTAGTCATATATACAGGTAGCATAGCAAACTGAAGACTTAAAATCGGGCAGATATTAACAGTGAGAAAGAAAAAAAAACAACATAAGGTAGTCATATGGCTTAAATTCAACGCTCATTACATATGCAATTAAAATTTTAAAATCAGCTAGTTGCATGGTTTGGGCTACCCATGCCCAGTACATGTACAAGTTCAGGAATTGGTGAGGTGGGCTTTAATGCGATGCTTGGAGTTTTTTAAGCTAGTTATAGTTCTAATTTCAAGTGGTAAGGCATTCCACAGTTTAGCAATGTAGTAGGAGTACAGAGAGTCACCTGAGCTACTTTTACTCCATTTTACTTCAATTAGAGCTTTATTAGTGGATCTTAGTGGATGGGAACTTATACGGGGATTGAGGAGGCCTTGTAGAGATGGTGTTTTATCGCGTTTATAGTACATTTGAGGGTGGTAGAGAGTTGCGTGAGAATGAGTTGGCGGGGTAGTTCTAACCAAGATAGTTGTCTTAGGGCCTTACAATGATGGGTTCTAGGAGGACAGCTAGTGGCAAATTTAGCTATCTTAATATAGCAGGCATCTAGCTTGCTTAGGTCTGATTTGGAGAGGTTGGTAAGGATATATATATATATATATATATATATATATATATATATATATATATATATATATCATCTATTTATATAGATAGATAAATGTGTAAAAATCATAGATCCTTGTATTGAGGCACAATAGTTTTCCAGCCAGTGGGGGGGGGGGGTAAGATATCTCCCTCCCTTAAGGTAAAATAATAGACCACAGCCTGTATTTGCGCGCAACAAAGCTGCTGGCTAAGAATCTTAAAAAATCAGGAAAAACTAAAAGCCCATGCACTATAGACAAGCTCATACATATATAGGTTTACCATCATCATCCAGAATTGCAGGCACTTGAGTCACCTGTGCAATGTCCTACATCCCGAATGATGGGTTGTATTGACCAGTCTTGCCCTCTTCTGAACCCATGTTAACAGCTGTTCCTCGGTCAGGAGCAGTAGGGAGCTTTAAGGTTCGATGTTTATGTCAGGTATACCGGAATTTGGCATTTTGACTTTTCGCGGCAATATATCAACCATAGGATTACTCAAGTCCATGTGATTCTGGATAATGAAGGTAGACCTGTATACACACACACACACATATATATATATATATATATATATATATATATATATATATATATATATACATACATACACACACACACACACACACACACACACACACACACACACACTTCACTGCACTGCTTGCCTGGGTTGGCAATCAGAACTGGGCAAAGCTGCTCTTCTCCATGCAATGGTCCTCAAACTGAAATACATAGGTGTTCACAGCTAAACCACTGAACACATTTACACATTTTTGTACACTGCTGTGCATAGATCTTGTACAGTACAGATGTCGGTCTATTGTTAAACTGTGCAAGAATCCTTGAACAGAGATGCACCAGGATATTCTATGGCCTAAATTAAATAGGCTCCTGTACTATTGCATTTATGGGTGGCTCCAAATACTGATTGCTGAATAGCATAAGACTGCTATATTGAGAAGTGGGGAGGCCTATTAATTGGGATCCTTATATTTTGTGTAATATATATGGTGTTTACACATTTCTTCCAACAACTAAAAACAAAGAAAGATAACATGGCATTGTGACTATAAAAGTTGCTTAGAATTCAGATCCCTAGAAAAACAGGCAGCGTTTCATGTATATTAATAGTCAGATTTACTGATGATCAAAAAGACACAAGACAGTATTTGTTTTCCATAACAAACTAAAGTGAATAACATAAATTCTGTGGGATTCAGAAACATGCCTAACATGGCCACTGATATACTCAGTTGCCCAATAGAGCTCAAAGCTGATTATCAGTTAAGGAGACATTTAGCATGTGAACAATTAACTCATTTTGAAATGTGCTTATAGGTTCATAGGTTTATAGGTAGGTACTAGGCTATTGGCCGTAGGGCCCATATAAGCCTAGCAAAAAAATGCACCCTTGCTTTCGCCACCCAAGAAAATTATTTTCCTGTGCCCCTGTCGAGCAGAGCCACAGACGTGATCCCTGGGGTGAATTTCCCATTTCCCATCCAGTCATCAAGATTGTTCTTGAAGAGTGCTAATGAGGAGCTCTGTTTGACATAGATAGGTAGTCTGTTCCAGAGTATGGGAAGTCTCTGGGACATGAATCTATCCCTCCAGCATGTTCTGTTTATTGTGGTGACAAGGTTTAGGTCCCTAGAGCGTGTAGCTTGGAGGGATTGGGATTTCTTTAAATGGAGCATGTCCAACAGCTCTGGGTTTGACATAGCTTTGTATGTTAGGCAGAGATCGCCCCTAAGTAGGCGATATGCGATGGAGTAAAGCTGTAGTTTTTTGAGACAGTCTGCGTAGGGCATCTGTTTGAGGCCAGTAATCCTCTTTGTGAGGTATTTCTGTGGTCTTTCCAGTTGTTGTAGATGTCGTGTGAGGTACATACCAAAAGGGGCATTATACTCTATAATGGGTCTAATGAGTGAAGAGCAGAGGGGAACAATGACCTCTTTTTTTCTGGATGAGAATCCTTTTGTGATGAGATGAGCCACGCAGAAGGATTTCCAGACCACTGTGGTAATGTGATTATCAAAGGAGAGACTACTGTCCACCTGTGTCCCAAGGTCTTTTATCACATTTTTGGCATTAAGTAGACTACCAGCTATGTGGTAGTTCATGGGTACAGAGTTTTTACCAAAGGGGATGACAATACACTTTTTGGCATTGAGCTTCAGGCCATGGCTTTGACACCAGGTATCTGTCTCAGTGAGGCCCTTTTGTAGTTTGTCCACATCGTTAGGAGTTTCGATTATGGCTCCTAGTTTGCAGTCATCTGCAAACTTTGTTAGCCTAAGACCTTCTGTGTTAGCCTGCACTTCAGAGAAGTAGATACCAAACAGGAGAGGACCCAGGACTGAACCCTGTGGTACTCCACTTGTCACTGGTCTGAAGTCAGATTTGGAATCCGCTACTCTCACAGTGTGGGTTCTGTCCATGAGCCAGTTGGCAACCCATCTTGTGACATAGGGATTTATACCTAGTTTAGTGAGCTTATCTATAATTCCAGAGTGGGGGATGGTGTTGAAAGCCTTGGCAAGATCTAGATAAGCTGTGTGAACCATTTTACCCTCATCTATGGCTTTGGTGACTGCTTCAAAGAAGTCAATCAGGTTTAGGAGACATGATCTGCCTTTTACAAATCCAAACTGGGTAGGGTCCAGAGTTTGGCGATTACCAATGTCTTTGTTTATGAGTTCCATGATGATACGTTCCATGACCTTGCAGACCAGGCTTGTTAGGCTAATGGGGGCGGTAGTTCCCGGGGTCCATTGTGGCACCACCTTTGTGGAGTGGGATAACCATCGCGGTGCACCATTCAGTGGGTACAAAGCCTGAGGTGAGGCTATGATTGAACATGGTACTTAGGTAGGGTGCCAGTTCATTCTGTAGTTCATGTAGAATGCAGCCTGGGATATTGTCAGGTCCCATGGATGCTGTGTTCTTGGCTTTGGAAAGTGTGTTTTTTACCTGTGCAGCTGTGATTATAGGAACTTTGCATTCTTCCGGTATAGAGATGGGCCCTCTAGGGGGTGAGAGGGGGGTAAAGTTAGCACTGAACCTATCTGCTAGGATGTTGGCAATATCAGTTGGTTCTGTATATTTAGCACCATTGTGATGTAACTCAGAGCAGATCTGAATGTTCCCATTGAGATTCTTGACATAGTAGAAATGATAATGCTAGTAAAGAAAGAAGTGTTTTGTGCATGTAGCCATAGAAGTCATAAGCAGAAGTGGTGTGCACATGAATGTGATCATCCACACATTCAGCATTGCACCACCACCAGAATTGCTGTAAGCCACAATACGTGTCTCACAACGATGTCCTTATTACGTTTTATTTATTATGATGTGAAGAAATGGGAGTATAGGAAAAGCAGAAAGGGGGAGGAGAAAGCAGATAAACATGTACAAGAAAACAGAGAAGGAAGTTAATGGAGTGAGGTGGGAGAGGAAGGGTATATATTTTGAGACAGGTGCTTGTTTTTTTCTAAAGAAGGATAAAGAGGGAAAGAATGTAAAGGGAAGGCAAGAGATGGAAGGAAGTTAGAGTTAGGGAAACAGGGGCACACAAACAAGCACAAAAGACAGGTGCCTACAGAAGGACTAAACACCTACTATCTATGCCATTGTGTAAGGAGCTGTAAAGCTGACCAGGCTAAGAATGTCATATGTCTCACCCATACACATACATACACACACACACACACACACACACACACACACACACACACACACACACACACACACACACACACACACACACACACACACACACACACACACACACACACACACACACACACACACACACACACACACACACACACACACAGGCACACACACACACACACACACACACACACACACACACACACACACACACACACACACACACACACACACACACACACACACACACACACACACACACACACACACACACACACACACACACACACACACACACACACACACACACACACACACACACACACACACACACACACACACACACACACACACACACACACACACACACACACACACACACACACACACACACAGGCACACACACACACACACGCACAGGCACACACACACACACACACACACACACACACACACACACAGCAGTATGCACTAGTGTTACACGTTGGGGGTTCAGCTACATTTACAGTGATATAGTAGTGCCTAAGATTATATGATATACTGAATCTATCTATATCATACTCACACCTTCAACTGGAGAGACACTCCAGTCTCCTCTGATACAGGACAATTTTCTCTGAAATCACTTCATGAGCCGGAAACCATTTAAAAAATATGAGCAATATGAACTAAATGTTTTGCAAGAGTTAATTTAACAATATCTAAAATAACTGGTACTGGCCCACCCTACATAATTACTGCACATATCAGGAGGAGATTCTCTGATCTCTTCTTCCTGTTGGTTTATAACATCAAGATGATATCTCTTTAAGTCACTACAGTGCTGTCTGTAAGGCTCACTTAAGCAGCAGATAAGAGTAGCATCATTTACCACCCTGGCAAGGCTGTGCAAGGTATCAACTTTATACTGGGAACCCTATTAACTTTCCCCCAATAAGCATGCCCAGTGGTCTCTTTCCATCAGGTACGTAAATATTTTCCTCTGTTTAGAGCAATACCTGTGAGCTGTGCTACTGTTAGTCCCTTTAGAAGGAATAGCCATGTATTATGTCACAATTCAGACAAAAATAGTAGCCCTATTGCATCCATACATTCCTGCAGTCAACACATGATAGACAACTCTGGGCACAGAATGGTGTTATGGTGTGAACTATTCCATGTAGGGAGAGGGCCAGCAACACAGTACCTACGTTTTCATTTCTGCATTTTAGCACATCTACAGGAAATAATATTATGATAGTTATCCCCACTTTCTTGTATGGCTAACTTACCCCCTGATGCACGCATTCTGCCCTCTGTGCTTCACAGGTACTTGGGCTATCTGCAGGAATATAAACTACTCAGGAATTAGTCAGTGCCCTATTTGCAAGGGTACAAACTACTCAGGAATTACACAGTGCTCTATCTGCAGTAGGACAAACTATTCAGAAGTTACACAGTGCGCTATCTTTAGGCATACAAACCACTCAGGAACTACACAGTGCTATAACTGCAGGAGTACAGCACTACTCAGCAGTTACGTGGCGATATCGACAAGAGAGGAGGATGGCAGGGTGGCCTAATGATTAAGATGGTTGCCTTACAAACACAAGTTGCACAGTTTGAGTCTCACAAGGGATAATTAGCTAGGCTTAAAATGGCTCGCAAGGGCAGTTAGCCTAGTACGAACCTATAATCTATGAGAGCAAACTACTCAGGAATTACACAGAGCTATATCTGCAGGAATACAATTTTACAGGTTTTGCATTTGAGGCTGTGATTTTCTTATGTGGACTGTAGAGGCTTTGGTAGATACTTTTTAACAGCCTCAGTATAGGTTAAGGGTCTGTTGGTGTCCACTAACTGGTGCAGTACTATGGAAGTAATGTACCTACAAACAGTAACCTTGTGCAAGTATTTAACCTCCAGCATAAGTACGTATTTACATCTTTTCCTGGTCATGCTACTGTTAAAAACTAACAATGGGCATTTAGTAAACATGAGGCACTTGCTATGCTGCCTCAACTCACCTACAGTAAATAAGATCTACAGTAAATAAGATCTACAGTAAATAAGATCTCTTCACAGAGTAGATAAGAGCAGAATGCTGTGCCACAATGCCAGAGGTGTGGGACAAGAATAGATGTGTAAAGCACTTGAGATGTGGGAACAAGGCAACTTTTCTTGGTGTCTGAATTTTGTTTCAGTTAACAAAACTGTACTACATTTATTGATTTGCTTGAGACTGCTTTTCTCGGTGAGTGCATTTTGTTTTAGTTAACAAAACTGTGTTGCATTCATTATTGTGCTTGAGATTGCTTTTCTCCGTGTCTGCATTTGTTTTCTGTTTTACTGATAGTTAACAAAACTGTAGTGTTTTTATTTATTTGCTTGATATTTCTGGTCACTGTCTAGATTATGTTCAGCTGGTTTCATTGTGGGGGTTGGTCTACCTACTTTTGCAGCCAGCCTACCCAAGATGTGAGCACATCTTTTTGTGTTATCTGACTCCCTGAGGCTCTTAAGTTTTCCTTTATACTACTGTATAAGGAGTTACAATTCTGTGAGACAGTATCAGTATCTTAGCTGCTGTTTGTGGCCCAGCTGTGACTGATTTGATAGCCATCTGGATACAGAAACCTGTAAGTATATTTTTTAGCACTTAATCTGTTATCAGTGATAGTCAACAAAACTGTGCAGCATTTATTGATTTGCTTGAGATTGCTTTTCACCGTGCCTGCATTTTGTTTTAGTTAACAAAACTGTGCTGCATGTATTGATTTGCTTGAGACTGATTTTCTTGCTATCTGCATTTTGTTTTAGTTAACAAAACTGTGCTGCATTTATTGATTTGCTTAAGATTCCTTTTCTCAGTGTCTACATTTTGTTTTAGTTAACAAAACTGTGCAGCATTTATTGATTTGCTTGAGATTGCTTTTCTCAGTGCCTGCATTTTATTTTTTCCCACCCTAGTGTTGGTGTATTCTTAAATTTGGTAGCTTTGGAATTGCTCGCCCTTGCTGAAAATTTGATTTTGGCCACTCCTCACAGTCCATCTCATTTGCTTACTGTACTGAGTACAGGGTAATAATTTGGGTAGGACTACCCCCTTGTTTCTTTGATTTTGGACACTTCTCCCAGTCCCATCGCATCAGCTCATTCTACTGTGTACAGAGAGAGCATTTGGGAAGGTCAACCCCCTTAGTTTCTTAATTTTTAATTATCTTCTGTTGCTTCCCTCTCCACAAAACCAAAAAAATATACACTTTATTCAGCTGCTTTTACTGTAATTATGTTCTTCCTGCTTGCTCTTAAGTGTTGAAGTGGTATTATTCTGCTGTATTTATTACTGCTTGTTAGTAGCCTGATTAAATTTGTCTGTTATTCTAACCCTCTTAGTTTTGGTTTTAGCACTTGGGCTTCAGGCCAGTTTTTTTACATTTAAGAAGGTTTTTGTGGTCTACACTCTTGTGCACAAACCTTTATCAAAACCCTCTCTCCGAAATTCATCCAAGTTTCAGAACACTATGTCTGGACAGTTTCCATCAGTTTCTCCTGACAGCCTAGTCGACACGGGCATACTGAGACAGTGTAGCAACTGCCTCATGTTCACTGACAACCCTCGTTTCCTAGCACATAATTCTTCTATTTGTGAGAAATGCATCTATATCAGTAACCTGGAATCCATGCTCTCTCACGCCACAGTCAGCACTCCTGACAAATAGGAGAATGCCAGCACAAACACCACACCACCCAGATCACATACCCAAGCACAACACACACACAGATACACACCTATAAAGAGGTCCTCAAAAAAAACTTACCTAAACAGCAGAGACCTCCAAAACACACTCACAAACATTCCACACACAGCACCAAACACATCACAGACACCAGACAACACACCAGTGTCTCATAAACACACCCCATAAGGCACAACAATAAACTCATACAGCCCATAAAGCACAACATTAAACCAAACATACTAGTCATTGGCAACTCAATTGTGAGACACACCAATGTCCCTCTCACCAGGCTCGACAAGGAGAAGATCATGGTCAGTTGTCTTTCAGGTACCAGAATCTGCCACATCATGCATGCACTTAAGTCTCTCCACAACAAGTACAAGTATGGCTCTATCATTGTTCATATTGGTGTGAATGACTTGAGACATACTTCCCTGGACTATATGAAGAGAGACATGATTGAGCTGTCAGAGTATGTGTCCCAGGCAGGTATGATCCTAACCCTAAGCAGCATCCTACCGTCACCAAGAATGATACCACAATACCAACAAAAATAATTCACATCAACAATTGGCTTAGTTTCTGGTGTCATTCCAAGGGAATCCAGTATCTGTCTACCTGGGATGACATGGTTGACAGGCCTCAATGCTTTGCCAGAGAAAGCCTCCACTTGTCACCCCTGAGATTCAGGATTCTGGTCAAGGCTCTTGCCTGCCCCATTGTGCCTTTTTTTGGCAATGTCCTACAGAGAAATCTTCCAACATAAAATATCTGTCTTAAAGCAAATTGAAGGTCGTGCTGCTTAATGCTAGGAGCCTTAACCTGAAATGCACTCACTGGAGGCTCTCCTAGCACTGGAAAATGCTGACATCTGTGCATTCATGGAAACTTGGTTCAAGGCTGCAGACAGCACCATTACCTTACCAGGCTATACCTCATTTCACAAATTCTGACCCCAAAATGAGGTCAGGAAGACTAAGGGTGGTGGAGTTTTGATTCTCATTAAAGACAAGCACACCTCCAGACTGGTTTGCCAGCATGATGCACTAGAACTTCTCAAGGTGCACTTGACAAATGGCAAGACACCCATCCAAGTAGCAGCCAAATATAGACCCACCTCCATGACTCAGGACACCAATTCCTACCTGGACCTACTTGAGTCCATCAGGGTACTTCCTAACACCCTGATCCTTGGTGACTTCAACTAGCCCACCATAAACTGGGTGAACTATCTCTGCTCTAATGCACTCACCCAATGATTCCTTGACTTCATCAGTTCTAACACACTACACCAGCTTGTCTCATCCTCCCACAAGGGGAGATAGCATTCTAGACTTGGTTCTCCCCAACATGGGTGACCAATGCACCACCCCCATAGTAAGTTCTTCCCTGGTGAGAGCAGACCATCGGTCTGTCTCATTCAAAGTGTCTGTCCTGTCCAACCCCCACCCCCACCCCCCCCGGTGTAACCAGGCTAAAAATATTCTCAAAAACTGACTCCAACCTTCTAAGAGAGGGTATCAGTAGCTTCACACCACCACCACCCTCAGAGGATGCAGACAAATATGCTGAAGAGTATGCCAGTGCAGTATACAAGCACCAGTACAACTGCATGGACTCAGCCATACCCAACAGAACTAAAACCTGCTCCTCAAGGAAACACAAACCTATGTGGTGGACATCCTCTATCAACAGGCTTTACAAAAAAAGGAAGAAACTGTTGTCCAAAGGTAAATAGGCACAAATTCCCAATTGGAAAAACTCCCTCCTTAGCCTCAACAAGCAAATTAGATCACTAGTGAAAACCTCCAAAGCCAATTATGAATCAAAACTAGCCTCAAAGTCTAACCACAAAGCCTTTTTCAGTTACGTCAGAAACCTCCATGGCAAAGCCCAGGTTTGTTCCGAATTAGTTCTTAATGGTACCACTTACACTGATCCTGTTGACTTAGCCAACCTGCTAGCAGATAGGTTCAGTGCAAACTCAGCCCCATGTCCCTCCCCAAAGACACATTTGACATCCTTGACACTTGCAAGCCAACAAAACTAAAATACGAAACCACAAACTAGTAAACCCAAAAACGGCAAGCAACACTGTAAGCAGAGTCGTAGGACCAATAACTTTCCAATAAACGCAGAGGTCATAATGTTCAACTAACATCATCTTTTCAAAGCTAACCGTTTCAAAATGATTTTAATAGATATGTATTTGTATTCATTAGTTGAACATTATGACTTCTTTATTATATCATCTATGGGTAGTTAGGTCTATGATTTGTATATGGTACTCGTAAGTTTAAGCTGGTAATGTGTGTCAATAATGGGGAAAATGTTTAGAGTATTAATTTTTGGTTGCCCCTGATATGTGTTTTTACAAGCAAAGATTTTTAACATACTTATTTATAGGTTTTAGGCATGTTTTATCACATTTCATAATATATAACCACGAGGTAGAAGGACAAACTAATGAAACAAAGCAACGGGTCCAAGCAGGAAATCACCAGACGTGTAAATACCTTTCATTAAAAGCAAGTCAATCCATTCCACTGCCTCCTGATGTGGAATGGAGGTATATAGATCAACAACATCAATTGTAAGGAAATTGATGGTGTCGTCTATATTAATGTCATTCAGGTTGGTCAAAAGGGACCAGGAGTCCTTGCAAATACTCGGAATGTCAACCAAATATTTTGAGAGCAAGGAATCAATAAATTTGGAACAAGGGTAAGATAGTGAGGATCTCCCATCAATGAGGGCTCGCATTGGTGGGTCGCTAAGGTTTTTATGTACCTTAGGTATACCGAACATTACAGGTAACTTAGGATGCAAGATATCTATGTAGTTTAAGGTGTCTAAATCTATTCTCCCTTCAATAAACAAATCTCTAAAATAGCCCCTAATTCTATTGGAGCTGGTATTCAATTCGTTTAGTGTGGTGGCTTCATATGCTGGGGAGTTCAACACTTTATACATTCTCTCTACATAATCAATCTGTTCGAGAATTACCAACCCACCTCCTTTATCAGGCTTTATGATTCTAACGGAAGTAGACCGCACGTTATTAAGAGCGGCTAATTGTTCCCTAGTGATGTTGAATTGGTTAGCTTTGGCTGTAAAAGCCTTATCCATGTATCTGATATCTATTTCGCATGCATATTCGAACATTTTTAACCCCACATGTAACGGAGGGTTAAATACACTAGGAAGTTTGAGTTTATTAACCTCACTTCTTGTAGAATCATTAAACAACAATTTTAAATTTAATTTTCTTACATAACACTTCAGATCTAAGAGAACTCTGGCCACGTCACATCGTCTAGATGGAACAAATGTGTTACCTAAAGCCAGTAGTTCTACTAGTTCCGGTTCAAGTACAAGGGCTGAGAAATTGTATATAGTAAAGTCACCTTTTTGATTTGTGACAATACAAGGGAGATCCATGGTTGAATTCACTTCCTCAACCCTCAATGAGTCCAATTCTTGTTCCCCCTCCGGGTTCGGTTGTTCTGTTCCCCTAAAAAAGGGGGGTGTTAATAACACTGATCAGCTCTAATGGACATCTTGTTAATAACACTGATGGGGGCAATAATAGTCAACCAAAATCGCACCCCCCTTTTTTATCGCCCCATTAGCTTGACAAGTCTGATCTGTAAGGCCGCACAGTATACTATTATAGACCTCATAAACAAAAACATAGGCAATCTCCAAGCACTTAACCCCACTCAGTTCATATTCGTCAAGGGCAGATCTTCCTGTTGAACCTGGTTGACTTTTTTGAGACCGTCACCAAGGCACTGAATGAGGGAAAGTCAGTACATACAGCTTACCTTGACTTGGCCAAAGCTTTTAACACAATACCCCATTGGGCATCATCAAAAAGCTAAAACAACTTGGAGTAAATCCCTACCTCATCAGGTGGGTGGCCAAATGGCTCACTGATAGGACCCACAAGTCAAAATAGGTGCCACCACCTCTGACAGCAGCTCTGTCACTAGTGGTGTCCCCCAGGGATCTGTCCTGGGACCCCTACTGTTTGGCATCTACTTCAAAGAGGTCCAGGCAAAAACAAAAGGCATGTGGCTGACCAAGTATGCAGACGACTGTAAGTTGGGTGCTGTCATTGACTCCGCAAATGATGCTAACATACTTCAAGAGGGTGTCACAGCAAAAAATGACTGGTGCCAAAGTCATGGCATTAAGGTAAATGCAAAAAACATTTATTATCATATCATTCGGCAAAAACACGACCCCTTCTGATTACCATATAAACAGCAACCACCTAAACACACAACCTGTGGTGAGAGACCTGGGTACACAAGTTGACAGCAATCTCACATTCAACCATCATGTAGCAGCAGTGGTCAGAAAAGCCTTTTACTTGGTTTGGTTCACCTCATAAGTAAAGAGATTGCATCCAGAAAAAAGGAGGTTATTACCTCTCTGTACTCCTCCCTCATTAGGCCAATAATTGAGTACAATACCCCGTTTGGTATGCACCTCTCCAAACACCTGCACCAACTGGAAAGGACACAGAAATACCTCACAAAAAGAATCTATGGCCTCCAACACCTGTCCTATGTGGAAAGGCTCAAATCACTATCACTCTACTCTGTATCCGGGTCTATGTTAAATGTTCAAACATCCAAAATGTCGAACATTACATGGTCGAGACCAAATGTTCGACATTTGGATGTTCGAACATCAAATAAAAAAAAAGTAAAAACAGAAAAAAACACTTTAACAGTGTAGGCACCCCCCCAACACCCCCTACTTAAATATAGCAATTCCAAGACCGCACTTCAGTGCAAAAAAGGAAATTCTCCCTATCTGCACCATATGGCGCTGTTGAAAGTTTATCTTCGAACATGTAACGTTCGAAATTTTGAGCGTTCCAAGATTTGACAGGTACCCCTTTATCATACAGATTGCTCAGAGGTGATCTGTGTCTCACCTACAAGGCAATCTCAGAACCTGCTCTACTAGAGATGTTCCATAAATGTAAATCTAACTCCTCACATAGTACCCAGTTGAAAGGCTTAAATCTACTATGTGACATTAACAAAACCTGCCGGAGAGACAGTTTGTCTCCCAGAGGCTGCCCCATCTCTGGAATAGACTCCCTATACATGTCAAACAAAATAAGTTGCTGACCCTCTTCAAGTGCAACCTTGATGAGTGGATGGGTAACCACATATTTGTCGCAGGAGTTCCACCTGTGTCCCTCATTGACAGGGGTGACAGGTGCTGATTGTGGTTTATTTTTTGGGGATAAACTCTTGTCTGGGCTTGTAAGGGCCCCAGAGCCATTAGCCTAGCAATCTCCTATTATCCTAAAATGGTTTGTTAGATATATTCTAGGTTGGACAGCACAGCCCATACAGTATTATTTAGGCTAAAAGTAGTAGCAGCTATTATATGCTATATAGTGTTCTTTCTGAAATAACACAGACTAGGAGTTGCACGATGATCTATATGCAGGAATACAAATGACTCAGAAGTTATACATTGTTCTATCTACAGGAGTACAACTCCTTGGGTTAGAGGTTTTAGCAGGTAAAATGTGTTGCAAATTTCTATAATGGGCTAAATAGTGCTATAATGTGCTATACAGTGCCTAGCTATAGAGTACAACCATGTGCTTCCAATTAAATTTCAAGTGCTATATAGAAACAAAATAATATATGGTTTGAGGAGTGACTGAAACAATACAGGTGCAGGCAAAGCCTTAGTTTGGATGGAGCAAAGGGGCAGTCCCCTAAGGTGCAACTCGTACGGGGCATGATTCATACAGTGAAAGAGGTGTCAGTCCTTGTAAGTCAGTGTGATTGTGGTAATCATTTAAGCAGCCACAATCAACATTAGCCACTTCAATTCCCTAAAAATACCACCTACTGTTTATGTATACGTGTCACAATTGTAGCACCTTGCTACAGTTTCTGTCGGAGAGATAGGAAAGACCTGTTTTCCGAGAGATGGACTACATTTTTGTCCTCAATTCCTCAAATCTAGACAGAGGCCTTTTTCTGAAGGGGAAACTGACAGAGGAATTGTCCATGGTACCAATTGTATCAATTGTAAGAGCTACAGCTATAGCTATTGGCATAGATATTGCAACTCTGTGACTAAATATGCTAGAAATTACTCAGAAAACAGTAATAAGGTAGAACACCAGCTTCTTTAAACACAGTACAACAAAATAAAGTAACTGAAGAATGCAGGCAAAACAGGTCAAGAAAACAGGCATGGGTGTGACCAGATTAGGCAAACACAGTGTAATAATTCAAGAACATGGTATAAAACTCACAGTACTATAAGGCAAAATGACTCAAAATCAAGCATGAATGTCACAAATTAAGAAAACTGAGTGCAGTTCAAAGTGACACAAATGTTCAGCATATGTGCCACACGTAGGCAAACACAGTAGGGATAAATGAAAACAATGCAGATATAGTGCCACAATTCATTTGACAGATATGTAAGTTGCTGTGTTTCATGAAGTACGAACAGAGGAATGGTACCCACTGGCTATTATATAATGGGAGGTTGTGGGCTCCTGTTTGTTTGTCAACATCGGTCAACTCAGCATAAAGAAGTTTTAGACTGTGTAACGCAGCACAGTTTAAAGCAAGACAAATCACACTCAGCCAACAGAAATTTACAGAGCTAATTGGATAGTAGCAAACAAATGCATAGAACAGTGCAATTTCACCTTTTCTCACAATACAAAAAAGGTAAAACAGTTCCAAATCCAAAAATGTTATTGGCAGGCAAGTTTCAGATTTTGCTCAAAAAGTCACTTAGCTAGTGTTGAAGGTTAGGAATTTTCAGTAACTGTACTGCTTGGGTGTGCAACATCAAGCGGTTCAGTTAATACACACATATAAATATATATGTATATAAGATAAGAAATATGTGGAGTCTGGAGTATGATGCATGCGATATCAGGCACTATAAGATTAGAGCACATGTTTTGTGATGAATGACAAAACTATGAGTCATGAAATGAGTTCTCAGATCTCACAGTACCATATATTTCATGTAATATGAACTAGATCTCCAGCATATTCCATTTATCCATTTTTTTATTATTTCTAGGTTGGAATTATTGTTTCCCATTCAGTTATCTAAGTTATTTACTGAATGGGGCATTATGGATTTTCCATACAATTCTATTATGGGACTATCTTGTAGATGATTTTCTTCTCTAGTTCTGAAGTGACTTCCTTTTTTATGTTGTCATGTAAGTTTGTAGCATTATTTTAGCAGTTGCTTAGTTAGGTTTGTTATAGGTTGGTTTACATTAGTAGCATATTTAATTTTCACTTGTCTAAGCTGATTCAGCATGCTTTTTTAGAAATGGATGTTATACTAGTAACATCCATTTTCAATTGGCCGGTAGTTGTTGTAACTCTGTTTTTATTATTTTTCATGTTTTATTTTAACTTCCTTTATGTCTACTGTCCATCAGGCCTCCCCATAAAGACTTAATCATATTCATTCTCCCACATTGAATATCCTCAGAGTGGCAATCTTCCAGGTAGTATTTGGGATGGTATTGTCTCCTTGTTAGCATCCCACAATGAGGTTCTATGCTGTGGAACTTACCCTCATCCTTGTGTGGGGGACATGTGATCAATATCACTGCAGGGCCCATATGCTTTCCCTCATGAGAGTTCATTCTCCTGTGTTCTAAGATGAAGGAAACTACATACACAGCTTGGTATGAATACCTGCAGAGGAGCAAAGAACCTGTGACACCTTTCCTCCTCAGAAGGCTAATGAAATTGGGTGGCCCTAGTCTGCCCCCTACCATTAGGATAGGCAACCACATCTTACCCATAACAGCCCCAAGAGACGTCTGATCTGCTAGCCATATCTGGACTCATATCAGCCCCAAGAGATCCCTGATCTGCTAACCAAATCTGGCTTATCTAGATCATAGTTAGAGCTTGGTCCCCTCTATGTCAATAGAGCTGACATTTTAACTTTGTTTTCATTCTTTTTTATTGCTTCATTTCTAGAGCATTAATTTTGGTGGTGAAGATATTTATGACTGTAGTGAGTATGTTTGCTTGAGTCACTGATTGATTAAGGATTAATGAAGCTGAGCCATTCTACATTGTCTGAGTGGTTAACGATATACATACGATGGTTATAAATGCTTGCTGATGCATATGAGATGTAAATAAATATGGAACATCCATTAATCTAGTGCATAATAAACAAAATATCTTGCACTGTTGATTTTGGGAAAAAAAAGCTTTGGGACAAGTGTCAAAGCCATCCACCTGAATACAGTTATTTAATCCTGTAGTGAAAAGTATTTCATTTAGTGCAAATAGCAGTCTCCCAAATATTTCATTTATCTGTTTTTCCTTGCTTTAGGCTTGAATTATTCCATTGATAGCAGTGGTATGAGACACTTTCATGAGTTGTATGTTGAGTATGGATTTAAACAGTTTCCAAAGGATTTCATAAACTGAGTGCTTTACATGTGATTTTTCTGGTGTCCCCTCCAAGCACACTGTTATCCCATTAATTTCACTATCAATACAAGTGCCATCACAGTCATTCCCTGACCAAGGCACAACAAATACAACTAATTTATTCTGTGATTAGGGTATGAGAATTCTGAGTCCATTGATTCCTTATGAAAGTGAGAGTTGGGTGTTTGTGTGCAGGCCATTCATTGTTCGGCTGGCCCAGTAGCCCCCACACACACACACACACATAACCCTTGCTGTCCACAGGAGATGCATGAGTGCATCTCATACAAGTGTCCAGGTCTTCTGGTTAAAGTGCACCATGATTATTACATGGCCCATAATGCTGCCTGCTACATCTTCTAATGTCTGTTGGGGTCAGTGGGTTGAACCAAAACCCAAATGGATGCAATGGTGTCAGCAATGCACTCTCATCTTCCCATTTCCAGCTACTCCAATATTTAAGCTACTTCTCAAACTGAAGATGTCTGGGTTGTATCAGACCAGTATCCCTTAGTACCATGGTAACTGGCTTTTTCTGCACTAGTCCTATCATACAGTTTAATAATTTTGTTGCATTGCCAATTACTTTTAATCAATTTTAGTCATGTAGTCAGATTTATGTTAAGACCTTATAGACAGAAACAAGACTATTTGCTAGTAACTGACAATGCTGTTTTCTGATCTGCTTGCTGCAATCAGTGTTTACATATATCTTATTATTTTAAGCTTTTTTACATGATTTTCAAATTTGAATTCAGTTTGGTTTATTTAAGTGGGCAGTATTGAATTTTTTAGAGTTTGTGTATGTTTTTGCATGTGCACTATGTTAATTTTTTATTGAAGTGAAAATAAGATATGTCCTGTGTTTTTACCATGTTTATTTATTTAATTACTTTATTTTATTTTTGTACATCATTTCTTTCTTTTTTATTTCAAACTTAGAGCAACATTGAGTACATGGTTCATTTTAGGTAGGCTATGGTGTTTTTGTGTTAGATTTGTAGGCATGTGCTTGAGTTTTGCATGTACAGAGTGTGACATTTACTTTTGACTAATATCTTAAGTATGTCTGGTTTTAGAGGACTTTTAATAGGATTATTGATATGACAATGGCTGCAATAAACTGTTGATGAAAGTACAGTGAAAGTAATAACTGTGTTGTGAATTGTGAAGAATGGCAATAAATAAAAGGGGGAATTCAATAAAGCCTACTATGAGCTTGCATGGAAGTAAGCAGAGGAGTATGCACGAGCGTGCGGACACAGAAGTGTCCATGGCATGCAAATCACCTCATAAGCAGGAGAAATGCATGCAAATGGGTTGTTTCGCAGTCCAGGAAACAGACAGGTATTTGTGCAGATCTCATGATGGTGTTAGAAATGTATACAAAAAATTTCCATGTACAAGAAAGTAAAAATTGAACAGGGGCTGTAAAAGTCCATTTAGAAGGTCAGAAAAGTCACAGTAAGCACATATATGTGCAAAATTTTGCCCTGCATATCAAAAAATGATGCAAATTTACATAATATATTTTTTTTTGTAATACCCATATTAGGTTTGCGTGGCACATAGCAGCACTCAAACATGTTGTTATGCAAAAAATAAATATTAAAAATAAGACATATGTGAGAATAATGCATTATAGGGCCCTGCATGGAGAATGTACAATGGCAGATTTCAGTGATTGCTAAGGAGGCAGGCCCTGGAATAGTGAAGTATCCAGGTTGTGCTCGAGGATCTGTATGCAAATGAGCTGGGGTTACTGAATAGCAAAAATGGGCCACCATGTCGGCAGATAAAATCCTTGTAGCCCAGAACTATGTTAGTGTCCACAGAAGAGCTAGCTGACATCAAAAGGGGTTGTGTCACTATATGTTTAAGTGGATTGGAGCTTAGAAGTGCCCGTCTGCATGGCGCACCACTCAGCTAAGCAGGGGGGAGTGTCCAGTGCTGCTAAGCTTTGTTTAGCTGTGGGACTCATGTTTTAGCTGGTTTAAGCTATGCTGAGCATGCCTGTACATGGGGTATGCCCAGATGGCTGAGCAGTTTTTATACCAGAGCCACGGGTTTGAGCACTGCACCGCAGTGCTTAGCAGGAAAGGCATTTTAAAAAAAAAAAGGAAATAGTCTGGGAAAGCCAATCATGTATAAATTACTGATAAGCCTTGTTCCACTGACACTGCAACATTCAAACTCCTCAATGATATACCTGGCAGGTGGAGTGCATCATTGTTAGCCAACCCCAGAGGCTGCATCTACAACACACCACTATAAAGTATATATACACTCTACAATCTGATTTTTCGCCCATACTCTGCACCATTGAAGTACAGACTTAGGAATTTTAACTGACAGAATGCTAGGGGCTGCTGCAGGTCTGCTACATCTGTATGTGCTAGAGGCTGAGGTCAATGCTGCTGCTGCTGACAGTAGGCCTAGACTGAGAAGGAGAAGAGTGTTCAGGCACAAGGTAACCTTCCAGGAGTTACATGAGCTGGAGATTGTAGATTGCTATAGGATGGACAGGGACATACTACAAGAACTCAATGAGCTCTGCCACCCTCAACTCATACCCAGAGCCAACAGGGTGGAACCCATCCCAGTGAAACAAAGGTATGTGTAGCCCTTAGAATACTAGCTACAGGTACTTTTTAAAGACCAACTGGGGACATGATTGGGGTCTCACAGGCATCTGTATCCAGGGTACTCCACCAGTTCCTGGCTGCCATGCAAACACATGCAAGTGAACACATTTATTTACCCCGCACCCCTGAGGAGAGGCCCAGCAGTATGCATCTCTTCTACCATGTAGCACACTATCCTGAGGTATTGATTGCATAGACTACACTCATGTACACATCAAAACACCGCCCGGTGAGGAGGGTAGAGTCTACATCAACTGAAAGGGGTATCACTCCATCAACTGCCAGGTTATGTGCAATGCCCAGGGCATTATCATAAGTGTGTGTGCTGGCAGCCCTAGCAGTTATCATGACTCCCATATCTGACATGCATCACAGTTGTACCAGATGTCTGCCAGGCAGGACATCCTGTATGGCCATCTACTGGGGGATGCTGGCTACACACTGGAACCGTGGATGATGATACCCATCAGAAATGCACATACCTACTGAAGAATGCCATAATGAAGCACACTCACAAACTAGGAACACCATAGAGTGTGTGTTTGGGCTGCTCAAGTCACGGTTCCACTGCCTCGATATATCTGGTGGAGCCCCGCAGTACTCTCCAGCCACATGTGCACAGATGTTCACAGTATGTGCCATGCTATACAATATGATTCTGTGGAAACAGCTGCGGCAGGATCATCACAGGGAAGGGAAACACAGCCCTCCACCAGTGCCAAGGTCCCCATAGCCACACCCACAGGGGGACTCAGAGGAGGAACCCCTGAGGCTGTCCCTGTAGGCAGATGTAGGCATGCCCAGTATGCTCTGGCCTTGGCAAAGAGGCAACGCATAGCACATGCACTGACAACTTAGGGTCCTATGGACTGACACCTCACTCTGACTCACACACATACTAAAAAGGATGCCAGCCACACCACACAACCTCTGCCTTACCATGTATTGACTGTGTACTGCATGCATCAGACAAAGTCAGCCCTGAAGCACTGTTATCTCAAATGCTGCAGTCACAAGGTAAGTCACTCTCCTTTACAGCAAATGTATGGGGTACTAGACTATGGTAGCATATGTATGGACCTGCTGCATGTATGCAAAGGAATAGAGTGGGCTACTGGCTACCTGCAGAGAACTAACAGCTATGTGGGACAACAGGTGGTCTGTCCAATACTGCCTGCCCCATAATATGCATTAGGCCACAAGGCAGCAAATTCCACTGCAGTATGCAAGGGAAATGACAAACAGTGGGGTCATAGGAAATATGCCCAACTGTCAATGCTAGAGTCCCCTACCCCCAGCACAGCCATGTTTCCATACAACTGCAGTAACAGTATGTTTGCAAGGATATAGCAGCCGACCACACAATCCCAGGGCTGTCACAAACAGTAATTAAACTTCACTTTCTGGTGAGTGGTGTGACTCAGTGGGCTAAGTACATTAGCATGGCTAATGGTGTTCTTAGTTTGAAGCTGGCTGCACCTACAATTTTGTATGTGAGATACTCCTATGGTAGGAGTCCCACAGACTGTCAATATGTCACTATCTGTTACTGCAAGAAAACTGGACAAAGCCAGAGAGAATGGAGGAACAGGGGGCCACAGCTATGGACATTACACATGCTCTGAGTAACCTAGGAAGGTGGCTAGTAACAAGTCAGAGTAGCAGCAGGATGTAAAAGCCATCACGTAACTGTGTCAGTACTTACAACAATTCAGTGGGCATCATTTAGTAGTATATAACCAGAAAAACACAACTGTCTGAGGAGCAGAGCAGGCATATGGGGCGGAATGCTGGACATCCTGCAAAACATGTACAGTCAGAGGTGTGACGTCTGTAATCCTGTGTGTGGTGTTACATCATGTACCCCATTCACAGCATACCTACAACCAGTTAGAGTAGGAAATATGGACAAAGCCATGAACAGGAATGGGACAAAGGCCCACATATAAGGAGAAGGATTAACTAGTGGCCAGACAAATGTAGAAAGTGCAGAGAATAACAGGTCATGCAGTAGCATGGGTTCCCTCGTGTGTATGGAGTCAGTAACTCAAATGTCTGTCATCAGTTCCTAAAGTCAATCTATAATGATTTGCCACTGATGTACCAGAAAATCACACTGCTATGTAAAACATACCAGACATATGATGCAAAACCCTGTACAGTCTATTACAATCTGTACACTCCCTAGGTATGAGTCCTATAGTACGTTCAGCCCACAGCCGGGGAATCCCTTGGACATAATATTAGGGAGGTGCTGGAGTGTTAAATCAGGTGCAGCAGCCTATTGGCTGTAGCACACAAAATCCCAGACTGGAGTACAGGTAGGTCTGGCCTGGAGTCACCTTGTAAGTACTGACAGTCACAGTGGGCATGCTCCTACACTTAGCTAATTTCAGCTCATGTCCTATGCCTTATCTGCCTAAAGAACCGAGATGTGAATATATGTCTGTGCATACAGACAGCTATGTATACGTATCTGTCTCTACCTACCCCCTCAGACATGATTACCCTTATCTATCAGTATGTGGCACATATATGTATACATATATATATATATATATATATATACACATATATGTATTTATATATTTATATATAGATAGATATATAGAGATAATATATATAATATAGCTACATAAAGTTGTAGAGTGATGTACACCCTCCACATATATCTATATAACACACTTACATAATACACGCACATACGTACATCTAAGTTGACATCCATGTGATATATATATATATATATATATATATATATATATATATATATATGTATGTATGGATCTACTTTTATTTGTTGAAGATACGTTTCTTCGACAAACAAAAGTATGGCCTTAATTATGCGAAAGTGCACTTTAACAAAAGTGCACTTTTGTGAATTCCAGTTCACCAAACCGGGAATAAAAAATAAAATTGGACAGTATGAATATGAAGGCAGTTATGCAGGGGAGCAAGCCCCCCTGCACGCTACAGCCCCCACACCCATTCTACTTTATATATTGACCCTGGGAACTACCGACCAATAAGCCTGACCAGTCTGATCTGTAAGGCTATGGAGAGAATCATTATGGAACTCATAAATGGAGAGATTGGGAACCTCCAGTCGCTGGACCCCACACAGTTTGGTTTTGTCAAGGGCAGATCATGCCTCCTGAACCTGGTGGATTTCTTTGAGACAGTTACTCAGGCTATAGATAAGGGAAAGGAGGTACACACTGCTTACCTTGACCTTGCTAAAGCATTTGACACCATTCCCATTCAGGTATTATAGATAAGCTCACCAGCCTGGGCATAAACCCTTATGTCACAAGATGGATCACAAACTGGCTCTCAGACAGATCCCATAAAGTAAGAGTAGTGGGATCTATGTCTGAATCCAGACCAGTAACGAGTGGTGTGCCTCAGGGCTCTGTCCTGGGGCCCTTCCTGTTTGGCATATACTTCTCAGAAGTACAGGCAAGCACAGAAGGGCTGTGGCTGACTAAGTTTGTGGACGACTGCAAACTGGGTGCTATAACAGAGTCTCCGGTCGACATGGAGATCCTCCAGAAGGGCCTAAATGAGACTGATGCATGGTGTCAAAGCCATGGCCTCAAGCTAAATGCAAAAAAATGCGTAGTAATCCCCTTTGGAAAAAACAGAGTACCCTCAAACTACAACATAGGAGGTAATCCCCTGAAATCTGAAGAAGAAATAAGGGATCTAGGGACCCAAGTAGATAGTCAGCTTTCCTTTGATAGCCATGTTGCCAAAGTGGTTAGAAAATCCTTCTATATGACCCATCTGATCATGAAAGGGTTCGAATCAAGATCTAAGGATGTAATGGTGCCCCTCTACTCTTACCTCATCAGACCCATTATTGAGTACAATGCACCAATTGGAATGTACCTGGCTAGACATCTCCAGCAGCTGGAGAGACCACAGAGGTACCTAACCAAGAGGATTACTGGCCTCAAACAGTTGCCCTATGCAGCACGATTGAAAAAGCTAAGACTGTTCTCTGTTGCATGCCACTTTCTCAGAGGCAATCTCTGTCTAATGTACAGAGCCATGTCCAGCCCAGAATTATTGAACATGCTCCATCTTACCAAACCAAATCTACTCGAGCTACATGCTCTAGGGATATAAACCTCAACACAACAATGAATAGAAAATGCTGGAGGGATAGATTCCCTTCACAGAGACTTCCCTTACTATGGAACAGGGTCCCGATCTACATAAGACAGAGCCCCTCACTATCACTCTTCAAGAGGAACCTTGATGAGTGGATGGGTAACAGAAAGTTCATACCAGGGATCACACCAACAGCACTACTAGATAGGGGCCAAGGGTACTAGCTGCTAGTACAAGGGTCTGGGGAACTACTAAAGGGGCGGTGAATACCGCATAGCGTGGCTGGGCTAATATATGCCTTCTGGCAGATAGCTCAGTACCAACCTATGAACCTATATATATTAACTCCGAGATCACACTACATGCTAAAAGCATGCTACATTGGGGACAAGGGAATATACCTGATTCCTCACTGTAGTGTGATCTCGTAGGTAGTATTTATAAAGTAGCGGGAGTGCAGGGGGGCTTGCATCCCTGCATAACTGCCTTCATACTATCCAATTTTATTTTTTATTGCCGTGAACCAGAATTCACAAAAGCACACTTTTGTTAAAGTGCACTTTCACGTAAGTAAGGTTGTACTTTTGTTTGTCGAAGAAACGTAACTTCGACAAGTAAAAGTAGACCCATATACATACATATATATATATATATATATATATATACACACACACACACACACACACACACATATATATATATATATATATATATATATATATATATATATATATATATATGTGGCGTGTGTGTGTGTGGTGGGGGTACATGAATGTCCACACCAACATGCAGAATACTGGGGTAAACTGCACCTACACACACAACTGTTGTCTGATGGCAAAAGTAACTACTTCTATACCTTGAGTATCCTATATTGTACTTCCACCCTTGACTCACCTCCCTGTCTCTTCCCTAGTGTCCACTCACCTTAGGTTTCTTACCTGTGTCTCTCTCTCCTATCCTTACTGATTGTTTTCCATAGTCTCGTCCTAGTCCTCTTTCTGGCTCTTCCTCCTATGGCTCACTCCGCTCCCCTACCCTGCCCCCAATTCACCACCCCACTATCTCTACATTTATACCTCCTCAAACCCCTCCCACTCCAATTACACACTTCACTTCCTGTCTCCACCTCTAACCCACCCATCAATTTACATAACCAAACCACTCCCACACTAACTAAACTCCATTCATACTAATAACTCCCTTCCATACCTACATAAAACTAATAACCATGTTAACCAAACCTTCCTCAGCTATTATCCATCTACTACTACTACTAAGCCTAACCTATCTTTCCTACATCACCAAACCTTTTCATTCCACTCACTCCCCACCATCCCACTCACTCCCTCACTATCACATAACTAGCCCATTCCCAAAACAATTCATACACTCTTCCACCCTCATAAGCCCTCATCTATACCCCTGCAACCCCTCACTACTCTTCCATTTTAAACTTGTATCCACCTACAAAAATATTAATCCTTGTGCTTCCTGCACTACTCTAGATAACTACACAACCCTAAAACCATATACCAAACTCTCCAACTACCTTTATCTTTGTATTCACCAGGTCATAACCACTCTATTGTCAGGTGATATACACCCTAACCCCGGTCCATCTCCTTCAAATTCCTCAACAAACACCCCCCCAAATTCCTCTACTTACACACCTTCATCCACAAAAACCATTACCTTCTCAGCATTAAATGCCCAAAGTATTTGTAACAAAATCCCTAACCTCCATGCCTGGCTTCTCCTCAATAACCCAGACATACTATCAATATCTGAAACATGGCTACGACCCTGTATAAAAGACTCAGAAATAACCCCCCCCAATTTTAATATCATCAGGAAAGATAGAACACACAAAAAAGGAGGAGGTGTAGCCCTTCTCTATGGCTCCTCTTTCTCAGTTACTTCTTATACTAAACCAGTTCCCCAATTTGCCAATGCCGAACTACTTCTTACACTACTCCATCTTAACAAGCATAAAACAATATGCTTAGCCTCCCTCTACATCCCTCCTGGTGATAACATAGCTACTCTTGAGGACATCCTCTCTTGGCTCTCCACCAACATTACCAATGAAGTTATCATTCCCGGCGATGTTAACATTAACTGGTCCTCTATCCAATGCCCAACAAATCCTCAAAATATCAACCTTTATAACTTTCACCAGTTAATTGAGTCAATAACCAGACCTTCCAAAGACTATTCCTGTGGAAGCACCCTAGACTGGATTCTGGTATCACACCTTCACCTATTCTCAAGTAGTGGTACACTCCCTGACCCTCTCAGTGACCACTTTCCCACCTTTGCTCACCGTCACTCTACCTCCCTACAGCTTTCTCATACCACCATCTCTGTGCGCTCCTTAAAGAATTTCAACCAAAACACCTTCTCTGAATTATTGAAACAATTCAATTGGAGTCCCCTACATACACTACCCCTAGATGAAGCCGTCACCTATTTTAATATATCATTTCTAAACCTCCTCGACTTAGCTCCACTTAGAATAAAAAGAATCAAGAACAAAACTCTCCCATGGTTAAAAAGATACCTTATCTACCATGCCCATAATAAAGCCTTAAAAGCTACTATAAAGACAAAACCCAGCCTCCTAAATGAATACAAAACACTCCAACAGAGTCAAAAACTTATCAATTCTGACAGATCCTACTATATTACCCTCCAAAATAATCATAAGAGTAACCCAAAAGTTCTGGAATAGTATCTCCTCCCTCTTCAACCCTGGCAAAAGGAAAACCCACAACCAGATGAAAATATTAGTGATACCAATCTGCCTCCCAATTTAACAGCTTCTTTATTGATTCCATATCTAAATTAACATCCTCATTTACTAATAACTCGACTCCTCCAGCTCGACTCCTACTTCCACTTCCAATCTTGAACACTCATCCTCTGACCACCCTCTCTTCTCCCCAAACCTATACCCATATGTACTATAAAAATTGCTTCTTAAATTAAAACCTTGCTCTAACGCTCCCGACAATATCCCTTCCTTCTTCCTAAAGACAGCTACTGAATCCATAGCCTACCCAATTTGCATACTTTTAAATCGGTCCATCCAAGAAAGTTATGTACCCCAAATCTGGAAAAAAGCTTACATCATTCCTCCACAAAGGAGTAACGACAATGCCATTTCCAACTTCAGACCAATTGCCATCTTATCCCCATCTCTAAACTACTAGAAAAGTGCATACACATACAACTGCTACCTTACCTCACCAATAATCACCTATTAACTCCAACACAACATGGATTTCGACCCGGACCGGTCATAGCACTACTACTGCTCTTCTCTCCTTCCTTGAAACTGTAAATAAAGCCGGAGACTCCAACTATATTGTCTCTACTCTCCTCCTAGACCTTTCTAAAGCCTTCGACACCATCTCCCACTCCCTGCTACTCAACAAACTCTCTAACCTACATCTTTCCCCTCTTGCATTAGTTGGTTTCTAGTTACCTCTCCAATCGGCAGCAATCTGTTAAATGGAAGAAATCCACCTCCTCTTACCTCAACACTGTCACTGGTGTACCTCAAGGCTCCATATTAGGTCCACTATTATTCAATATTTTCATTAATGACTTTCACTACAATATCCCAAATGCTAAAATAGTCCAATACTGACGACTCTACCATCATCTGTGCTGCAAACTGTATTCCCTCACTCAAAAAATAACTCAGGATGCCTTCACAACCACTGAAAAGTGGATGCATGATAATCATCTTGCTCTAAATCCATCTAAAACCAAACTGATTCTATTCACACGATCAAAAGCATAACTATTGACAAAAACTCTTTCCTCATAACCAGTCAAAATAATACATCCCTAGAAATTGTTTCCAATGTCAAACTGCTAGGAACTCTCATTGATAATCAGCTCACATTTGATTCCCATATACATACAAACATTAAAAAAACATCAAAAACTTGGTATGTTCTACGGCACTCACGCTTCCTCTCCTTCTACCAGATTCCTCCTATCTACCACATACCTCATCCCTCTCTACTATATGGTGCCCCACTACTAACCAACCTTAAATCCTCTACCAAAACAAAACTTTCTTCCTGCTACAACAAAATCGCTAAATTCGCCTCTGGCCATAGATCCTCCTCTCACCACTGTACTGCCCTCCACAAACTGAATTGGCTAGAGCTCCCAAACTATCTTTCTTACACTCAACTAACTCAAGCTCATAAGCTCATCTTTAAGCCCTCACTTTGCCCTCTCTCTCCTCAGCCTTCACCATACACCATCCTAATAGACCCTTAGAACCAACACTCAGAACCTACTTGAACTCCATAAACCTAACCGTCCAGCAGGCAAACTCTTACTTTCCTTTGCCCTGGCCCGTCTCTGGAACTCGCTCCCATCACATATCCGTACTACCAGCAGCCTTCCTATCTTTAAATCTCTCCTCCATTCACACCTATCTTCTCACTGGGAATGCTCCTGTACCCACCCTACATAAATTCCTCCAGCTACTTCACACTCCTTATTCTATAATCCCTTCCCTTCTATAGGAACACTCCTACTATAGCCAACCACTTATGTAACTGCTATCTGCACATACCTACTAACTAATATTCTTAACTAATACTTTCTTTCCTTACATTTACTATTGAATATAGAAATTAAAAATTGTAAACTTATTTGTTGTTCTTGTATTGCAGTTCTGTTGCATTTCCTGTTTTTCTTAATACTATCTCTTGCTTACATATACTACTGTGATACTTAATCAGTAGATGTTATGTTCTACCTATTATATTTTACTTTAAATTAGATGTTATTTTCTACTTATTATAATTGACTTTATTCTTATTTGTATTTTGACATTTTGTTTTTTGACATTGTATCTTTGGAGCTTTTCTCCCCAGGACTCCATTGAAAATGGGCTCATTCGGTCCAATGGATTATCCTGGTAAACAAACTTCAAATAAAAATAAAATAAAATAAATAAATAAATAACAGCCGCATAATGACATAATATACCCATCCACAGAACCCTATGCCTGAGGAATCTCACACTGAAAACAGACAATGGTGATTAGGTGGTGTAATGTGCAATGGCTGCACCGCAGGACTTGGACAGGCCATATTATCAGTAGCCAATTCACCATCTAGCAAACTGCAAATGGCCAGAAATGGCAATACTGTACCTGTACACATATAGTAGGGGTATTAAGAGGTACCCCACTGCTATGACACTGCATACAATAACAGCATAAAGCAGGTTCATTCTGCAGGCCACACATGCTGTGTAACACAAGGCCACTTTGCGTAGCCCACAAGTATTTTGGCTGCAGCCATATGTACACCAAATGTAACTGGTGGCACATGCAACTAGTACTGTGAGCTGTAGTGTGTAATAGTAGGTAGATAAGGGTTCTAATCTCACATCAGCCACCTTGTGTGTACACGTGAGTGTATATGTAGATATTTCCCATACTGCACTGTAGACATGCCCATCAGGCCTATGTCTGTGCAATGGTCAATCATTTTATGGTCCTGTGATTAGTGTCCTCCACAACATTGGCCTCCCTGTCAACAGCTGCTGCTGCCATCCACCTTAACAGCACTGGCAGACACTCTCAAAACAGATAAGCTCTGTGGAGCATGTGATAAGTAGTTAGTGCTATAGTGTATACTACTAGATAGTTAGAGGTTCTAATCTCGATAAGGGTAACTCAGTGTGTGTGTGAAAATATATCCCCTTGCAGCAGTGTGCCTGTCTTGCCTATCTGTGTGTAATGTTTATACATTTTAAGGCCCTGTGCCTACCTGTCAATCCCCCATTGGCCTCCTTTACAAGGCCTGCTGATGTCATCCACCTTAACAGCACTGGCAGACAGTCTCAAAACAGATAAACTCCATGGCACATGTGATAAGTAGCTAGTGGTATAGTGTATACCTACTAGATAGGTCGGGGCCCCAATCTCAATAAGGGTAACTCTGTGTGTAGGTATGCATGTATGTAGATATTTCCCAGAAAGCAGTACACACTTGTCCATCAGGCCTATGTCTATGTAATGGTCAATCATTTTATGGCCTCATGACTAGCGTCCTCCTAGCGTCCTCCACAACATTGGCCTCCCTATCAACAGCTGCAGGTACATTTTAAGGCCCTGTGACTAGCTGCTGGCCCTAAATACCCCACATATACCTAGGCATAAATGCTATCCACCACCACCTACATATATAGGTACAAAATAACGAGGTGACACGTATCAAGGGAAGCATGCCTTGTCATGGGGTATAAATGCAAGATTACACTGTCCACCCCCATCGTCCATGACAAACTGTTCTACACATACACACCTAGATAACCACTCAAATATACAGCCGTACCTTGCTGATGTCATATATCCACTTTACTGCCATTTCATCCTGTCCCGCTGTGTTGCTGCCAAGTCTGCACAGCTTAGCCACTCATACCCCTGGAATAGAAGCATACAAGTTATGAGAGACACCTGTCAGTCTGCAAGACTACTGCCAATCTAACATCATGCAACAAAGGCACAAATGCTTTGATGTGTACTCATGATACAAGCCAGCATACACCACCTGTCATGGCATAAAACTACCACACTACAAAATGTCATGTAATGTACTATAGTCACCCTGTGCATCAGACACATATATTTGCATGTCCCTGTATTGATGGTATGGATGGCAGGGATGTGCCACAGGTATCATCACCTGCACAGGGTGTGGTGTGGGGGTGCCAGAGGCCTAGGCTGTGCCAAACAGTTGACATCATGTGTGTGAGTCAGGAAGGGATGCTGGTCAGCAGGGCCATGGAGAGGTGCCGTGTGTATATGTTGGTGACCTGCATGTGACAGTGATGTTTGAGTGTGTGTGCATACACAGTCAAGCCAGGTGCTAGCCCTACACATGGGTATGTTGGACAACTGTGGACCATACATGGCAGAATGGACAGTTCAACGTCTCTGGCCAAGAATATGGGAACTGGCTCTGCTGGAGTGGCACTGGCACCACCATGCCCTGGGACAGATGCGTTACTTGTCACAAATGGTGATTGGTGTCTGTTGGGCCCATGTCTCGCATAGGACTGACGGGACCACGTGCCCATAGCCTGCCATGTCATGGTATGGACAGCACCCTACCTTCTGTAGTGCTAGAGGTACTGTCACTACAGAAGAGTGAGTGTGCACGGCCACATGGACTCTCAGCAGATGTTGTTGCTGACCTACGCCATGTGTCCGACGGCCTACTCCCACCACATTTTCTAGTACAGACAATGTGCGGTCAAGGACTGAAAATGTCTCACCCCACCATCTGTCCACTACATCAGTGAAATGATGCATGGCATCACCAATGTGGTGGAGGGAGTCACGGATGTCAGACAGTGATGTATCCATGATCCTGACCATCCATCTTGTGTTGTGTTTGTAATGTCCCTGTGCCTCCATGATGGACTGAAACATGCATCAAGTGATCCATGATGTGACACCTGTGACACGAGGTGGATGGGCAGCAGCCCTCCTTCGAGCACCCCTGTCAATCTGCATGTGTAGGACCTCACCAGCTGTCTGGCTATGGCTAGTGTCTACACTCACTGATGCCATTGATGCCACACTCTCCTGTTTGATGCCGTGATACTCTGACTGATATCTGTGACTGCAGCGAACTGGGTATCTGTGGGCATACTGACTGTGTGCTTGGACATTGGAAGAGGAAGTGGGATGTCAACCCATAGGACAGATTCAGCCCCTAACAACCCCACCTTTGCCTCAGTATGGCCACCATCATCATCAGAGTCCAATGAGACACTGACATCAGGTTGTGAGGGGGGATACACTCCAACCCCCACAGTCACCTGTGAGGAGGTAGACAAAATAAGTACATTACTACTTGCACTATTATGTATGGTGATCCACACACACACAAGTGAGTAGCCACAGCTCCATTACACATACCACATCTTATTTCTTATCCCATGCACAACACACAAGCAGACTATAACATGCAGACAATACAAGCCCTTTATAACATGCACTGCAACTACGTCCGGTTAATGTTTCCAGTACTATACACCTGTGAGATAAGCGATATGTCAGTATATATAGCTTTACTAGAAAGGCTCAACCAGACTCTGTTACACTTTGCTGTGAGGGAATGGTTAGTTTGCTTTTTATTTGTTGTATTTTGTATTACTTTATTGCCATTTCTATTGTGAATACTATGATTTGTTTTCTTTACCTTGTGTTTTACTTTTATTCTGCTTTTAACTGCATATTAAAACTTGAAAAGAGACCACAGCTCTGTCTCTTGTGAGTCAGGCAGAAATCAGAACAGATCAATTAAGGACTCACACATAAGATAGGAACTAAACCCTCTATTTAAAGGGTAAAATAAAAATTTCAGAGCTTTGCTAGAAAGGCTCACCAAGACTCTGCTACACGTTGCTATGAGGGAAATGTTAGTTTGCTTTTTATTTGTTGTATTTTGTATTACTTTATTGCCTTTTTCTATTTTGAATACTGTGATTTGTTTTCTTTACCTTGTGTTTTATTTATATTCTGCTTTTAACTGCGTATTAAAACTTGAAAAGAGCCCACAGCTCTGTCTCTTGTGAGTCAGGCAGAAATGTTTTTCCTTAGCCTCTCATCCAGTTACTGTTGTGTTCTTAAACACCACTGTCTTGCTAATTGCCTGCCCCTTATGTTAATTTGACCATATATCTCATTTCCTCTCTGCTTTTACTGGCTTGTCTGAGTAAGAGCAAAATTATCATTTTGTGAAATCACTCCCCTTCAACTATTTAAATTTATTGGCCATCCTACTGTATTCCATAGTACTAGAATACAAAAGTAACCACCCCTTTCAATCTAGCTTGCTGTTTTAAAAATAGTGACTTTCCACTAAAACTTAACTTTTCAGACAGGTAAAACTTAAGTTACCTACTTTCACATCTAACTCCTTTAGTGCACACTGCAGTGTTTAGAATAAACCATTTTTTTTCATCTTACCTTTAAGCATCCCTGTGACTAGCACTTGCTCTAAAACCTGCTGGAAAGCACTAGGAAGCCTTAAACTAATACAAGCACTCAATTCTCCTTGTTAATAAGGAGAAATTAATCACAGGCACTAAGCAGCCTATAATTGCAAAGTACCTTGCTAAGGTAAGGGAAAACAGCTCTTGTACTTTACAAAAAAAGGACCAAACCAGGCATGTCCAAGGGCCAACTTCCGGTGATTTCTCCTCTCCACCTGGTGAAGCTGGGCATACTGGGGCAATCCAGCAATTGCCTCATGTACACAGACAACCCTCACCTCCTACCTCCCAACACTGCAACCTGTGAGAGATGCACTTACATAGCCAAAATGGAAGCAAAGCTCTCTCCACCCAAGATTGTGCTAGACAGTCAAGAGGTGAAAGTTAACACCCACACTACATCTCAAGCAACAAAAAGCCCTTCTAAACCCACACCACCAACACCCTCACATAGCAACACTATATGCTCATATGCAGAGGCCCTTAACAGTAACCTGCCCAAGCAACAAGGACCTCCAAAGCTGAAGCACAAGCAAACAGCAGTCACAACCAAAGTGTCACATAGCTCACAACATCAGTGTGCCACCCAACAACAGCCACTAAGGCAAGACAGCGTACCCAACACTTTAGTCATAGGTGACTCTATAGTAAGGCACACTGATGTCCCACTCACCAGGCTGAACAAGGAGAAAATTACAGTCAGCTGCCTGTCTGGTGCCAGGATCCACCACATAATGCATGCACTCAAGTCACTCCACAACAAGTACAAATATGACTCTGTCATTGTCCATGTTGGAGTAAATGACTTGAGATGTACTTCCCTGGACTACATGAAAGGAGACATGGAAGAGCTCTCGGACCATGTGGCCCAGGCAGGTATGACCCTAGCCCTGAGTAGCATCCTGCCTTCACCCAGAATGATACTAGTATAAGGACAAAATGATTGACTTCAACAATTGACTAAGCTTCTGGTGTCATTCAAAGGGGATCCAGTATCTGTCTGCCTGGGATGACATGATCAACAGACCACGATGCTTTGTTAGAGATGGTCTGCACCTGTCGTCCCTGGGATTCAGGTTACTGACTAAGGCTCTTGCCACCCCTATAGTGCCTTTTTTAGGCAAAGTTCAAAGGAAAAAAAACACCACCATGACAGGTACAAGCATGCAAAATCTGAAGGTAATGCTAGTTAATGCTGGAAATCTAAATCTCAAAATGCCCTCTCTCGAGGCAATCCTAAAAATGGAGAACATCAATATTTGTGCAGTAACTGAGACCTGGTTCAAGGCTCCTGAGAGCACCCCTGCAATACCAGGCTACAACTCTTACCACACTTTTTGGCCACCACACCAGGACCAAAACACTAAAGGTGGAGGATTGTCCATATTCACCAAGGCTAATTGTCCAACACAATGCATCTGAAATTCTCCAGGTGCAACTAACACTAGGTAAGACTGCAATCTAAATTGTACCTTGCTACAGATCCCCCACCATGCCCCAAGATTCTCATTACACTTTTCTAAACATACTGGAAAATATTAAGATACAACCAAACACCCCAATACTGGGTGATTTCAACTACCTTGCCATTAACTGGGAAAACTACTCATGCACCAACACCTTTACCCAACGGTTCTTGGAATTCATAAATTCCAATGCCCTGGATCAACTAATCCATAGCCCCACCAGGGGCTCCATTATCCTAGACCTAATCAATACCAACATGGGAAATCAATGCTCTACACCTATGGTCACTTCCTCATTGGTCAGGTCTAACCATAAGCTAATCGCCCTTGACATCCATGTTTCTCCCCCACCCCCAGTAAGGAAACCTCCATAAAAAACTTCTCCAAAGCTAACTTCATGCTACTCAAGTTAGAAGTTACAAACTTCATGACACCCATGCAGACGGGAACTGAAAGTTCGACTGCTGAATCCTACACTAAGGCACTGTATGAGCACATCCACTCGTGCATGAATCGTGCCATCCCGAATAGAACTAAGACACTCTCCTCCAAAAAAGGAAGCCAAAATGGTGGTCCCCTGCCATAAACAAACTTTACAACAAAAGGAAGAAACTGTTGCAGAAAAGAACAAAATCTCAAGATGCAAAAAACTCCCTTACCAGCCTCAGTAAGAAGCTGAGATCCCTCATAAAATCCTCCAAAGCTAGTTACGAAAATCAAATTGCCAAAGATTCCAAAGACAACCACAAGGCATTCTATAGCTATGTCAAGAATCTAAATGGCAATGCTCATATCTGCTCTGAGCTACAACAGAATGGCATTAAATATACTGATCCCAAGGATATTGCCAATATCCTGGCAGATTGATTCAGTGCCAACTTCATCCCCCTCTCACCCCCTAAAGGGCCCATCTCAATACTGAAAGATTGCCAAATTCTGGTAATAACGGCCACACAGGTAAAAACCACACTCTCCAAAGCTAAGAATACAGCATCCATGGGACCAGATGACATCCCGGGCTGTGTGCTACATTAACTACAAAATGAACTGGCACCTCACCAAAGTGTCATGTTTAATCATAGCCTCCCCTCAGGCTTTGTGCCCACTGAGTGGCGCACAGCTACAGTTACCCACTCCACAAGAAGGGGTCCACCCTGGATCCTAGGAACTACTGCCCTGTCAGTCTGATGAGCCTGATTTGAAAGGCCATGGAACGTATTATCATGGAACTTATAAACAAAGACATTGGCACCCTTCAAACACTGGACCCCACCCAGTTTGGGTTTGTGAAGGGCCGATCTTGTCTCCTGAACCTGACTGACTTCTAATCAGTCTTCAGAGCTGTGGACAATGGTAAGGCAGTCCATACAGCCTACCTGGACCTCATCAAGGCCTTCGACACCATCCCCCACTCTGGAATAATAAATAAACTTACTAAGCTGAGCATTAATCCCTACATCACTCAATGGGTTGCCAACTGGCATACTGACAGAACCCACACTGTAAAAGTAGCCAACTCCAAATCCAGCTCCAGACAAGTGACAAGTGGAGTACCTCAGGGTTCAGTCCTGGGGCCGCTCTTGTTTGGCATCTACTTCTCTGAAGTACAGGCCAACACTAAGGGACTCTGGCTAACAAAGTTCACAGATGACTGCAAACTGGGAGCCATTACTGAATCTCCAAATGATGTGGATATTCTACAAAAGGGCATTACAGAAACAGATGCTTGGTGCCAGAGCCATGGGCTCAAGCTCAATGCCAAGAAATGTATAGTTATCCCCTTTGGGGAAAAACATGTACCCATGAATTACCACATAGGTGGCAGTACACTAAATACTGAAAGTGTGATAAGAGACTTAGGGACACAGTTGGACAGTGGTCTCACCTTTGATAACCACATCACCACAACAGTCAGGAAATCCTTCTATGTGGCACACCTCATCATTAAGGGCTTTTCATCCAGAAAAAATAGGTCCATTGTCCCTAGGGTCAATAGCCTAGTACCAACCTATGAACCTATATGTGATAGACCTACACATAAAACACAGTGTACCCGTCTTGAGCATATTATTGCCCCTGTATAGCAGACTGTATGGACCTTCGCAGCAATAAATGTAAATATGTTACTGTTCCTGCAAATACACTACTGTGTTTACCAATTCAATGCACTTCAGTTAACCCCTCTGAAACTGAACATACAAGTATTGTACTTTGGCTAAGCATATCAGATGTATCTACAGCAAAATGGCAGCCCTTGACATTCTGCGGGTATATATGATCCATACAAAGGTTCATAGGTTCATAGGTTGGTACTAGGCTATTGGCCCTAGGGCCTATACAAGCCTAGCCATAAGAATTCTCTGGCTATTTCTTCCCACAATATTTGCTTTCCTGGACCCCTGTCTATGCAGAGTGACTGACATGATCCCCAGGGTGAATTTCCTATTTCCTATCCAATCCTCAAGGTTCCTTTTTCAGAGGGCCAAAGAGGTGCTCTCCTTGACATGTATTGGTAGTCTCTTCCAGAGTCTGGGGAGTCTCTGGGTCAGGAACCTATCCCTCCAGCATGTTTTGTTCATTGTGATGACAAGGTTTAGATCCCTGAAGTGTGTGGCTCTGAAGGATTGGGATTTCTTTAAGTGTACAAAAACAGTATCATACTCATCGGGTACAGGACGTTGGTCTCTGGCCACACCTGACATACCTGTGGAAATGTGATAGAGAGTATTGTCAGTAATACCAAATGTGGCATTGTTACAGGATAATATGTACATAAAGCAACATGTACAGTAGGTACTGTGATACTGCCTATATTGCTGACATTCTGAGTATGTGTGCATAAGTGTGCATTACAAACAACCACCCCCCCCAGTGTAGATTGACCTGACATCTGTGTACTCATATGCAGAGGCTGCCATAATGACTGATACAGTATTATAGTGATGAACACAAGAGGCTTACCTGGACACTCCTCTGTAGTGGATGATGTGGCACTCACCTCCACAATGTCTGGGGTGATGGATGTTTGGGAGCTGATGATTGATCCCAAGTTCACCAGGAATTCCTCTGTGGCCGAAAGTAGTTGTTCTGCTGCAGGCCCTCCACCAGTGACAGCACGGTCCCTGGCCACAGCAGCAGACCTTTGCCGTGCAGCATTTACCATGTATGTTACCCGGTGTTGGACCTGCTCATAGCGTCTGTCCTGTAGCCCTACTTGGTTGACTGCTGTGTAGAGATCATCCCACAGTGCTGCACACTGCTCATGATTCTGGAGACTCCTGGACAGCAGACTGTTGTGATGCAGTCTGAGGCCATCCAGGATAACATAATTCTCAGCAGCTGAAAATGGCAGGTGCCTCCATCTATACATCCTTTCTGAAAGACAAGAAGAGGGGAACACATCACAGGATCACATACATTGCTATCTATTATGGTACAGACCCTGCACATCCAAATTGGCCTACACTACCCACTGCTACCTCCCACATCATGCAACACTGTCTATCAACACAGTATGTATGTGGCTATCAGCAACATAGTAGCAGTACCAGTTATGTCCCCATGTGCCATGATGGAGAGTGCTGTATGTCTCCACTCCCATCAATGCCATCTACTGTGGTGTGTCCCCTACGGGCAATGTCCCAGTACCATGTCATGCAGCCACTGTCAGACAAATAGGTGTGAGTTATTGCATGTATATGAGGACAGTCCAGCAACATCTGTGTGCCACAATGACAGACAGCAATGCAAATATGCTGTAGGGTATATTCCCTGTAGGCGTCCTACTTTTCTAGTACACAGATGTTTGTGGAATGTGTACATGTGGTTGATATATGTGGTCTTTTTGCCAAAAACATATGGATGTCTGGCAAATGCTTGGGCAATAATTGCTGGTTGTTCTAAGAATGTGGATAATCTAGCTGTCACACACCAGAACCCTCAGAAAACAGTTATGTTACAGTAATATTTGTTACTGTATTCATACCCTTACTTTGTACGACCAATATGTACACTCTGTCGCTGAGGTTGGGCCTGTGTCCTCCACTAATAATGGCTAAGACCTGAATTCCTGCTGTAGTGGGTTGCCAAGTATGCTAGCCATAGCTGTCAAGTGATGAGATACGAATGGCGACAAAACAGTGACCTAGCCAGAGTACATCAGGGACAGTCAGGGACACCTGTACAATGTCTGAACTATTCTTGTGTGACATTCACAGACTGAGAGGAACTGAATGACAGTACTTCATGTGATATGACAGCTGTGTCCACCCTTACTTACTGTCACTATGTCTAACACATAATCCAGTAGCATTCGTACAGGAGCCGACCTTTGTAGGAGGGAGTGAGAGGGCCAGAGCTGTGATTTAAGTCACAGCAGGCACAGTTGAGAGGCATGCTTTCAGCTGTTGGACAGCAGAGTATCACCAGCATGTCATTCCCAGAGATGTACTACAGGCCTACTGTTGTATCCCCTATTCCTCATAACTGCATCTTCCCATCTGCGCCCCATTATATGGGTACTTGTATTACATACCTGGTAGAATGATATAATCCTTTTGTGCACAAATCCTGAAGAAAAATGCTTCTGAAATCACAGTCTGTCTTGGTAAAGCAAGGTACAGGCCAGTTTTCCATAGGCAGCTGCTTGCCTTTTGTAGGTAATGCTCAATAACCGGTGTTTGCCTGTGCACTAGTCTGTGACTCAGACTTGCTAATTGCATTCAGAACAGCTGGGTAGCACTTTCATTAGCCAATGACATGGCACAACAGTACAATATTTAAAGCCTTCATGTAGGCCTTTGCCCCTTTCTTAGTCTGTAAGATGGACATTAGTTTGGTGTGGAGGCTACAGCATTGCAAATGGTAGGCACAAATACTGTTCACTGTTGAGATTTATGAGGTATGTCCACAGTTTTGCTTGCTATGTTTGGCCATTGTCAAATAACTTTGTAATTATCTGGAAGTTCAGTGTTAAACATTGTGGGTTGAGGTCAGTAAGGGGGAAGAGACATGTGAGTGTCAGACATCATACCCATCATAATATGGATGCTGCTGCAGTAGCTGCTGGTCTATCAGCTCCTAATGTTTGTAAGGGTAGACTGTGACACATGTCCTTGTTACTTGACCTTTGCCCTCCACCCCATTCATATATGGGCATTGTGTGGCTCCATTTTTCTAGGGGCTTGTGAGGTATGATAGGTCTGTGGCAGTTAGCTTAACATACAGCTGCATATGTTGCAGCCTGCAGCTGCTGCTTATTGCATAGGACTCATAGTGGGGAGTGTGAACACTTTGGAGGACAGTAAGCTATATGTGTCACTGAGGGAGCAGTGTCAACTCTGCCATTACAGAAGAGCCACGATAAGGGTACCCATAACAGTCCAGTCAAGGCATGTGGTTAAGATACATCTGTTATGTAACAGTGCCAGTCAGAGAGTCGTAGGCGAGATATAGGTAGGCTATATGAATATGTGCAGTGTGTCCCTACCTACAGGCCTTTGACTTGCTAACATTAGTAGCAGTTAATTGAGTAGCAGCAACCTGTTTTGGTGAAAATTGCATGACTCAGTCATTATTTGCTGTATTCTCAAGAGTGTAACTGAAGTACAATGCACTGGATTCAAGCCCAGGACTGTGGTTGGAAAAATGTACTGCATGCAAGGCATTTAATAGACTGAGCTAATGAATCAGTGCTGCAGCAGGTGTATTTGCAAGATATATGAGCATGCATACAGTCTGTGACACCAGAATTGCATTAGCATGTGTTTCTGATAGGTATGAGTTGTGACACTGAAATGTTTGTCATGATCGTCTAACCTCAATCTTTAATGACTTGCCAGTACTTTAGCAGACACATATGTTTTTGTGAAAACCATGCCAAATCTAGGAGGGCACAACTGTGGACATTCTGCAACAGTCTGTACAGTTGACAGCTGTACCTACAATCCCAGGCCTCACATACATCCATTATTATTAATGTAGCTGTGTACTGGTGCAGTGTCTGCATCACAGTCCCAAGTACACTGCCAATTTCTCCATTATATGTACTTGCAGTGTATCAGTGGAAATCAGGATATGCTGGTAGAAACACCTGAGCTGAGTGCCCTAGTAGGCTAATGCACTGTGCTGTAGTTGAAAGGGGCATGGGTTAAAGATGTGGCAAGAATGATTATTTTGCAGATGTACCTAACTCTGGCAGAAATACATAAAATGATTAAGGCACTTATAAACAGTTTTAAGCGGGTTTGCATGGGTTTGAGAGGCACGCCGTGCCATTAACCTCCACTTAAACTATAAATTATAAAAAAAGAAAAGAAAAAGGGGTGCTAGGAAAGTGGTGACGTGGGGCAAGCAGGGGGAAAAACATACTGAAAGGAAGGTAGGGATGTGCAGGATGGGTGTAGGAAAGAACCATAACTCTCCATTTCTTGTACAGCAACAGCTGTGCAGGTTGTACAGAAATTGGAATTTGGAGCCTCAAGCCCCAGGGAGAGGGGTGAGGGCAACATAACTGTGTTGATTAATTCATGTAATAATTAAATGTGTCCAGTGGACATGGGTGCGATGTGGAGAGCTATGTATGGGATGATATTTTTTTTTGTGGTACAGGTGACCTTTTTTTAAGGAGAGAGAGTGGAATGTTGGGGAAGGGATATAGGTACGTGTGGGGAGGTAAGTTGGGTAGGAGAGGTTGCATTTGCAGACAGACAAGACAGCATACAGGGGTGGTGTTTGACACATGAGGGGAGTAAACACCTTGAACAGGGAGGGTGTTGTGGAATCAGAGATCCATGTGTCCCCAGATGGCAACAATGTGACTAAGCTCCCCATACACTGGCAATCAACACTGGTCCTTCACTGCCCCAAAGGTAGATGTGCTGGAGGCTGGGCACTGGGGCCACCTTGCCCCACCATGTTGGCCAGTCTGCCCTCAATCTGGAGCAGGCGGTACTCATAACCACAATGCACTATCCTGCGTACCATCATCAGTAGCTGATCCTGGGTGACAACTCCCCTTCCACCCCCTCTCCCGGGGGGGGTGGGCCCAATCCCCTGAGGCAGTTCCACCCATAGGTGGTGTAGGGTCAGTGGAGGGTGCACCACTGGCTTGGGTCCCAGACATGCTGGGACCCGGTGCCACGGCCAGCTGAGGTAGGGTAGGTGGATCACTAGGAACCGGCCTACCCAGTCAAGCTGTGGTGTTGAGGTATTTCAATGTGTATAGGTTAGTACTGAACATAACATTTAGTTAGTTATAACAGCATGCCAGAGCATTGCAAATAACCCGGTAACCTAACATTGCAGAGTATATGGAACACAACAATAAGTGAGATAACAGTCAGTATAGTAACTGCATGCCAGTAACAGTTATGGTATAAGGCCAATAACATAGGTAATTCCACATGTTATGTTAGTATGCAACCATCGTATTACATAAAAATAATAAAACACAAGGCCCAACATAACGTTTAGAGAACAACATATGTTAATCGTAAACCATAACTGATGTATAACAATAATAAAATGATGAAGATAAAGGGTTTGGGAGATAGAAATATAGCCCATTAATACCAGTATAGGCTATATAATTTGCAACAATACTGTTATATACTCTACAGGTCTGCCCTTCCTTTATGTATAACAGTGCCCTATAGCTTCTGTAGCATACACATACGTCTCAAGCTATCCGCATGGGACAGTATGGGCCAAGCTGTAACAGCTACAGGTACAAAACTGCAGAGGACTAATACATGTCAGGGGGACATATATGACTACCAAGGTGTACTGTGGACTGATGTAGTGCGATTGTGCTATTGACATAATCATGTTGATGATAGGTCTGTGACAGAGGAATTAGGCAACAGTAATCACAGTCTTTGACAGTGTGACACTTGAGAGATATGTATCATGCACAGTACAGAGAGTTTACAACTATCATGCCGTCCTTGCCAGGCATGGAGTTAGACCATCAGCAGACATTCGCAGACACACCATGCATACAGCCATACCAAGATTACACATTTTATTTATTGTATTAACTGTTATTAGTATTGTACTTGTTGCCTTTATTTTCTGAAGTCATATCACATTCCTGAGCAATGCTATTAACACTCTGATACATCTGAACACACAAATGATTAACCCATAATAAGGGCTACTGCACCCATTTACCTGTAATTCCTGTGGTGAGAACATCTGTTAACAATACATAACTGATTCAATAATATTTACCAGTACTTGTCCCTGAATTTGAACCCTGGTCTGTGTCTGACAAAATGTACATCAGATACAGCATTTATTAAACTGAGCTACTGAGCCACTACTGCATATTGATTGAGTGATATTTGCCTAGAGCTCACCTGGTAACAAAATATGACCTGGTAATAGAAGTAGAGTGTTATACAAGACTGCAGTGACACTTGAACACACATGCATGAGATTCGTGCATGACATAAATGCTAGGTGAACTGTACATTAATATACAGAATGCAGGTGTAGACAATGAACCTCTAGTGGGTGGAAATATCTGTGATGTTTACAAACCATATCGGAGTGTTGGACTGGCTACCTGACCCATATACAGTTGCAGATGGCATATTTGCAGTCTACAGCTATTACAGTTTCATACTTGCCTGCAGCACCATACCTCAGAGCAAGAATGATTATAGCTGAAATGCAACGGTTAACACAAGACAATCCTGATATACACAATCTACCTTGGGTGTTCCTGGTATTGCTTCAGATATTAGTACAGAACAAATATCATAATGTATATATCTTGTAGTACAGCTCTAAATCTATAGTTTGGCAGAACATTCTTTCTTAGCTAACCTTGAGTCACTTAGTGGTATTCTTTCTGTTTTTAGTTCAAGCAGATGTAATACTCGATTTCATGAACAACAGCTCAAAATACACACATACTGCACAACACAGCTTTATTAGGGGGTGACTTCATGCAATTATTGGTATATTGTCAAGTCTTTATTCCACAATTAATGCAGTAGAAACTGTATTTCTTTAACATTATAAGGTTTTGTGCTTTCATCTTTATTGAATTATACTTGGCATTACTCACTTATTTCAGTCCAGGTCTATGAACACATTCATTGCAGTACAAACAAAACTGTATATACTTAATGGCAGTTAATAATTTACTCTTCCTTGCTTATATGACTATAGATTGCAAGATACATCTGTACTCACCACACCCATGGTGCAACCTGGCCAAACGCCCTGCATGGGCCTCTAAGTTGTGAGATCTCTCCTCTGCAGGTGTAGGGAGAGAAGCACACCAATCTGCGTACCTGTATATCACACATTCAGATAATGTATTGGTAAAACAATGCTAACAGTACTTACAAACTTGTGGGGCATTCCCATCCCAAGCATCCTGGATCCAGGTGTCCAGAAGTCCCCGCTTCCATCACTTCAGATCGTCATAATGATGATGGACCTGCTCAACTGTGCGGGGGATACCTGTTGCACTGATGAGATTGCATGCCAGCCAGTCCCAGGCTTCTGAATTGTGCTCCGATCCCTGGTACTGGCCCTGCAACAGCTGGGCATCATGGTATTTCACAAGGAGTCCAACCATGACCCTGGACTCTAGAATGTCCCACTGCTGTGCCTGGGAGTGCGCACCCTCTCCAACACCTGCCATCATCCTTACCAAGTACAAACTCCAACTGGTTCTCCTCTATTCCCACCTGTTGCACTTAAATAAGCCTATTTTCCTGCCCTTTACCACCATTGGGCAATTTTTAAATATGTGGTGCATCACTTAGCACCACACAAGCCCGTTGAGCTCAGCTGAGCAGTGCTTAAACTGGCAAATGTTTAGCAATGCTTAGTAGTGCACAAACCTGCTCAGCTGAGCTCAGCAGTGCTTAAACTGGCACTGCGTAGCAGTCCGCAAACCAGATAAGTGGAGCTGTGAGGTGCCAAGCATTGCTAAAAAAGCTCTTGTCTAAGCAGTGCTTGGCATGGCTTGGTATTGCTTAGAGGAGCTTAGCTGAGCACAGCAAAGTAGCATTCAAAAATAATTAGCATCATTTTAATTTGCAACATAAAAGCTTAATAGCCCTTCCTTGTATTCAAACCCTGCACCTACTTCATATATGGCTGTTACTCTAACCATGTGGCTACATGTATGTGTAGAATGCTGCTATACTTTTAGATATACCTCTCAGCTATGTTTAAGCATTGCTGAGCACCATGCCATGCTGCTCAAACCCACTGAGCTATGCTTAAACTTGACCTTTGCATTGATAATTAAATATATCTGGTTTTTATTTTTACATGTCTGGCATGTGTCCATTGCTGCACACTGCACCGCACAGAGCAAACATAAAAAATAAATAAATAAATAAATAAATTGAAACTTTGTTACATATGCATACATTGATAACCGGCACTTTGACAGTGTAGGGGGTGTGTTACTCATCTCCAGACACAGTAACATACTCTGGACATGGCACAATACCTTCTGTGTAGGCTTTACACTATGCCTACACATATTTTATTAAATCCGCAGGCAAGTTTATATAGACAGTGGGCCAGATAAATATTTTATTACATTCCTTTGTCTAGGTCCACCATAAGGATAAAGCAATATCTGTATCCTGAAAATGATATAATCAGGTCTCCAGTCATAACCGACTTTTTATGTCTGTGAGATATGAATGTCAAAAATTCACCTCAAGAGCAGAGTGAAGTGAAGCTTGAGAGGTGAATTTTGACATATTTGTTGAGAAAACATACTAATAATTATGAAAAGAGTGACATGATCATAATTCTTTGTAAGTGCATGCAGTTTTATCTGTTCCATGTACTAGCAGTTACAGACAAACATGTGTGAGTGCAAAGTGTTTTATGGCTTTGAAAGCTGCAAACCATTAAGTGCTGCCACTCAGGTACTGGACAGAAGTAAAGTGTCCCTCTGAAAAATGTATAATCTAAAATATGAGACTCTTCAATCTGTCACACTTTTATTGTGTGTGCCTGACAGAGAAGAGCCCAACAAATTTTACAGGTGTTAGCTTCTCACCACTGTTTTGTGGTGGCTGGCACTCTATGCTAATATACTCTAGCATGAGACTAGAGCTTAGTAGTGCTGGGAAGTACTCAATAAAAGTTTGCTATGCAACAAATGACTGGTGCCAGAGTCATGGTCTTAAGTTAAACACAAAAAATGTATTATCATACCATTTGGCAAAAACATGGCCCCTACTGATTACCACATCATCAGCAACCCCCTAAGCATGCAACCTGTGATGAGAGACCTAGGTACTCAGGTTGCCAACAATCTCACATTCGACCATCATGTAGCAGTAGTAGTCAGAAAAGCTGTGACACTGGTGCAGTCATTAATTATATTATAGATTGAATTAAGTATAGATGCAAGGCAGGTGTGCTACTTAGGAGAGTAGTAAAGGTGTCAGGACATAATATGCTTTACCCCACGCCCAGTAATTTCATGTTTTTTGTAATTCATATTATGTTTAACAAGGAAATCCTAACTATCAGAAACATACAATTTTTAAGTGAAACTTTGTTCTCTTGTATTAATACAACATGGCAGATAACATAACAATATGTCTTTGAATGAGTGATGTTTCACACATGATACATTACCATATTCTGAAATCTGAAATTTTGTATACACAGTGTTATTCCACCCCCTCACTGAGGTTTTAACTCTTCTAATGATTAAACCATTGAGATCGGCTCTCTCTTCATCAAGAGTTCAAAACTGTCTTCACATTTAAGTACAGATTATACACTGTTAGTTAACATCAGTGCTCCCAAGCTACATGCCCAGCTGCAAGGCCATGGAAAGGACGGAATAAGCTCTGTGTTGGCTAAATGCTTAAAAGCACAGCCTGAGGAGTGCCTTCAATGCATGTACTGGAAAGGTTTTAAGGTGCAGCTTAACCTCTGTATAGTTTATTGCTCCATTAAATCTAAGCTATATACTGTGTTTCCTTCTACAGCAGTGCTTGAGACTGCACTAATATGGGTCATGAAGGTATATTGTGCAAAAATGCTGAGTAGCTTGTACTTAATTTCAGAAAACACAGTTCATCTTTGGCTAAAAAATATCACATTTCAGTTTATCTTGAAAATACACAATGGAATCATAGCTATTATTTTAACTAGGCTAGGACAAAGGCCCAATGCATAATAAATCTCTCCTCATTCGGCAACAATACAAACATACACACACACACACACACACACACGCACTTTTTTTTTTTTTTTTACTTCAAGCATGATTAAATAATCGCTAGAATTTCCTCAAGAGTTGATCTGTAGTATTTTCCCTGTATTGTTGCCTTAGGGACAGATTGTCCCTTGTCACAGAAACCTAAGGGACAGAAGGCTACGCTACAGGGTAGCTCAGCAGGACACTGGGATACTGATGAAACAACATTCACCTAATGAAGGCATAGCCCATAGCCACTGCTGATATGCCATATGTTTGAAGAAATGCAAATGACTGTATATTAAGCATCCTTTTCATCTTAATACATGCAAATGTGTTTATAAATGATGCTTTATAAATATGTCATTACATTTTTAAACACAAATTTAATATTGCCTATGCTTCTTAGATACAGTTTATATGCCACTACATTTTAAGTACACATTTAATGTTACCTAGCTCTTCATCGATGCAGATTAATTAAACATCTAAGAAGATCTGCTTAATTATTCAGTGTTAGAACATGTGAAATATTTTGTAGCCTCTAGAAAATGTAATAACATTACAAAAAATGGGCTAATATTTTATTAAGAACATTTTTCTAAATAGTAGAGCTACTGTAAACAGTAAATAGAGATGTGCAAACTGACTGTATTTTGGGACATTATACAAATAGTATGACTGTGAGAACATTTTATTTATTTTTTACATCATAATGCCATATTTATTTCAACATAAAAGTCTCAAAACAGAATATACCATTAAGCTGACACTGAAGGATTTTAGGGGTAAACATGCAATAGGCATCCTGGACACTTTTTCCTCTTCTGGAAAAAGAAGCAACACATTTACCTTTGGGTAGCTGGCTACGGTGTGTGAGTACTCTGTGGGGTTTCTGTAGTCAATAGTTCGGTGCAACAAATTGTGTTTTTTTTAAATTCCAGTATAGGCCTCCAAGCTATGATGACCAACTTTATTTACCTAAATCTCATGACAGCAATCATTTAAACAAAATAAACATCTTTCTAAACTGTCATAGTAAATATAGATGCTGAAATGAAAATAGCTGGAAAATTTCTGCTTTCTATTTCCTAATAGACATGTCCCACAAATCCTGTTTCTCATTAGACATTCAGGCATCTGATCCACAGGACCACCCATCCATATGTCGTGTACTCTTCTAGTATTAGTCACACAACTCACACTGTTTAGATTTTAGAACACTTGTGTGTCTTGTGGTCACACTTCACAAAGATTTCTTCATTGGTCTGTCATTAATACTGTAAGAACAAACATACATCATTTTACCTGCTAGCCGACTCTTTACATTTTGCCTTCATGAAGTTGGTTTTCTCATTCTCTTGTTCTCTCTCTATCTCTCACACATTCACTCAAATTTTAAAACTTGCTCTCTACAATACATCTTTGAAAAGTTTTTGTTCCTTCAGGAAAGTGATAATTTTGACTTCAGTTCAATCCCATTTAATTCACTAATAATATACACAATGGTATTCCTTTTTATATGCTTGAATTTATCCATTTATTAAGAAAGTAAATACACTAGGCAAGACTGCCTTCATTTAAGGATGATGCAATAAGACTGAGTGATTGACTTATTTAATCAGAATCATAAACGTTGTAAATGGCGATTGATGATGTCAATCCCAGGAATTAATAGCTGTAATACTCTTTGCTAAACTGACAGTTTTACTGGTCTTTCTAAAATTTACACAGGTGGCCTAGAGTCATTTCTATATACACACATCAAACAGTTGGGACGATTGTCATTAAAAGCATATCATTGATTCGTGTGGTCAGGGTGATTTCTGCAAATGACTGTTAGTAACTGCCTCTCACTCATGACCTGTTCCTCTCCACCACTGCCAGCTTCTTTTTAATCCCAAAGAGGGAATCATTCTCCAGATTGCTGAACAGGCATGATTACTGGGCCCGATTACTCTTTTCATGAAAAAAACATTTCATTATACTTGCCCTGAAATGGTCAAAGATACCAAACAGTCAAAGACCCTTTACCCATCTGCCTCTCTGCACTTCTGTGTTAGCCCCTTTTCCTGCAAAAACTCATTGCATAATTCTTATATCACCCCATCCTTCCTTTCCTCCATGCTATACATATCAAGAGTTCCTTGCCTGTATTTTTCATCTTAGCTTCCTACATCACTCCTAATATTTATCATTGTTATCTAAACACAGGCCCCCTTATAAAGCATTGTCTTTGGGACTGTACCAAGTATTCCATTTGAAGACATACTAATACTCTGTACAAGGACAGGATGGTCTCATTGCTTCTGGGGTACACATTTCAAATGTTTCTTGTAAGAAATATGTTGTCTTAGTTTAGTATCTTCTCATATTATGCAAGATGGTTCAGCCTAGGTGTTATAATGACTTTGAGAATTTATATAGATTAATACTAGGCTAGTTGCCCTTGCGAGCCATTTTAAGCCTAGCCAATTATCCCTTGTGAGACTCAAACCCAACAAGAATGTTTTATCCCCACATTGTTTAGATACACCTGTCTAAGTTCATACTTCCATTCTAGTTGCCCCCCCAAAAAAAAGAAGCTTGTTACTGTACATTCTACCACTGAAAACAAGCTGCTTTCTTTACCCCAAATCTTCTAGCCTGTCCAAAGATTGTTGTAGCATTGTACCTCTGTCAGGTGACATTAGCAGAAAATCAATGTTATTTCTTAATAGAGAGCTTATGTCATAAACCCCCGAGTAGCAAATGTTCTAAAATGTTAAATAACTACAAGACCAAAAGATAGCCTCGCCTCACTGCTGTGATCTGAATCCTATCCTTGAGAAAATGATGTACTCATCTTGTTAGATTAGCCATCATTCCTTCTCATGTGAGCCTCCTTCTTTAGCTTCTAGTATGCCATGTTAAAAGAGGTCTTATGCATCTACTGGGCTCCTGTGAGCCTGCTGAGTTCTGACCCAAGAACAGTAGTAAAGGCATGGCAAGGTATGCTATAAAGCTGAACAGGGCTCCACATTCCATAACACTGGAAGACCACCAATAAGACCAATGATCTGATTAGCTGCTCAACTGCCTTGCAAAAGAATGCAGAAAGTATTTTCCTTAGCCCATTCCTTCCAGCGCCTAATGCACAGAAACTGCTGCTGCTATTATCCATTTATCCACAGAAATGTGCACAATTCTAGTAAGGAACTAGTAGTCCCATCAGCAGCTCATCTTGATCACCATTCAGCTTTTGCAGCATCCACGTGAAACATGTCTGGGCCCTCTTCATACCTGTCAACCTCTTAGAGCAAGAAATCTGGACAAAGCCATACATAAAAGTGGGACAGAGGCCCAAAAATAGGGATGATTTTTAAATATTGCTCTTACAAACTTATAAAGTTGATGGAATAACAGGTTTTGCATTAGCATATGTTTTCTGAATGGTATGAAGTCTGAAACTCAAATGTCTGTCATTATTTTCTAACTTCAGTGTTTGAGTTGCCACTTTTTCTTCTTTTGGCTTTTCCCGGTTAGGGGTCGCCACATTGGACGTCGGTCCACTAATGATTTGCAGTTGATTTTTATGGTGCCGAGGTGCCAGCCTTATACCCAACCTTCAACGAAGGCATGCCCATTCACACGTCTTTTGAATGCCACTCGACATGCAGACTCCACACAGATGGCACTCCAGCCGAGAATCGAACGGGAGAACCTCTTGCTGTGAGGCGACAACGCTACTGCTGTACCACCACGTATAGTCATTGAGTACTAATTTGCCAAAAATAACCCCACAATTTTATGAAAAATGGACCAAAAATATGAGGCAAAAATCTGGACATTCTGTGAAAATCTGTACAGTTGAGAGGTATGGCCTCTTTCTTACTTCTCAGAAAATGCCTGAACACCTGGCATCTATGTTACACTGCCACCTTTGCACATCCTTTGCTTTTCATTCATGAAGATTAAGGTAAGGTACTCTTTAAGCATTTTCATTCTGATTAGCCTTCCTTTGTTTCTTGTTGTCCTTCTGCAATGTAGTACCTTGCTGCTGTCTCTCTCTCTCTCTCCTTTGTATACCTATATAACTTATAATCAGCTCATTTAACAACAACAACAAATTACTTTTCAACCTTTCTATAAACCTTGCTGTATGTTTTGCTTCTTTTTAAGACTAGAGCCATCAGCTTTCTAGTCTGGCAGTTAGTGAATAGGATTAGGGCTCTGAATTTTTGATGGGATGTTTCCTGTAGCTCATGGTACAGGCTTGATGCCTTTTTCACTTAACTAGACAGTGCTCCAGCAGGTACCCAAGCTGCTAAGTGAAGTCAGGTCACTTGTATTGCAGTCAGGACTTATGCCTCTCTGTGTCAATGGAAATGGCTTTGCATTTCAAATTTTAATGTGAAACTGTTCATTCCAATGTCATTTTAATGCCACATTTAAAATGCTAGCTTTTTATATTTGACACCTTGAGCAAAGTTACTGGAGACATTTGTGTTGTAAACCATGTCATTCAGAAACATTACTCTTTGTGAATTTCTAGAGGCCATTTTGAACTCTGTCTATACAAAGTCATGATTTTGTAGTAGTTTGAAAGTTTTGTCTATGTTTTCCAGACAATATATTTGTATAATCAGCTATGTATTGCATGCAGGATGGGCTTTTAGTTTTAAAGGCAATGGAATGCCGGTATCTTAAACATGTATTTATAATTTTGCTATTGTCAAAACTTGTTTTTTTTTTTTTTTTAATGCACTACATGTTAAAATGACAAAACATTTTTTGAGAAATATTTTCTGTTCTGATGTAATACCAGTGCAGTATAGATATCATACGGACTTCTCTTTAGTTTGTTAGGCAGTCCATACAGTTATGTATATATTTGTTGGAAATTAAATAGCACAAAACTGAGTAGCCTAATGGTTGTGTAGGCCTACTGATGTTTTCTGTTAATATAAGAAACATTAATCATGGGATTGTGAAACATTTTTCACACTGTTATAACTGATTTTCAGTGAAAGGTGGCCACACATTAGGTGGGGGGGGGGGTGACTGAGGCACACATTCAGCACATTATGTCAGGCCAGGAAATTCTGTGGTCCACATAATCCTAAAATGGAAGTATAATGACATGGAAATGAGCAGCATTATTAACATTAGGACAATGGTAGATGCAAATGAAGTTAAGAAATATAGTGGAGTAAATTCAGAAACATATATATTTTGTATGGAAAGATGCCACCACAAGAGTGTCTTATGCAGTAAAAGCCTGGAATTAAGGGAAGCAGACCAGACTTCCACATTAGTGAATATGTATACGCAAGAGGCTGTTGTCATGCAGTAGACACAGAAGTGCACATTGTCACCCTCAGTGCTGCTGAATAATCCCTCCATGTCAATCATGCTATGCCCCCCATGAAACAGAAATACTGGACCACTGCCATGTTGACAGAAGCACTATGCAAAGGCTGGTCAAGTGTTACCATCATATAATTGTGGAAACTACAGTATGTGTGGCTTTGAGAATATTAGCTATAGGAACATTTCAGTGACCAAGGGGGTAGATGGCAGGTGTATCCTTGGCATCTGCCTCAAGGATACTCCATCAGTTTCTCAATGCTATGCTGCCACATGTGGGGGGAGAATATATGGTTTACAAACACCACAAAGGAGCAAAACACCTTACAGGTATTTTAAGACATATCCTGGTACTCTGAGGCAGTGGGAGCAATTGATTGCACCCATATTGCAATGTAGACCCTACTTGGGAAGTAGAGACAATGGTGTATCACCCTTAAGAGGGTCTACCCCTTCTGTCAAGTGTTCTGCCTTGTACATGGTATACTATACAATGATTCAACAAGCCACACCTTGCACATGAGCAGCTTATACCAATGGTTTTTGCATTGTGATTTTTTTTCCCTCAGGTCAGTTTTACTGGCAATACATAATATGCCCTAGAGCAGTGGCTAATGCCACCAATTAGTTACCCACAGAAGATGGCAGAGAATATATCCAATACTGCCCTTTCATATGCCCAAGTTATTATAGTGTGTATCTGGAGTGCTAAAGACCTGCTTCTACTCTTTAGATGTCTTTGATGATATACTACACAGTGTCTGCATTATTATACAACATACTGATTTGCAAACAGTTACAGCATAACAGAGGCACTTGGGAAGGAGGAAATTTCTGAGTCAGCTGTGGAGAAGGTGTCTGATGAGGAGCTGTGTAGAAGCCAACTGCAAGGAATGACAATATGAGATGGAGGTCGGCACAGCATGTCATGGCACTGACTAAGAGGTAGCAACTAATTCATAGCTATAAACCACAATAAGCACTGCACAGAACAGTAGAATGAAGCAAGCAAAAGTACATTCAGGCTGACTGTACTATGCATAACTTGTCATTCCATGCTTCAGACATGCATTAATGTGTTAACAGAGTACTGAAGTCAGGGTATAGTTGTCACTATATTAACAGGTGGGAAAGGGCACAGTGGCAAGTCTCAATAATGAGCATTATATGTGTGAAGGCAGGGGTGAAGGTTACTGCTGTGTGTGTGTGTTTGTCTGTCTGGCCTGCTTCTCTTCTTGGGATTGGTGCTAACATTTTGCTTCTGGTGAGAGAAGAAGCAAAGGAGTACTGTATCCTACCAGAGTAAAGCTGTGGTGAGACCAGCATTAGTAGTAGTCAGGCAGTAGCCATTCATGCGACTCCCCTCTTTTCATCATTCTTGACAAGCTAATTCTTTATTTTTCTTGATTTCTTTCTAACTTCAGAATATCTGCCTAAATACTTCATCCTGAAATTTTCAGGGTCTACATATTAGTTTCCCCACAGGTGTTTGGCAGTGCTCTGCATAGACTCAAACACCTTGAGCAAAATTTTCCTGTAAAAGAAATATATAAGAAAACAGCTCCAGTACTTAGTAATAATGGCCATCCCTCCTGGTATGTCTAAAGGTCACTTCCCTGTGCTGTCTCCTATTAACCTGGTGAACTTGGGCATTCTGAGGCAGTGTAGCAACTGCCTCATGTACACAGACAACCCTCTCTTCTTACCTCCCAACACTCAGATTTGTGAGAGATGCACTTATATATCCAAATTGGAAGCTATGCACTCTCAAGCCAAGACCAGAATAGCTGGTCAAAAGGAGATGGACAACACCTGCACCACACCACATGCAATGCATAACCCTCCAGAACACCCACCATCACAGCTCTCATATAAAAACACAAACCACACACCCAAATTGCGGAGGCTCTCAACAGAAATCTACCCAAACAGCAGACACCTCCAAGGCAGAAACATACTCAACCACCACAACACAGCACAAACCACAAGACACATAGCTCACCTACACAGTGTGCCCCTCAACCTAAGCCCCTAAGGCAAAACAGCTTGCCCAATACACTAATCATAGGTGACTCAATAGTGAGGCACACTGATGTCCCACTCACTAGGTTGAATAAGGAGAAGGTAACAGTCAGCTGTCTATCAGGTGCCAGTATCCGACACATAACACATGCACTCAGGTCACTCCAGAACAAGTACTAGTATGACTCTGTCACTGTCCATGTGGGTGTGAATGACCTGAGATGCACCTCCCTGGACTACATGAAAAGTGACATTGAGGAGCTCTCGGATTATGTGGCCCAGGCAGGTATGACCCTAGCCCTGAGCAGCTTCCTACCATCACCCAAAATGATACCACAGTACAAGCAGAAAATGATTGACTTCAACAATTGGCTAAGTTTCTGGTGTCATTCTAAGGGGATCCAGTATCTGTCTGCTTGGGATGACATGATTGACAGACATAGATGCTTTGCCAGAGATGGCCTGCATTTGCCACCCCTGGGTTTCCAGATACTGGCTAAGGCTCTTGCCACCCCTATAGTGCCTTTTTTAGGCGATGTTCCAAAGACCAAATTGCCACCATAACAGCTATAAATAAATGTAATCTGAGGGTCATGCTGCTCAACGCTAGAAGTCTAAATCTCAAGATGCACTTGCTCAAAGCTCTCCTCAAAATGAAGAACATTGACATTTGTACTGTAACAGAGACCTGGTTTAAAGCAGCAGAAAGCACCACTGCGCTACAAGGCTATAACTCATTCCACACCTTTCATCCCCAGAACATGGACTGAAGTTCCAAAGGTGGTGGTATCTCCATAGTCATAAAAGATATGCACACCTCAGACTAGTAGCCCAGCATAACGCATCTGAGATACTTCAGGTATAACTAACACTGGGTAAAATGTCGATTCAGGTCATAGCCTGCTATAGAGTGCCAACCATGTCTCAAGACTCTCACTCCACATTCCTAAGCACCCTAGAAACTGTTAGGGTCCAACCCAACACTCTCATACTGGGTGGCTCCAACTACCCTTCCATGAACTTGGAAAACTACTCATGCACTAATACACTGGCCCAATGCTTCCTGGAATTCATCAATTCCAATGCCCTGGACAGCTCATTCTTACCCCCACTAGGGGAAGCAACAGCCTTGACCTGGTTATTACTAACATGGGCAACCATTGTTCTATACCAATAGTCAATTTCTCCCTGGTTAGATCCGACCACGAACTAATCACCATGGAAATCCACATCTCACCCACACCCCCTGCAAAGGTAACCACCAGAAAAAAACTTCTCCACAGCTGACTTTTGGCTCCTAAAAACAGAGGTTACTAACTTCATGGCACCCATGTCAATTGAAAATAGATGCATGACTGCCAAATCATACACCAATGCACTATACGAACACGTACATAAATGCATGGAGCTAGCCATACCGAACAGAACCAAGAAGCTCTCCTCCAAAAAAATGAAGCCAATGTGGTGGTTCCCTGTCATTAATAAACTCTACAACAGAAGGAAGAAACTGTTGCAGAAAAAGGTGAAATCCCAAGACTGTAAAACATCCCTTATTAGCCTCAACAAAAAGTTGAGATCCCTCATCAAAACCTCTAAAGCCAGCTATGAAAGCAGAATTGCAACAGACACTAAAAATAACCACAAAGCCTTCTATATTTATATCCAGAATCTCCATGGCAATACCCAGGTTTGCTCCGAGTTACTGCACAATGGTACCTCCTATACTGAGCTAACATATATTGCCAAAATACTGTCCGATAGATTCAGTGCCAACTTTACCCCTCCCCCAAAGGACCAATCACAATACTGGAGGAATACCAGGCACTTAGCATTACTGCAGCACTGGTTAAAGCTGCATTGTCCAAGGCCAAGAATACAGCTTCCATGGGACCTGACAATATCCCTGGATGTGTTCTATATGAATTGCAAAGTGAACTGACACCACATCTGTGTGCCCTATTCAATCACAGCCTCACCTCAGGCTTTGTCCCTACCAAATGACACACTGCTACAGTCATCCCTCTCCATAAAAGTGAGCGACTACAGGCCCTGGGAATTATCACCTCATTAGCATGACATGTCTGATATGTAAGGCTATGGAGCGCACCATCATGGACCTAATAAACAAGGATATAAGGAATCTCTAAACTCTAGATCCCATGCAATTTCGTTTTGTGAAAGGTAGATCATGCCTGATCAACTTGGTTGACTTCTTTGAGTCAGTCACCAGAGCTGTGGATGAGGGCAAGACAGTTCACCTACCTCGATCTGGCCAAGGCCTTTGATACCATTCCCCACTCAGGAATTATTGATAAACTCACCAAACTAGGCAGTAACCCCTATATCACTAGGTGGGTTGCAAATTGACTCACTGATAGAACCCACAGTGTGAAAGTAGCAGACTCCAAGTCAGACTGCCAACCAGTCACGAGTGGAGTACCACAGGGATTGGTCCTGGGTCCTCTCCTGTTTGGAATCTACTTCTCAGATGTCCAGGCCAACATGGAGTGACTCTGGCTGACCAAGTTCACTGATGACTGTAGGCTGGGAGCCATTATTAACTCCCTAAATGATGTAGACATCTTACAGAAAGGCCTCACAGATCAATGACTGGTGTTGAAACCATGGCCTTAAGCTTAATGCCAAAAAAATGCGTTCTCATCCCCTTTGGGATAAACTCAGTTCCCACTAATTACCACATCGATGGGAGCCCACTGAACACTGAAGACGTTATAAGAGATCTCGGGGAAACAAGTTGACAGCAACCTCTCCTTCGACCACTACATTCCCACTGTGATCAGAAAGTCCTTCTATGTGGCACATCTCATTACCAAGAGTTTTGCATCCAGGAAGAAAGAGGTCATCACCTCAGTCTATTCTTCCCTCATTAAGCCACTCATTGAGTATAATGCCCCATTTGGCATGTACCTCACTAAACACATGCAACAGCTGGAAAGGCCACAAAAGTACCTCATGAAGAGGATCCTAGGCCTTAAACATGTCCTACATGGACAGACTCAAAAAAACTCCAGCTATTCTCTGTCTCATAGCCTCTACTAAGAGGCAATATCTGCTTGACTTACAAAGCCATATCTGACCCAGCTCTGTTAGAAATGCTACATCTAAAGAAATCTCAGTCCCTCCAAACCACACGCTCCAGAGACCTCAACCTCATTACCACAATCAACAGAACATGCTGGAGGGACAGGTTTATAACCCAGAGACTGCCCATGCTCTGAAATAGACTTCCCATACATGTCAAGCAGAAGACCTCACTGGCCATCTTCAAGAGAAATCTTGATGAGTGGATGGGAAATAGAAAGTTCACCCTGGTGATCACTCCAGTGGCTCTACTTGACAGAGGCGCTGGGAACTAACATTGGGTGGCATGGTGCCAAGGCACTTCTATTGGCTAGGCTTGTAAAGGCTCCAGGGCCACTAGCCTAGTACACACCTATGAACCTATGAATCTGTGTCTGTAAGGTATGAGACTGATCTCCATTGTATTGTGATGGATGGTGGCCAGTGCAGGTGTGTGTGTGTGTGTGTGTGTGTGTGTGTGTGTGTGTGTGTGTGTGTGTGTGTGTGTGTGTGTGTGTGTGTGTGTGTGTGTGTGTGTGTGTGTGTGTGTGTGTGTGTATACATGTGTGTCTGTGAGTGTGCACATACGCAGTACCAAAAGATACTGCAGCACTGTGCTACAGTCTGCTGAACAGGTCCAGGTCACCCACAGGTGATGTGTGCACTGACAATGCACATCCTCATCCATGGTGACTTCCTCACCTGGTAAAAATCACAGGCACAATACACAATATGCGCAGAGGATGGAGTGCTCCATGAGTGGGAATTGCAGATCATGCTACTGGGGGTCTCTGCATGAACTCCCCATCCCATATCTCTTAACTGTACAGATTTGTGCAGAATGTCCAGATTTTTGCCTCATATTTTTGGTTAGTTTTTCATAAAATTGTGGTTTTCTGGCAAAATAGTGGCAAATCATTGCAAACTGAAGTTAGGAAATAATGAAAGACATTTGAGTTTCAGACTTCATACCCTTCACAAAATTCATACTAATGCAAAACCTGTTATTCTATCAACTTTCTAAGTTTGTAAGAGGAATATTTAAAAATGATCCCTATTTTTGGACCTTTGTCCTGGGTTTATATTGCATCACCAAATGTGTAAAAAAGCGAACGGTGATTAATCGACCCTATGTAAGCAAAAGCTTACAATGTCGAACTGTCAGAACAGCAATTTTTTTCCAAGGGAAAAAAAATCATTGTTCCAACAAAAAAAAAAAAGAAAGAAAGTAAACACTTTAAAACATTACATTAAGTGGGAAGCTTCACCCCCCACACCCCCCTACTTAAATATACCAACTCTGAGACCAAGACTACAGTGCGAAAATGGTAAATGAGCGGCCAAGCAAATTCTTTCCCAGGGAAAGAATTTGCTTAAAAGCCGCTTCGATATTTTGCCTTTTCAGTCTTTTATGTTTGACCAAGACGCATTTGAAAGACTGCGTCTTCAGTCTTATAATAGGAACCCTTTGTCCCACTTTTATTAATGGCTTTGCCAGATTTCTTGCTTTAAGAGGTTGAGAGGTATGCCCCATCCATGTGTACATCAATGATGTCCTATAGTCCCCTCTGCACTGGATGATGGTGTGGTGGTGATGGCACTATGGGCCTTAGACTGTTCCCTTCCCTTCCCATGGTGGGCTCACACACGTGAAATGGAGGTGGACCATCCACAAGAAGTGCGGTGGACATAATGGTTGGCCACACATGGACACCTGCTGTGTACAAACTCCCTATACCACCTGTCCATAATGTTGCGCATCTAGACCATACATTCCCATGTCTTGATACAGACCACATACTATCGCAACCAGCTCAACAATGGCTGTATTAGTCTCTACCTGCCCCTGTATTTTCAGGTCAGGAAGGGTTGAAATTCATGGCATGTTTGGCCACCAGTATGTTGACCCCTTAGGTCATCATCTTACTTAATGGAGCTTTCAGTAACCACGGAAGTGTCTGTAGTTGAAGATAAGGCCACTTCCTAGATGGATATGTCAACCCATACCTGTCCTTGGGTGGTATCCTCAGTCTGTGTTTAGTGTTTCACAGGCTTAGAAGCTGTGTCTATGGATGGGGTGGAGATGTGGCCATCACTTTTTCTGACTCTACCACTAACACTATGACCCTTGAATGTGCCAGGATTCAGCTGCCATCAGCATCATCATCATCATCATCATCATCATCATCATCATCATCATCATCATCATCAGGGCCAGCTAGTTCCCCAAGATCATGCAGGACTATATCCACAGTGGGGGGAGCACAACAACACAGCACCTGTGAAAACTCTCAGAAAATTACCAAACCTAAGGCTGAACCATTCAGCAACATTTATAGCCAAGTGAAACTACTTGTATACAACAGAGTACTATAGAAAAGTAATACTTACAATTCCTTGGTGAGATAACCTTTATACTCACATTCCTCATGTTCCAGTAAAAACAATGAAACCATGCTTGTAATTTCTTCACCCTGCACTGGACAAGTAATGAGAATAATATCTCATGTCCAGACATAACCACCTGAGTAACACCAATGATTATTTGTAGTGCCATGAGCAACTTAGTACAGGCATCCAGCACTCCACCATAGATACCACAGCTGTATGGATCCCCAGACATAGATGTCAGGAACTCCTCTTTGTCTGTCATTGGTGACTTTTTTGGCAGATCCCGACTCATGGCCCTTTGCTACTATGCCAGGCTGTGCAAACACAGCAGAACCTTTCTTCATACTTGCTCATAAACTCAGTTTTAACCACCAACAGCATTAATATACTCTATAATACCCCACTAGACATGCACAGAAGGCCCAGCTAGATCTCTCATGCTGAATCATCTGCTAACCATGCTTATGGAGATCCTGCAGCAGGATGTCATTCTCTGCCTACGGAAATTTCCTTTTATGGCACTAATCACCTTTGGGAATGACAATATGGAATTACAGAGAAACAGACAAGTAATGTGTTGAAGGGTAATGATCTTATGCAGAAAGACATGAAACTGGCCATTGTTGGCAAGACAGTTGATCTGTTGCAATAATGATGGGGGACTGCCCACATGCATGTCTGGCATCCATGTCAAAATCTTATGGACGGTGCTTGCCCAGATGTTGAATTGAGATGGGGGTGTCAAATTACCCTGTGCAGGAAACCTTGCACACACATGGCTGCATGTAGGACACCTCATGTCATCTGTATGTGCATAGGCCATATAGGAAACAGACAGCTTCATGCACACTCAAGTGTGGTGACATGCATCTTCTTACTTTCCCCTTCTTACTTTCTGCTGACTGTGGGCATGCCACAGGAGCAGCACAGGACTGTTACTGGCAGTATTCAGAAACTACTCCTAGCGGAAATATACTCCAATATAGGACCAAGAAATGTGTGTGTATGTGTGTTCCACAGATAGGAGTGGGCCTCCAACAGGAAATCCTACAATATGTGAATGCAGTCATCTACTAGTGTCCACTTACGTCCTCCTATGGGAGTATGTATGTAGTCTTTGCTGCTCCAAAAGAAGTGGGACAGTCTAGATCTGAAATGCCCTGATACAGATGTAGGAAGTGGATGAGTGCTACAAATGCCATTGGGTAAACCCCCCCCCCCACAATGATCCATAACATAGGAAATGCAGATATGTTTGTGGGAGAACCCTGTAGATCCATAGCCTGCAAGTATAATGACTCAGTGTTAATGTCAGGTCCCCACCATACATCTCAATCTGCAAAAATTAAAAATACGTACAAAGGTCCTTGAAAGGTTGGTGCATCAGGCCAAAAATCTGGACAGCTAATTAACATCAAATTTGAATACCTAATAGCACATAACTCTTCACACTTCTAGTAGGAATATGGGATACTACTCTGAAGCACACGTTTAAAGAACAGAGTGACAAAAATGATGGAAAAACATAGGCGCATTACAACATTCTATCACATAAGGTCATTTATTTTTGCTTTTGAAAAAGGGAGATGTAAAATGAGTGTTCTCTTTCTCTAGACTATTGGTGCCACTGGTATGTTAGCCATATGGTTTGTTGTGAACCAGACTGTTCAAAAATCACATGGGATGGAAAAGTGGTTCATAAAACTGTGTGAAGGGGTAAATGAAGCCTGAAAAAAGGTGTATACCTCCACAAATAGGTACATCATGTGCAGTGGTAAATCAGGCCTGAAAATAGGAGCATTCTTCCAAAACAGGGACAGCTCAGAGGTCTGTTCCTCAACCCCAGCCTTATAATACTAGTGTCTCTTTTCCCCACATCTGCAGTCTATAAGAAGGGGTGGTTGTAAAAGTTATATGGACACACCACTCACTAATGCCATGAAGTGATGTTGACAACAAGGTCACTCCATGCACACCTCTGTACTTTGTTGTTTGACCACTTCCAGCAAACACACCTCACAGTACCTCACCCACAGCTACTGCATCAGTACTCTCAACATACAGAGATGCAATACTTATAGGACTCACATATTTTAATACATACTTGCAAGAGATAAGATTCCCATACAAGAACCACAGCATTACTGCCACAGCTGTAAGGTTAATGATCAGGAAACTCAGCACCTCCCAACACTTGAACATCAGCACTGAGTGGGACACACACAGTCCTCAATCTAAATCTTGGACTATGTTACCTGCATAGCATACAAAGAAATAAATCTCACAAACAATCACACTGTGTTTTACTGAATCTGCCACATCAGAACCCCCTGTCAGCACACCCTACCTTAGTATACAGTATCCACACAGTGCACGTCAGTGTCGGTATTTACTTCCCCTCAAACAACACACAAACAAAGCATTGTACTACACAACAGTGAAAAAGTACCAGTTACCTTTAACTTAGCTCTCCTCATATGTGTCTTCTTGTAGTAATTACTAATAGCCTTGTTGATAGCAGTTCTACAGTTTGCTGTTCAGCAACCATCCATAGAGTAATGAGACTAGTGCTGACCTAGTGTTTTTATCACACACTGTTGAAGCTCTTAGTGTGGTCCTTATGCTAATAAGCCATATTCAGATGAATGCTCATGAACTGCAGATTTAGCATGTTATGCATTTCAGCTGTGCTGCTCTAAGAGGCTTGGGCTAGTCTGTGAACTTGCATGATGAGTACCTGCGAAGTGCAGTTACAGATGTGCAAGGATCAATAACCCTAGCAGGGACATGTGAAAATCTGTTGTTGTATTACGGCATATACAGATGCAGTTTTGCACTGTGCAATAGTGGCAGTAAAACTACTAGTCATGCTAAAAAAGATGCACATCACATAGCAACAACAGCAATATGTATGTCCATGAAAAAGAGGTACTATATTCCTCTGGCTTATGACCTGGAGAATGGCCACAGCTTCCAAGGGTACTGAAGATGGCAATGCTCCCAGGTGAGCACCATCTGTACAAAGACAACCAGGAGAACCTGAATGTAGACTCTGATGAGGGTTCTCAATAAAAAATGAATGCTTGGTATATTCTTGGCCAGGAAATGACTGCTGCTACTGGCATAAGATGCTCTTGTGAGCAGTGATTGCACTACTTTAGCATAAGCTATTCAGATGAACTGTGCCAGTGTTACTTCTGAGACCTGAGGAGGCATCATCTGACCTTCTTGGACAATAGAAAGAAGAGGTCAGTGACAGAAATCTTATGATCTGTTGTAATTATGCAGGTCTGATCACTGCACTGTTATTTCTGTTATAGTTAAGTGGGCCCTTGCTAGGCATTTAATTGATGTTTGCTGTATTTTGTTCTTGTTGTTCATCTCAGAAGAAAATATCAGGGAATCCACTTCTGTACCAGATGAGAATGAAGCTTCTGTACAGCTACAGGGGTGAATTTGGTTACAATCATGTTATAGATTTGTTAGCTAAATCAGAGCACCAAACCTTTTATACTGTATGTCAATCCATGTAGACATACAATGTTTTGCACACATGTATGTTCAGGACATGCACACATTACTTACTGACATGGAGATTACAGTAAACGCACCACCTCACAGTGCCCAGTAGAGAGGATAATGCATTTCTGCACTATGGACACTGTCCCACGCTGGATGGATATGGACTGGGGAGTTGGAGATGTTGGGGGGCTGTGAGGGTGCAGGGGGTAACATAGCAGCATAATGTCCCACAGCAGAAACCTTCTCTCACAGCCAACCGTGTCATTTCTTTGAAGCAGATTTCTTAATTAGTGGAAGCAGGACAGTTTGACCCCAGACAATTTGACCCCGATGCAACTGGATACACTTTCATATAAAAATTCAAATTTAATGTCTATGAGAAAATTTATTGTACAGTATGACCCCAGACTATTTGACCCTAATTAAGTTTAATAAAAGCATTTTACTACTTAATATTTTAATTAGGAATTTTACATAGGAATTTAATGTATTATTTAACATTTTAATTTGGAAATGTTAATTTATTTAACATATTATTTAATATCTAAATATAATTAAATTAACAATAGTTTTTAACATGTTAACAATAAAATCAATCAGGAATTTTACATAGGATGTTAACATATTTAACATTTTAAACATTAAAATAATAAGAAATTAATATTAATAATATTATTTTATGTATATCAAATGCAAATGTTTTTTAAAGGTTTGTTAACTAGGGAGTGTTACACTGCCAGCCCAGCTCTTGGCAATTTTGTAAATAAGTACATGTCATTTGAGAATATTAATATGGTTTATGTAGAAGTGTGACAAAAGGAGATACTGCCAGCCCAGCTATATGGAATTGTGTAAGTGGTTATGTGTCATTTGTGAATCCCAAAATAATTCATATGCTTGTCTTACAAATGTGTTAGAACTGTATGTTATTTACTCAGCTAAAATGTAACCACAGCATGCCCTGCTGGCTTAGAACAGAAATGTATATAAACTATTGTAATCGTGTAAATGTATATGTTTTCATAGGTTCATAGGTCGGTACTAGGCTATCGACCCTAGGGCCTATACAAGCCTAGCCATAACATTTCCCTGGCTATTTCTTCCCAGAATATTTACTTGTTTTAACAGCAGGAACTAGAACATAGAGGGTTAACTTGCAAAATTTCAAGAAAACAGTTAAAATTATTTTTTTTATATAATTGCTGGGCCATAAACAAGAGATGTTATCTTTCAGTTTCCGTCAAAAGGAGACAGGATGTCTAGAACTAGGGTGCTTTCTGCATTGTTTTGTAAGTGTTTTATTGTTTCATGTCTTCCAGCTGTTACAAACATCTGATGATTATGTATTTTCACATGGAGATGTTAAATGCTGACACTGAAGGGTTAGCTTGGGAACTAAAGTCAGGTGACAAAAAGTGATGTCATCCAAGCTAACCCAGCAGTGATACTTGATACTAATTTAAGAACTCTCTGAGAGAGTGAGAGAGAGCATTTTGCATCTTGTCTTGGACCTAGAAACATCCACTCACCACTTCTGCCTGCGTGTTACTCTGTAAGTACGTTTTTAGGGCATAGTAACTCTTTTATCTCTTTTAGATTCAGATAAGTATATAGTAAAGTATAGCTTAGATGTTTTCTTTATTTAGTTGAGACTGTCCTGCAATGTTGTTTTAAATATTTCCTGTGATTTTGAACTCTGATGTAACTGATTACTTACTGAGTATTGTCTTGTTCTTTTATTATTTACTATTAAATATATTTAAACTTTTAAATTGTGGCTGGTCTGTTTAGAGATAGTTAAGCTCATAGAGTACTTGCATATTTATTTGGTGACACTGTACAGGCCACTCCTAATGGAGTGGCCACTCTTTGCTGAGGGCCTTAAAGTAGCTGATAAAGAGTGGCTGGTGGCAGTCTGAACTACCTTGTAGTCTGGGCAGAAGGGGGGCATAGATAGTAAACTTGTGCCAGCCTTCCCCAGGTGTGTGTGTGTGTGTGTGTGTGTGTGTGTGTGCGCGTGTGTTTGTATATAAATCAAACTTCAAAGTGTGTGTGTGTGTGTGTGTGTGTGTGTGTGTGTGTGTGTGTGTGTGTGTGTGTGTGTGTGTGTGTGTGTGTGTCAGCCACTTGGGCAGGGATACAAAGCCCTAGTTGAACAGAGAGGACGCTGGAGGTTTTGGTTTGGCCACTCAACTGAGATCTCAACCCTATAGCTGTGTCAGTGGGGAGTCTTACTGGGGATCTGGAAAAAGAGGAAGAAACCAGCCCCAGACTGACTGTGCTCCCTGTGTGCTCTTAAGGGAAATTGTGCTTTACTGTGTGTGTACTTGTCATCCTCCCAGTGTGTACATCCCCCACTGTTGCCAGTGGTGAGAATTGAGTCTCCTTGATTGCTGGGCTAGTGCTGGGGTGTCACAGGGCACAACAGTAGTATCAAACTGTATTCAAAGTGTTACAGATCTAGATATAGTATGTGTTAATGCAGGGGTCAAAATGACAAGGTCAAAATGTCCTGCACCCTAATTAATTACTACGTGAACTATAAGGTTTCTGGTAGTTAACTGATAATTACCTTTGACTCACATTGCACTTTACAGTATCCCAGTGATAGCCTTTGCACAGTTACAAGAGACATGTTTTTGAATTCCAGGGTGTATCTCTAAAAAATAAGGTCTCAGTTCCAAATGATTTACTCTCCATGTGATTTGCTTTCCATGTAAGTAACCAGTGGTTACTTACACGGAGAGCAGTTCTTTTGGAATCTGGTGCCTAGTGTGAGCCTGTTTATACATAGGCCTTAAACTGAAAAAAGTCACTTACACTGAGTGTAAGTTCAGAATCATGGCAGATAGTACACTGAAAGCATCTCTTTTGGAATCTGGACCTAAATAATGTCACACTTCCAGCAGAAAATGTGTTATTCCCCTGGTGCCTTGGCAAACAGACTTCCTGATGAAGGGAGGTAAAATATAAAATAAATCAAGGTTTATATAAAAACATGGCATCATAAATAAAAAAAAAACAATTAGACAATTAAGCATATAAATATAAAGCATATCTCTTTTCTGTGTAGTACACAGATGGTTAGAATCAGCAGGAATTAAGTACAAAGTTCATTTTAGATCTGTTGCCATGCACTTTTAAAATGCATCATAAAGATCAGTTGGAGAGTCTTAAATGTGTAGTTCTTGAAAGGATCAAGATGAATAAACATATTTCGGTAAAACTGTAAAAAATGTTTACAATACCTGTACTAAACAGTTAACTTTATCATGGTCTATTGTCTATCAGGACCAGAATACACCAAATCACCCATGCACTAAAGTCATTAGACCACAAGTACCAGTATGACTTTACTCATAGTCCACATGGGTGTAAATGACCTGAGATGTACCTCCCTGGACAATATCAAGAGAGACAGGCATTATGGAGCTCTTGGACTGTGTGTTCCAGGCTAGTTTGTGCCTAGCATTGAACAACATTCTACCTTCACCAAAGATGATGTCACAGTATGAACAAAGTATGGCTGGACTGACTTCAATAATTGGATTAGTTTCCAGTATCATTCCTAGGGGGTACAAAATCTAACAGCATGGAAGGATATAGTCAACAAACCACATTGCTTTGCCAAAGATGGTTTATGCCAGACCCCTCTAAGCTTTCAAATATTGGTTAAAACATTTCCTCCCATATAGTGCCTTTTTTAGACAATACCAAACTGACAAACCTTCAGCTGTATAAAAACCAACCCAAGAGAATCTAAAGGTGTTACTGCTCAATGCCAGGAGCCTAAACAAGAAGCTCCATGTCCCCCAGGCTCACATCACTCTAGAAAATGTGGACACCTCTGCAGTTACCGCAATATCGTTTAAAGCCATGCAGAGCACCATGGCAGTGTAGGGCTACAATGCATTCCAAATTCAAGCCAGCTGCTACACAGGCAGGGACCAAATGTGCAGGTGTCTCAATCTATATTAAAAACAAACTCACCTTAAGAGTAGTCGACCAATATGACACACTTAAGCTTCTCCATGTCTAAATTTCCATAGGCAAAGTCCCATATCATATCCTTGCAAGCTATAGGTCACCCTCTATGACTCAAGTAACCCATAACTCATATTTGACCTTACTGGAGGCCTTCACCATTCAATCCAAAATCATATTCATGAGCAACATCAAGTAACCCACTATACACTGGGGTATTTACACAACCTCAAACTTACAGAGCAGGGTGAGAGCTTCCTAGACTTTGTAAACACAAACACCTTGGATCAGATAATCCATACATCCACTAGAGGTGCAAACATACTTAACCTGGTACTCACAAACATGAGAGAATGCTATACCCCTCCTTAGTGTAGTGTCCTCTTTAGTAAGGTCAGACAACAATTATATGACTGTGGCAAACCTCATTTACATTTAGGAACTATTCTAAAGCAAACATCCTACTATTAAGTGTCAACATTTCAATCCCTCCAAACCCTGAGAACACAGCTGATTATGCAGGATTGTTCACAGAAACCCTGTACAATCATATGAATAAATACATAGAGACATCTGTGCCTACCAGAAATAAGCCCAGAACTAACTCAAAAAACAAACTACCCTGGTGAAATCCAAACATAAACAGGTTGTACAACTAGAGAAAAAAAGTCATAGCCAACATTAGGAAGTGCTACGCCCAGCATGAGAAAAATATTCTCATCAATCTAAACAAACAATTAAGAGGGAAAATTAAGTCTACTAAAGCCAAATCTGAGGGAACGATAGCCTCTCAGGCAAGGGACAACTACAAACCTTTCTTTAGTTATGTCCAAAACCTCAACTGCAGCACACAGCAATGTACAGAATTGATTGCAAATGAAGCACCAGTATGGAGCCAGAAGATATAGCAAATCTGCTGGCCAACAAATTCAGCTCCAGTTTTGCTTCCTCCTAACTATCGCTAGGGAGTAGGTCCTAGATGCACTCTCTATGGCCAAAAACACTATATTGATGGTCCCCAATAATACCCCAGGATGCCTGCTAAATAGCCTGAATATGACCTATCAGAACCACTAGTCACTGTTTAACCATAACCTCCAGACAGGCTTTGTGCAATGAGAATGGAGAAGTGCAATAGTGACACCTCTGCACAAGGTTGGGCTATCAACAGACTCTAGGAACTATAGACACATAATTCTGACTATTCTCATATGCGAAACCATAGAATGGATTATCATGGAAATGACTAATAAGAATATAGAAAACCTTCAAACAGTGGGTCTAACCTAGTTTGGTTTCATCAAGGGCAGATCATGCTTACTTAACTTGTGGACTTCTTTGAAAAGGTCACCAAGGGAATTGATGAGGACAAAATTATGTATACTGCCTACCTTGACATAGCTATGGTGTTTAATGCCATACCCCACTCAAGTACTGTAAACAACCTCATGGATATAGGCATAAATCCCTATTTTACGAACTGGATAGCCAGATGGCTCTCAGATAAGACCCAGGAAGTTAGGATAGGAGAGACAACCTGTGCAAACAGGCCAGTCATTAGTGGAGACCCTCAGGGCTCTGTGCTAGGACCACTCCTTTTTGGTATATACTTCTCAAAATGTAATTAAATATCAAGATACTCTGGCTGGCCATGTTTGCAGATGGTAGCAAACTAGGAGCAGTCAAGACACTTAAAATCTTACAGGAAAAACTAACACACAAATGACTGGTGCCAAAGCCATGGCATAAAATTTAATGCCAAGGAATGTATAATAGCACCCTTTGTGAAGTCGGCCAATGTAGAACATTAACTCATCAACAGCACTCCCCTAAGAGAAAAAACAGTAGTCAGGGATTGGGATACACACATAGATAGTAACCTGGCTTTCAACCAACATGTGTCTAAGGTAGTAAGGAAACCATTCTGTGCTGCTCAACTTGTAAGTTAGAGCATGTCATCAAGGTTTACAGAAGTCATCATTCTACTGTATTCACCTCTCATTGGGCCCATCACTGAGTGCAATGCCCCCTTTGGTATTTATTAGACCAGGCACATGCAACAACTAGAACTTCCACAGAGGTTGCTTACAAAAAGACTACAGGGAGCAAACAAGATAGTCTATGCAGAAAGCCTCAAAGCCCTACCTCTATACTCTGAAGAGATCTATGCCTGACATACAAGGCCTCCTGTGATCCCACTCTAATGGACCTTATGCCTATCCACAAAATGAATACCATCAGAATTATTCAATCTAGGGTTTTAAACTTTGCTTGTGATACAAATAGGGCATATTGGTAGGACGTGTCTCGGAGAGTTCCCCTTCTCTGGAGCAGGCTTCCATTCTATGTAAAACAAAGCTCTTTCCTAATCCTATTCCAATGTATGGTAAACTGGAAATATACCCTGGATCTAGCACCTATGTCACTAATGGACAGAGTCAGCCTGCAAATCTGGCCCTAGTTTACATATACCCCTTAAATAACCTCTAATGCACATACATTTGCGGGATGCAATTGGGATGGTTGGCTAAGCTTATAAAGACCCAGTGGTCATTAGCCTAGTATACACCTACAAATCTATTTACCTATACAAAGGTAGCCTTTTCATATTAAAATATAGTACTTTGACTACTAGGGGAGTAAATCAAGAATATAACTGGAAGGTTTTTATCTACTTATGTTTATATTTATACATAGTTACATACTACTCTCCTCCTTATTTCTAGACTTGTCTAAAGCCTTTGACTATTTTGTCACAGCAAACTTCTACTTAGAATGTCCTCATTAGGTCTGTCTTTCATCCCACCCTTCTATGGTTCAAAAGCTACCTATCAAATAGGTATCAGGCAGTAAAATGACACTCCACCCTCTCTCCATACCTTCTAGTCAACACTGGTGTAGCACAAGGCTTTGTCCTTGGTCCCTTCCTTTTTAACATTCTCACCAACACCTTCCATACATCCACACAACAAGCCTCCTAATACAGTACATAAAACAAACTACTACTTTTTCCACCAAATCACTTTTCCCACAAAAAAGCAGAATTTAAAGTCCTTTCTTTTGATAATAATAAAAGTCACTTTTCATACCAAATTATTAGGGTTTATAGTGGATGGTAATCTTAAATTTGACCTGCGTATTCAAAACTGTTTAAAAAAAACTCATCAAAAACTAGGGGTGCTTTATAGAGCCAAAAACTTTCTCACTGACACAACTAAAGCTGCACTTGCCACTAATTATCTTCTATCCACACTTCTTTATGGCGCTGCTATCCTTACTAAATTGCAAGCACCACAAAAATCAAAACAGAATCAATGCTATTACAAAGTTGCTAAATTTTCAGAAAATGCCCCTTTTAGAACCTACCACTGTATAATACTAAAAGTCCTAAACTTGTTCGAACTACCCCAGTAACTAATATATACACAGCTTCTTACCACCTATAAAACTATCCAGAATCCATCTGCTTGTCCAGCACTAAATAACATTCTACACAACTATGTTCCCAGTCGGTCATTATGATCTAATGACCAACAACTCCTGTCTGCCTACATACCTATCAAATCTGCTGGGCATTGTCTGTACTCATAGCATGTTGCTAAGGCCTGAAAATCCTTATCTTTATCCATCTAGTCAATGCCCTCCTTCCCATCCTTCAAAACCATTTGGAAAGACTTTCTATCCAAAAGCTGGATCTGTTCTTGCTCAACACCAGGATAAATGCTATTCCTAAATGAGAGCAAATACCTAGTCATACCTCACATCTCCTTATTCTTCATTTTTCATTCACTTCCTTACATCTAACAGTTTTTGACTTTTTCTCTAAATATACCGCAAGCCTGCTTTTCTCTCACTTCTTATTGCAATTCTTGTTTGTGTTATACTAACTTACCTTTAATTTTTCTATAAACTGGCTAAAATTTCTCTAACTATTAAATCATTATCGTATAACCTATATCTGTTCTCAACCAATGTTTTCATATTATGCTTAATTTGGTATAATTATTTAAACTGTAGTTGCTTTTGTATGATTTTTAGAGACTGTAAAGTTATTGTTCGTAAAATGTTTTGTAATACTTTTGAACTTTTCTCCCCAGGTCTCCCCTGAAAAATGGGTTCCTACCAAGTCGGTCTTTCCCGGTAATCAAATGTCAATAAATAAATAAAACTGTTACAAATATTGCTTTGATCCTTAAGTATTTTCTTGTATTTTAATTACTTAATTGTTTTTAATTAATGATGTCATATTTGTATATAAATTTTGTGTTATTATGTATTTTTAGCCTCCCTGGAAGGCTGTTAGCTGACATACTATGGGAGTAAACTTTTTGTTGGATTATTAATTATATTATTTATTATTATTTCTCATACCAGTTTTGTTTAGAATTTTTGTTACGACTTATAGCAGTTTTAATAGTGAATATGTCCCCATGGTTCTAAGAAGTAAAACCTCTGGAACAAAAATAAATATTTATGAGCTTATTTCTAATAATGAAGGAGACAGACCTCCAAGATAAAATTCCCCTATTTCTTTTTAAGAGCTGCATGCTAAGAGTACAATTAATTGTTTCACTAGTTCCTACTGGTTCTAACCATCTAATACACTGAAGGGAATGGTGGAGAATTTATAAAAACAGTGTCAAGAAATACATATGTATTTGCTATATTAGCTCTGAAAAACTACACAGAAATTAAAATTATACCATAGAGCCTATGTGCATTCAAACATCCCCAACCCTTTTGATTTTTACAATACTCTAAAATAATAGTTTCCCTTAAGGTAGACTGCAGTTATGTGTTGCTGTGCCCTTGAACATATCAATATAATGACAGAATGGGATATCCTTAAACAAAACAAAACTGAGCCTGGAATCCAGTTTGTTCATTTACAACTTAAAAATAAATTGTAGGTTTCAGACCATAATAAAATATTACAAGATACGAATTGTAATATGCAAACTTTAAAGTGAATTAATTAAGAGGAAGAAAAGCAGTGTTAAAAATGTAGTACAGATTGTACAAATTCTTGTGGAACTAGAATTGTTGGACCAATCAAAGGGGCAGGTTTGGTGTAAGGTGGCCTACACCAAGGCTATGTCAGTACAAGAATACCTACAGTTTCTTCATATTTTCTTGAAGGTAATTGTATGGAACATTTCAAGCAAATGCAACTTTCAGTTTGCATGGTTTTGCATACCTGATAATTTCTACAATGTTAATAAAATACATGAGGGATAAATAATGTACTATTTGCTGGATACCAGCAACAGAAATAAAAATTAATTCATTTGAAGGCAGAAAATAACAATTATATTATAAAGGTAAAAAAAATCAACAAAATAAGAAGTAAAAATGATTAAAAAGTATTTTTTTTTGATTCTCCTGAAATAATTAACATGCCTCCCTTATACTAAATTAACTATCTGAATACTTAGACTAATGAATTTATAAATGTTTTAAATATAGCTGGTTTTGAATTTAGGCATTAAACTAATACCAATAGTATTGCATCTGTTCTATCAAACATGCATTGATGGCTTTAAACTTGTGAGAAGGTTTCATTTAGTTGATCATTTTTATGAAGTGGACTCAAGTTTTAAAATAACTCTGAATCTTTTCAGAGTTACTATGTTTTAGGTAGTGATGATTCTACTGAGAAATGTTTGTTTTCTTTTTTCTTCTTTGGTTGAAGAAACTGAATTAAATGCTCACTAGCCATTGAATCTCTTATAATTAGACAGTAAAAGTGACTATATTCTTCATTTTTAAAATGAATATATTCAACTGTTTTCTGTTTACAATTTTAAACCTGAAGATTTTTAAAGAGCACGAACAAATAAAGTTATTTATTTTAACTTCAGAGTGGAAAACCTTAAATTGAAATAAAAGGTATCAATTAGCAGCTGATAACATAGACAATTGGCTATTAGGAAATGAGAGCAGTATAAAATGGTTTAGACCTTTTAAATGACCAAAATACATATTATAATGTGGATATTTCGCAGCTCTATGACTGTATTAGCAAATGTTGGAATGTATCACATAAGCTGTTAGATTAAGTAACAAAAAGCACAAAAATGGAGCAGGATACAGGAATAAATATAATTTATTAAGCGCTTTCGTCAAATATTAGGATTGACTTCTGCAGAATACCCACCAGTCAGCAAGACCATCCTTTTATACATACAATTAAGCCATTGATTGAAAACAATTACATAATTGAATAATTAAGCATACAAATGTTTAAAGACATTAAAGGGTGGGAGGATGGCGTAATGGTTAAGGTGTTTGCCTTACAAACACAAGGTACAGGGTTTGATTCTCACATGGGGTAATTGGCTAGGCTTGAAATGGCCCACAAGGGTAGTTAGCCTAGTACTAATCTATGAACCTATGAACATAAACTCCCTTGTTTGCTGTTAGATTAAGTTATTTATCTAAAAATTACATAAAGAAAAAGCCATGTTTTGATAATGCTCCATTTTCTGCATTAAGCTGCTTACCTGTGGTGCATAAATGTTCCCCTCCTCCCCCTGGAAGACCAGTAGTATCAGGTACTAGTTCATTATGTGAAAATATTGATAAAGCATGTAATGAAATCTGCTGTACATTTGTAATTTTCTATTATTCAGATTTTTATATATCACTAGCCTGTACACTATGGAGTTTCTTTTGTGTTTTTCTGGAGATACATCTTGTGCTATTTATTTGAAATTAGATGTTTCTGTCATACACATTTGTTTAATTTGGATGAGCAAATTTACCAACAATTTAAGGTTACTCCAATGGCTGTCCCCTTTGTACCAACTTATTATTGCCTGATTATGGGCTTACATGAACTTAAGTACATTTATACTAGTGATTTTCTTTTCACTGTCAGGTAATTTATTACTTTTACTTCAGTAACAACTTTATTTTCCTGTGAAAGGATTAAAAAAAAGCATGTCAATTTTATTTCTCATTTGAGAAATAATCATTTTACTTTTGATCTTACTTATGAATGCCATTCCCCTGAGTTTATTTATTTATTTTTTGTTTGTATTTATTTATTTATTTTGTTGCAACTTTAAAATGCTCTGAGCTATTAATAAACATTTGTCTTGATGCTCATCTCAAACCCAAGGGCAATTGATTACAATGATGAACCACTCAAACAAAACTGATTTTATTTACTGATGTATAAAGTATATCAATGTTAATTACAAAGTTGTTGTTTCTAGTGGAGTAAACATAGAATATGAACTTAAGACCAGTGATGATTTTCAGCAGTAGGTCAACTGTAAAACACTTGTAAACCTAAATTAAATTGTTATTGAGGGTCCTATAGCAAATGTGGCACAATTTTAACCTGACAAGTGGAGCAGAATAAAATGGTTCTTAAATCTGTTTCCCCCCCAATATTCTAGCATTTAGATTCATAGGTAGTTACCAGGCATGAGATCCAGAAGACTATTGAGAAGTTTAATCCAATTTCCCAGCAACACTGTCTTGGTAAGTGACTAACTCAGAGTCATATAATAAGCAAATGGGCACTGACTGAATCAAACCTTGGAGTACAGGAAGTTGCTTTTTAATAGCTCATATCCTCAGTCCACTGCATTAGATGCCAGACAATTTTGTTTATTTTAACTTGAAAACTAGGCTTTTTGATATGAATAGCTACTCTAGCAAGACAAAGGCCGAATATAATTTTTTGTAAAGAATTTCTACTCTTTTTCCAGCCTTTTTTCAATACAAATGTTATAAATGCAAAAAGCTGCAATAAACAGAACAAGTTGCATAGTATTCTATATTTAGCTAAATTAGTGACTTGAGAGACAGCATTACATCTGGATGCCTAAAACAGACAGTACAGAAAGCATCCTTTATAATAATATAATAAAACATTGTCTCACTATAAAGCAGTCTTCCTTTCAGTTTTCTTACACTCACATGATCCACTCAGTTTCACTAATTAATATTAACCCTTCTCCTATGTACTACATCCTCCATCATCTCATTTTAAAAGCTCTAGCAGGGAGGATTCTAGAGCTTACTTCCACCTATAGCATATCATACATGCTTACCTTTTATCATCTCTCTTGCCCAACTATTGCCCTTCCCAAAAGGAACACATTTGCATATCTTCATTTCTCTTCCTGTTATTACTGTGTCACCTTATATCCTATCTCTTACACTTTCCAACCAGTTTTATTTCTCTCACAAGCACAAATGTGCAATCCCAAACAAATTGCACACCTTATTATTACATCATATCATTTCACAAACCTGTTTAAATTTAGGTAACTGAATTACAACCCTATTCTCCAAAAACTTGACATAATAAATAAGCATAAATTCAAATGTCTATACTTCACTCACTTCCTAAAACCACTGACCCTTAGTGGCAGCATCTATCCTAATCTAGGACATAGAAAGAACCACAAAACTCAATCAGCTCAACAAAGTTATCCAGTTTTTCATCCTCCACATTCCTTAATAGGCTATCTAATGCAATATCTCTCATTCTCACCCTATCATATCCAAAGGATCATCACAAAACTTAAATCACTTTACTTTAAACCTATGTAGCACATGCAATAAACTCACTAAATTACATGCCTGAATCTCTCTGTACACCCCAGACATCTTAGCAATCACTGAAATCTAGTTTAAACCCAGTGTTAAATATACAGAACTCCTTCCAGGTCAATATATAATGAGGAATGATTCAGTCAATAAAAAAGCAGAAGTTACTCTATTATATCCTAATGCATACTCCATTACCCAATATTCAGAACCTAACCCAAACTTCCAGAATGCAGAAATACCCCATCACCTTCCTTAATTTGAACAAAAGAAAAAGTATATGCATTGTTGTATTCCGTATACCCCCAGGTAATAATATTACCATATTGGAAGATATACTCTCCTGGACATTTAATACTATTTTAAATGAAACCATCATTCTATGCGGCATCAATATAGACTGGCATAACTTAACTGCTAACTGACCAACCACCAGTATAAACTAATTTGGATTCACTCAGCTCATTCCTAGTACCATTAGATTTATTTATTTATTTTATTTTTACATTTGTTAACCAGGTTAATCTGTCTGGGATCTTAGATGCCCTTTTTCAGCAGAGATCCAAGGAGAAAAGCTCCCAAAAAAGTTTAAGTAAACAAATAGTAAGAACAAAGATAAACACATATCACATTTTAAGTATACATACTTCTGAAGTAATTACATAGCATGCAATAAAGGAATATATATAGAATGGATAGAAATACAATACAATACGTATATGGAAATTTTCATGTAGTATGGCAAGAAACTAAGCAGAAGTATGGCAAGACTAAGGTCAATACATCGCTGAACCAAGGTACTGGGCATGAAGTAAGTAAATATACAGATAAAGTTGTGTGAACTTTGGAAGTTAATGAATAAATTAAAGAACAGTAATAAGGGATTATGGGAACTGAGTGTAACATCAGCTAACTAGTATGGAATATGACAGAAAAAAATGTGTAGGCAGTAGTAAGAGAGAGAGAGGTAGAAATGATACAGTTAAGTTAGGTTATCTCTGAATGTTTCTTGGGTATTATTTTAGAGCATGAACATATCCAATTTGAGAGGAAAAAAGATTTAAGCTGTTTCTTGAAGGCGTTTTTGTCTTTAAGTAGTCTAAGGGGTAAAGGGAGTGTGTTCCAATTTTTTGCAACTGAGTGACAATAGGGTATTTTCCCAAAGGTTTTGTTTGGCTTATGAACTTCAAGAAAGTATTCATTAGTACTTCTTAGTGGGCATTGAGGAGTATAAAGTGTCAGAGAATTTGCAAGGGATGGGCAGGATTTAGGATTGTTTAGTATATTGTGGGCTATAAGGAGTTGGGATTGAGGCAGTAAGTTGGAAAATTCTGGCCAGTGTACAGCCTTTAATGAGACAGTGATGGGATTTGTAAGGTTGGTTTGCAGCAAATCTAGCTACTTTTTTGTATGTGGTTTCTAGTTTGGATATTAGGTTACTCTGTAGATGGGTAAGAATAGATGAAGCACAGAGTAGGGATGGTAGAAGCAGGGATTGGGCAAGGGATGGCCTGAATGCACAGGGAAGAAAGATTTTGTGACAGTAAAGCAGACCTAGTTTTTGGTGTTTTTTTATTGAGCTATGTATGTGATGGTTGAATTTAAGTTCATCATCAATTATTGCTCCGAGGAGTTTTGTTTGGATGTCAACAGAACTTTTAGTTCCATTAAGGAATGTTATGGAAAACTTCTGTTTTGCATGTTCCAGATTTTTAGGTAGGAAAAGTAGTAGCTTAGTTTTGCTCACATTTAGTAGGAGTTGATTGGATTGTAGCCAGTTTTCAACTGAGTGAAGTGAGTTTTGTGTAAGGGATTGAAGGTTTTCTATGTTGTCAGCAGAGTTGATGATGGTTGAGTCATCAGCATACTGAATAGGATTGGATTGGAGGCAGGATGAGAAAAGGTCATTGGTAAATACATTGAAGAGGAGAGGGCCCAATATTGATCCTTGTGGGACCCCTGTCCTAACTGCTAGAAAGGAGGAGTAGGAAGAGTTCCATCTAACAGCCTGGTGTCTATTAGTAGGGTAATCACAGAACCAGGAGGTGGTAGAGTTTGACAAGCCTAGGTTGGAGAGTTTATGGTGAAGTATAGTATGAGATACGGTGTTGAATGCTTTCAACAGATCCAGAATGAAGGGTTGATGCTATGTTACTATTATCCCTGACTTGAGCAATGTTATTAGTAAAGGATACAAGAGCGGTAGCTGTGCTATGTGTGGGGCGGAAGCCATGTTGAGTTGAAGGCATATGATAAAGGCACCATTCTAGAATGAGTATTGTTTTTTAACTCTGATAAATATTTGACTGCTGGTACACATCCCAGTCCTCTAAGTGACCATCTCCCAGATATGCCCATAGAAGTATAAATCAACTGGCCAAGTCTCATCAATATAAAACTACATGCAATCTGTCAAAATTCAATCAGCAGACATTTATCGATGCTTTAAAAGCCATCAACTGAACTACACTGAAATTTCTCCCTTTAAATGATGCCATCTTTATAAACATTCTAAATAGCTTTGTTCATCTCTGCAATAGAAGAATAAAAAATAACCACTCCCTTTGGCTTTCAGGAAAAAGTAAAAAGACATTATGCATAGTAGAATCAGAGTATGGAAAGACAAAAAAAAACAATAAATTTCAAACCTTTAGGCAACTCGGTAACCAGGTAAAAAAAAAACAAGTTAACCTTAACAAGAAACTATTCCATACATGCCTCTGAGCCAGCCACAAATTTAATCCAAAAAATTCTGGTCTTCAATTAGTTCCCTACTTAACCCATACAAAAATTATAAGTAAGCTGTTAGATGATCGACTTACAGCATGTCAATAATCAAATTAGGCTGAACCCACCTTGCTCTTCAGTGTGGTGTGGTGTTCTGTTTCTCTGTTGTGGACATTGTTTAGGGTGCCAGCTTTTCTGCTAAGGTATTTCACTATTTTTATGTTGTGTTTTGTGATAGATGCTTGTAGCTGCTATACATAGGTTATTTGAGTTTTGTTGTAGCGCATGCTAATGTGCTGTGGTGGGCTTCATATCTTTGCTAACGAGGTGGGGAATGTTTTATTTGGAGTTTCTGGAAACTGTTAATTTAATATATATATATATATTTGCAGTTGTTGGCGAGAGTTGTTTAGTATATATGATACCTTGTTAAGATTTGAGTATATGTAGTTGTTTAGTGGTGTAATTTTTTTTTAAGCAGAGGTATTTGTGTTTTGTATTCAACCTGCTGTTAATATTTGCAACACTGTTTAGAATGCAAAGTCTGTTGATTTTATTCTCATAATAAATGCATTGTGTCTAGTCCTATTTAATTGTGTTTCTCTTCAAGCATTCAATGTAAAGTCATAGACTGGGGTAGTAAGGTTTCTTGTAGCTGTTTACATTTTTCCTTTTTCTTATGTGTATTAAAACGTGTCTTTCAGTGACTGCATGTAGATAATTAGGGGACTTGGTTTTAACTCTTAAAACCTGCTTTGCTTTGGGGAAAAGACCATATGTGATGCTGCCTAGAGTCACTATAAAGTAAGTTTTTTTTTTCCCAAATAAAATGCGTAAGGTAAATGTTTAGATCCCCAGCTTTACTTATCCAGCCACAATTGCTGTGGAATGTGGTATCTCCAGTAGCCTAACACGCACATTTAGATTACTGGGCATTTTTAAAATATCCTGTTAGAGTATGAGCTAAATGTAAATATCTTGTGAACACTAAATGATTCTTGGCAAACTGTAATGTATTCGCAGAAAGTCTGTCTCATAATGGTAGATATCTGTGCATTCGCAGTCTTTATATCCTAATATATTATAATGCAGAAAAAATACAGAGTAAGAGATTTCTGTAAATTTTCACAAATACGGTTTTCATACCTTGGATCATAGATGCATGTAAATTACAAGGTAATTCACCCAAGAGGTAATTTACACCTTAATATTACCCACCCATGGGTCTTGTGTCCAAACATAATTGTATACAGTTCTGGTAGCTGTAAATTCTTGTAGGAAGTAAATGGATTTATAAAGAAAGGAAAATGTAGAATCGGGTGTATCTAGGTAAGGTATTGCAAGGTGATACACACATTTTGAGAGTATAGCTGGAGTTTAGAGTGTGGTAGAGGAGATAAAAGTTAGAAAAGATTTTTGTGAAGTGAGAAAATGGAGACAGGGAAAGAGGTGTGCATGACTGGAATGGGAGTCGACTAAGATGGGGAAAGAAAAATGGAGGAAATGCTGAGATATTTGAGAGTCAGCCTGGTGCTGAGCATGAGTGTGACCAAGATTTTTACAGATGTAGATTGAGCAGGCTTTTAAAATGTGGTTGTTTTTGTCAGAGAGTCTGATGTGTTCCATAGTTTTGAGACATAGCAGGAGCAAAGTGAGTCTCTGGCTGAGTTAGTAATCTTAGTTAAGAACTTGTTGGTAGAGCAGAGGTTTCTTGAAGGTGATTAAAGCAGTAAGATATTTTTAGTGCGGGGCATTTATCTGGGTAATAATTAACTTTATATTACTACCCAGTACAAGCTATCATTAGCGAATCGGTTAATATGACCAGAAAAACTGAAATCTCCTAACCATATAATGAGGTTCTTAAATGAATCTCCAGTTTCGGTCAATGGGCTATATTAAATATTCACACTTAAAACTGTCTCCTGAATCTCATTCACTTAGTTGAATCTCATGTACTTAGCCAAATCTCATGTACTAAGTTTTGATGTATTTATCAGCATATTTTTCTGTGCCCACATGGTTAACTTAGTGAAATTGTTTTGCGGGTGTGCCTTATCAGTTTACCCATTCTCAGGTCATCTGTAGTACAGACTATAGAAAATCTCAGATAAGGAAACAAAAAAAAAGCAAGATCTGAAAGATCCAACCTAAACAAGTTTATGACTAGGACAGAGCTGTGTGGGACACCCAGACTGTAACCTAGAATTTCATCTTTCCATTTGCTGTACGATATTTGCTATGTCCTGTTTGTAAGCCATCCAGCTATTCAGCTTATCAAGATTACATTAATATGTAGTTCTAATTTTATTGATCAGTGTTTTTATGTATGCAGCAACTGGAGAGACCTCAGAGGTTTCTCATTAAGAAAATACAGGGGCTCCAAACCATCATCTACATGGATAGGCTGAAAGCCCTGGCTCTTTACTCTGTATTTTATAGGCTGCTGAGAGATGACTTGCACCTGGTCTATAAGGCAATCTCCAACCCTGTTCTAATGGAAATGTTGCACATCCACAAGTCAAATGCCTCAAGAGTCGCTCACTCTAGGGATCTCAACCAAGCTTGTGACGTTAACAGATCATGCTGGAGAGACAGATATGTCTCCCAGAGATGGATGCTTCTCTGAAATAGACTCCCTATTCATGTAAAACAGAGCTCCTCACTGACCCTATTCAGACGCAACCCAGATAAGTGGGTGGGAGACTGAAAATTTACCCCAAGGGTGGTATCCATGTCCCTCAAGGACAGGGGTAGCCGGTGTTGATCACAAACCTCCTCTGTTCATAAATTCATTCTGCCAACTACCCAAAAAGAACAAATGGGGATACCTGGGATTACCATGGCTAGGCTTTAAAGGCTCTAGGACCGCTAGCCTAGTAACCTCCTATGAACTCATCATGCAAACTGCAACAGATTTCAATACTTACTTTATTGATGGCATTGCCACCCCAACTAAAAACAAACCTACCCCTTACCAAACCCCTTGCATGAAATGTCCATAAATTCCATAACTAATAATGCTCCCCTACATCCAGATACAAACCAGGATAATAGCACTACTCACCCAACCTTCACTTAAACTCCAGTACCTATCAATATAATACAAATGCTGACAGCTACAGTCTCTCTCTCTCTCTCTCTCTCTCTCTCTAAATTCCTACTATGACTATTCACATTTGGACTATATCCCCCTCTATCAACTGGTTCAATAGCCAGCAATCCGATAAATAATGTGTAAAATGGCAAGGCTCTTTTTCTTTCCTTATCTATCCAATCTTACAGGCACCTCACAAGGTGCCATTCTAGACCCCTTCCTTTTCAGTATTTTCATCAATAGCTTGCACACTGCCTTTGTCAGGTCTCACTAATCCAGTCCAGCAATGACTCTGTACTTATATGCAGATCTAATAACCTGTCACAGCTCCAGTAAATAATGCCAAAAGCATTCTCCTCTACTGAGACTTGGCTCACCAATGCCAACCTTCTATTAAGCTTTAATAAAATCAAGATATTCCTATTCTCTCCAAAAGCACAAAGTCAAAATAACAACCAATGTAAAGTATTTTCCTAAATAACACAGAAATTGAAATTGCTTATCATACAAAATGAATAGGTGTAATAAAATATGACAAATTCAAATTTGATCTTCACATTTATAGTATTATCAAAAAACACAGCAAAAGCTAGGAATACTTTACTGAAAAAAAACACTTCCCAAATACACCTACTAGAGCAACACTTGCTGGCACTCTTCTCCTACCCTCTCTGTTTTACAAAGCCCCAGTTTTCACTAACTAACAATTAAAATATTTTTATAACAAGCTTGCAACATTCACAACAAATACCTCCCACCTCATACTGCATTGCTTACCATTTAAAACTCTAAAGTGTCTTGAATTTCCTAATTACCTAACCTATGTACATTACTGAACTTGGATTAAACATTTGTTGTTTTAGAGTGTTTCCAGTTTTCTTTTTCTTTTTGGATTTGATTTTGTGACTGAGAACTGGTTAACTGCCTCACAGCTGTTTTTTGGATACTGTTGTTTGTTTCGGGTGGAGGCAGTCACTCGAGAAATACTGTGGAAATTCTCTTGGAGTGAGAACTGTGATACTAAATATGACATCTGTGCTTATTAAAACTTTTGGAGAGTTGGCAGACATTTCTGACAACCCACTAATAGAAGTTGAGACTATAGAGTGCGAACGGAGCACAGGAGATGAAAATGTGTATGTGAATTTGTTTTCCACTTTTAAATTGAAGTTGAGAGACTTTGAGCATACTTTGATGGCTTATAAATGTTTACAATGGCAAAGGCTTTTGTTTGAAGCCTACTTGAAGTATAAGGTCGTGCCAAGGGGCCTCCGTATATTAAAAATGCCATCTTACAGGGATAAATACCCTGATTTATTACGGAGATGGCAACTGATAAACTTAAGCTGCTCATTTAACTACATGCAGCACACAGCAATGTACAGAATTGATTGCAAATGAAGCACCAGTATGGAGCCAGAAGATATAGCAAATCTGCTGGCCAACAAATTCAGCTCCAGTTTTGCTTCCTCCTAACTATCGCTAGGGAGTAGGTCCTAGATGCACTCTCTATGGCCAAAAACACTATATTGATGGTCCCCAATAATACCCCAGGATGCCTGCTAAATAGCCTGAATATGACCTATCAGAACCACTAGTCACTGTTTAACCATAACCTCCAGACAGGCTTTGTGCAATGAGAATGGAGAAGTGCAATAGTGACACCTCTGCACAAGGTTGGGCTATCAACAGACTCTAGGAACTATAGACACATAATTCTGACTATTCTCATATGCGAAACCATAGAATGGATTATCATGGAAATGACTAATAAGAATATAGAAAACCTTCAAACAGTGGGTCTAACCTAGTTTGGTTTCATCAAGGGCAGATCATGCTTACTTAACTTGTGGACTTCTTTGAAAAGGTCACCAAGGGAATTGATGAGGACAAAATTATGTATACTGCCTACCTTGACATAGCTATGGTGTTTAATGCCATACCCCACTCAAGTACTGTAAACAACCTCATGGATATAGGCATAAATCCCTATTTTACGAACTGGATAGCCAGATGGCTCTCAGATAAGACCCAGGAAGTTAGGATAGGAGAGACAACCTGTGCAAACAGGCCAGTCATTAGTGGAGACCCTCAGGGCTCTGTGCTAGGACCACTCCTTTTTGGTATATACTTCTCAAAATGTAATTAAATATCAAGATACTCTGGCTGGCCATGTTTGCAGATGGTAGCAAACTAGGAGCAGTCAAGACACTTAAAATCTTACAGGAAAAACTAACACACAAATGACTGGTGCCAAAGCCATGGCATAAAATTTAATGCCAAGGAATGTATAATAGCACCCTTTGTGAAGTCGGCCAATGTAGAACATTAACTCATCAACAGCACTCCCCTAAGAGAAAAACAGTAGTCAGGGATTGGGATACACACATAGATAGTAACCTGGCTTTCAACCAACATGTGTCTAAGGTAGTAAGGAAACCATTCTGTGCTGCTCAACTTGTAAGTTAGAGCATGTCATCAAGGTTTACAGAAGTCATCATTCTACTGTATTCACCTCTCATTGGGCCCATCACTGAGTGCAATGCCCCCTTTGGTATTTATTAGACCAGGCACATGCAACAACTAGAACTTCCACAGAGGTTGCTTACAAAAAGACTACAGGGAGCAAACAAGATAGTCTATGCAGAAAGCCTCAAAGCCCTACCTCTATACTCTGAAGAGATCTATGCCTGACATACAAGGCCTCCTGTGATCCCACTCTAATGGACCTTATGCCTATCCACAAAATGAATACCATCAGAATTATTCAATCTAGGGTTTTAAACTTTGCTTGTGATACAAATAGGGCATATTGGTAGGACGTGTCTCGGAGAGTTCCCCTTCTCTGGAGCAGGCTTCCATTCTATGTAAAACAAAGCTCTTTCCTAATCCTATTCCAATGTATGGTAAACTGGAAATATACCCTGGATCTAGCACCTATGTCACTAATGGACAGAGTCAGCCTGCAAATCTGGCCCTAGTTTACATATACCCCTTAAATAACCTCTAATGCACATACATTTGCGGGATGCAATTGGGATGGTTGGCTAAGCTTATAAAGACCCAGTGGTCATTAGCCTAGTATACACCTACAAATCTATTTACCTATACAAAGGTAGCCTTTTCATATTAAAATATAGTACTTTGACTACTAGGGAGTAAATCAAGAATATAACTGGAAGGTTTTTATCTACTTATGTTTATATTTATACATAGTTACATACTACTCTCCTCCTTATTTCTAGACTTGTCTAAAGCCTTTGACTATTTTGTCACAGCAAACTTCTACTTAGAATGTCCTCATTAGGTCTGTCTTTCATCCCACCCTTCTATGGTTCAAAAGCTACCTATCAAATAGGTATCAGGCAGTAAAATGACACTCCACCCTCTCTCCATACCTTCTAGTCACCACTGGTGTAGCACAAGGCTTTGTCCTTGGTCCCTTCCTTTTTAACATTCTCACCAACACCTACCATACATCCACACAACAAGCCTCCTAATACAGTACATAAAACAAACTACTACTTTTTCCACCAAATCACTTTTCCCACAAAAAAACAGAATTTAAAGTCCTTTCTTTTGATAATAATAAAAGTCACTTTTCATACCAAATTATTAGGGTTTATAGTGGATGGTAATCTTAAATTTGACCTGCGTATACAAAACTGTTTAAAAAAAACTCATCAAAAACTAGGGGTGCTTTATAGAGCCAAAAACTTTCTCACTGACACAACTAAAGCTGCACTTGCCACTAATTATCTCCTATCCACACTTCTTTATGGCGCTGCTATCCTTACTAAATTGCAAGCACCACAAAAATCAAAACAGAATCAATGCTATTACAAAGTTGCTAAATTTTCAGAAAATGCCCCTTTTAGAACCTAACACTGTATAATACTAAAAGTCCTAAACTTGTTCAAACTACCCCAGTAACTAATATATACACAGCTTCTTACCACCTATAAAACTATCCAGAATCCATATGCTTGTCCAGCACTAAATAACATTCTACACAACTATGTTCCCAGTCGGTCATTATGATCTAATGACCAACAACTCCTGTCTGCCTACATACCTATCAAATCTGATGGGCATTGTCTGTACTCATAGCATGTTGCTAAGGCCTGAAAATCCTTATCTTTATCCATCTAGTCAATGCCCTCCTTCCCATCATTCAAAACCATTTGGAAAGACTTTCTATCCAAAAGCTGGCTCTGTTCTTGCTCAACACCAGGATAAATGCTATTCCTAAATGAGAGCAAATACCTAGTCATACCTCACATCTCCTTATTCTTCATTTTTCATTCACTTCCTTACATCTAACAGTTTTTGACTTTTTCTCTAAATATACATAAGCCTGCTTTTCTCTCACTTCTTATTGCAATTCTTGTTTGTGTTATACTAACTTACCTTTAATTTTTCTATAAACTGGCTAAAATTTCTCTAACTATTAAATCATTATCGTATAACCTATATCTGTTCTCAACCAATGTTTTCATATTATACTTAATTTGGTATAATTATTTAAACTGTAGTTGCTTTTGTATGATTTTTAGAGATTGTAAAGTTATTGTTCGTAAAATGTTTTGTAATACTTTTGAACTTTTCTCCCCAGGTCTCCCCTGAAAAATGGATTCCTACCAAGTCGGTCTTTCCCGGTAATCAAATGTCAATAAATAAATAAAACTGTTACAAATATTGCTTTGATCCTTAAGTATTTTCTTGTATTTTAATTACTTAATTGTTTTTAATTAATGATGTCATATTTGTATATAAATTTTGTGTTATTATGTATTTTTAGCCTCCCTGGAAGGCTGTTAGCTGACATACTATGGGAGTAAACTTTTTGTTGGTTTATTAATTATATTATTTATTATTATTTCTCATACCAGTTTTGTTTAGAATTTTTGTTACGACTTATAGCAGTTTTAATAGTGAATATGTCCCCATGGTTCTAAGAAGTAAAACCTCTGGAACAAAAATAAATATTTATGAGCTTATTTCTAATAATGAAGGAGACAGACCTCCAAGATAAAATTCCCCTATTTCTTTTTAAGAGCTGCATGCTAAGAGTACAATTAATTGTTTCACTAGTTCCTACTGGTTCTAACCATCTAATACACTGAAGGGAATGGTGGAGAATTTATAAAAACAGTGTCAAGAAATACATATGTATTTGCTATATTAGCTCTGAAAAACTACACAGAAATTAAAATTATACCATAGAGCCTATGTGCATTCAAACATCCCCAACCCTTTTGATTTTTACAATACTCTAAAAGAATAGTTTCCCTTAAGGTAGACTGCAGTTATGTGTTGCTGTGCCCTTGAACATATCAATATAATGACAGAATGGGATATCCTTAAACAAAACAAAACTGAGCCTGGAATCCAGTTTGTCCATTTACAACTTAAAAATAAATTGTAGGTTTCAGACCATAATAAAATATTACAAGATACGAATTGTAATATGCAAACTTCAAAGTGAATTAATTAAGAGGAAGAAAAGCAGTGTTAAAAATGTAGTACTGATTGTACAAACTCTTGTGGAACTAGAATTGTTGGACCAATCAAAGGGGCAGGTTTGGTGTAAGGTGGCCTACACCAAGGCTATGTCAGTACAAGAATACCTACAGTTTCTTCATATTCTTGAAGGTAATTGTATGGAACATTTCAAGCAAATGCAACTTTCAATTTGCATGGTTTTGCATACCTGATAATTTCTACAATGTTAATAAAATACATGTGGGATAAATAATGTACCATTTGCTGGATACCAGCAACAGAAATAAAAATTAATTCATTTGAAGGCAGAAAATAACAATTATATTATAAAGGTAAAAAAAATCAACAAAATAAGAAGTAAAAATGATTAAAAAGTATTTTTTTTTGATTCTCCTGAAATAATTAACATTCCTCCCTTATACTAAATTAACTATCTGAATACTTAGACTAATGAATTTATAAATGTTTTAAATATAGCTGGTTTTGAATTTAGGCATTAAACTAATACCAATAGTATTGCATCTGTTCTATCAAACATGCATTGATGGCTTTAAACTTGTGAGAAGGTTTCATTTAGTTGATCATTTTTATGAAGTGGACTCAAGTTTTAAAATAACTCTGAATCTTTTCAGAGTTACTATGTTTTAGGTAGTGATGATTCTACTGAGAAATGTTTGTTTTTCTTTTTTTCTTCTTTGGTTGAAGAAACTGAATTAAATGCTCACTAGCCATTGAATCTCTTATAATTAGACAGTAAAAGTGACTATATTCTTCATTTTTAAAATGAATATATTCAACTGTTTTCTGTTTACAATTTTAAACCTGAAGATTTTTAAAGAGCACGAACAAATAAAGTTATTTATTTTAACTTCAGAGTGGAAAACCTTAAATTGAAATAAAAGGTATCAATTAGCAGCTGATAACATAGACAATTGGCTATTAGGAAATGAGAGCAGTATAAAATGGTTTAGACCTTTTAAATGACCAAAATACATATTATAATGTGGATATTTCGCAGCTCTATGACTGTATTAGCAAATGTTGGAATGTATCACATAAGCTGTTAGATTAAGTAACAAAAAGCACAAAAATGGAGCAGGATACAGGAATAAATATAATTTATTAAGCGCTTTCGTCAAATATTAGGATTGACTTCTGCAGAATACCCACCAGTCAGCAAGACCATCCTTTTATACATACAATTAAGCCATTGATTGAAAACAATTACATAATTGAATAATTAAGCATACAAATGTTTAAAGACATTAAAGGGTGGGAGGATGGCGTAATGGTTAAGGTGTTTGCCTTACAAACACAAGGTACAGGGTTTGATTCTCACATGGGGTAATTGGCTAGGCTTGAAATGGCCCACAAGGGTAGTTAGCCTAGTACTAATCTATGAACCTATGAACATAAACTCCCTTGTTTGCTGTTAGATTAAGTTATTTATCTAAAAATTACATAAAGAAAAAGCCATGTTTTGATAATGCTCCATTTACTGCATTAAGCTGCTTACCTGTGGTGCATAAATGTTCCCCTCCTCCCCCTGGAAGACCAGTAGTATCAGGTACTAGTTCATTATGTGAAAATATTGATAAAGCATGTAATGAAATCTGCTGTACATTTGTAATTTTCTATTATTCAGATTTTTATATATCACTAGCCTGTACACTATGGAGTTTCTTTTGTGTTTTTCTGGAGATACATCTTGTGCTATTTATTTGAAATTAGATGTTTCTGTCATACACATTTGTTTAATTTGGATGAGCAAATTTACCAACAATTTAAGGTTACTCCAATGGCTGTCCCCTTTGTACCAACTTATTATTGCCTGATTATGGGCTTACATGAACTTAAGTACATTTATACTAGTGATTTTCTTTTCACTGTCAGGTAATTTATTACTTTTACTTCAGTAACAACTTTATTTTCCTGTGAAAGGATTAAAAAAAAGCATGCCAATTTTATTTCTCATTTGAGAAATAATCATTTTACTTTTGATCTTACTTATGAATGCCATTCCCGTGAGTTTATTTATTTATTTTTTGTTTGTATTTATTTATTTATTTTGTCGCAACTTTAAAATGCTCTGAGCTATTAGTAAACATTTGTCTTGATGCTCATCTCAAACCCAAGGGCAATTGATTACAATGATGAACCACTCAAACAAAACTGATTTTATTTACTGATGTATAAAGTATATCAATGTTAATTACAAAGTTGTTGTTTCTAGTGGAGTAAACATAGAATATGAACTTAAGACCAGTGATGATTTTCAGCAGTAGGTCAACTGTAAAACACTTGTAAACCTAAATTAAATTGTTATTGAGGGTCCTATAGCAAATGTGGCACAATTTTAACCTGACAAGTGGAGCAGAATAAAATGGTTCTTAAATCTGTTTCCCCCCCAATATTCTAGCATTTAGATTCATAGGTAGTTACCAGGCATGAGATCCAGAAGACTATTGAGAAGTTTAATCCAATTTCCCAGCAACACTGTCTTGGTAAGTGACTAACTCAGAGTCATATAATAAGCAAATGGGCACTGACTGAATCAAACCTTGGAGTACAGGAAGTTGCTTTTTAATAGCTCATATCCTCAGTCCACTGCATTAGATGCCAGACAATTTTGTTTATTTTAACTTGAAAACTAGGCTTTTTGATATGAATAGCTACTCTAGCAAGACAAAGGCCGAATATAATTTTTTGTAAAGAATTTCTACTCTTTTTCCAGCCGTTTTTCAATACAAATGTTATAAATGCAAAAAGCTGCAATAAACAGAACAAGTTGCATAGTATTCTATATTTAGCTAAATTAGTGACTTGAGAGACAGCATTACATCTGGATGCCTAAAACAGACAGTACAGAAAGCATCCTTTATAATAATATAATAAAACATTGTCTCACTATAAAGCAGTCTTCCTTTCAGTTTTCTTACACTCACATGATCCACTCAGTTTCACTAATTAATATTAACCCTTCTCCTATGTACTACATCCTCCATCATCTCATTTTAAAAGCTCTAGCAGGGAGGATTCTAGAGCTTACTTCCACCTATAGCATATCATACATGCTTACCTTTTATCATCTCTCTTGCCCAACTATTGCCCTTCCCAAAAGGAACACATTTGCATATCTTCATTTCTCTTCCTGTTATTACTGTGTCACCTTATATCCTATCTCTTACACTTTCCAACCAGTTTTATTTCTCTCACAAGCACAAATGTGCAATCCCAAACAAATTGCACACCTTATTATTACATCATATCATTTCACAAACCTGTTTAAATTTAGGTAACTGAATTACAACCCTATTCTCCAAAAACTTGACATAATAAATAAGCATAAATTCAAATGTCTATACTTCACTCACTTCCTAAAACCACTGACCCTTAGTGGCAGCATCTATCCTAATCTAGGACATAGAAAGAACCACAAAACTCAATCAGCTCAACAAAGTTATCCAGTTTTTCATCCTCCACATTCCTTAATAGGCTATCTAATGCAATATCTCTCATTCTCACCCTATCATATCCAAAGGATCATCACAAAACTTAAATCACTTTACTTTAAACCTATGTAGCACATGCAATAAACTCACTAAATTACATGCCTGAATCTCTCTGTACACCACAGACATCTTAGCAATCACTGAAATCTAGTTTAAACCCAGTGTTAAATATACAGAACTCCTTCCAGGTCAATATATAATGAGGAATGATTCAGTCAATAAAAAAGCAGAAGTTACTCTATTATATCCTAATGCATACTCCATTACCCAATATTCAGAACCTAACCCAAACTTCCAGAATGCAGAAATACCCCATCACCTTCCTTAATTTGAACAAAAGAAAAAGTATATGCATTGTTGTATTCTGTATACCCCCAAGTAATAATATTACCATATTGGAAGATATACTCTCCTGGACATTTAATACTATTTTAAATGAAACCATCATTCTATGCAGCATCAATATAGACTGGCATAACTTAACCGCTAACTGACCAACCACTAGTATAAACTAATTTGGATTCACTCAGCTCATTCATAGTACCATTAGATTTATTTATTTATTTTATTTTTACATTTGTTAACCGGGTTAATCTGTCTGGGTTCTTAGATGCCCTTTTTCAGCAGAGATCCAAGGAGAAAAGCTCCCAAAAAAGTTTAAGTAAACAAATAGTAAGAACAAAGATAAACACATATCACATTTTAAGTATACATACTTCTGAAGTAATTACATAGCATGCAATAAAGGAATATATAGAATGGATAGAAATACAATACAATACATATATGGAAATTTTCATGTAGTATGGCAAGAAACTAAGCAGAAGTATGGCAAGACTAAGGTCAATACATCGCTGAACCAAGGTACTGGGCATGAAGTAAGTAAATATACAGATAAAGTTGTGTGAACTTTGGAAGTTAATAAATTAAAGAACAGTAATAAGGGATTATGGGAACTGAGTGTAACATGAGCTAACTAGTATGGAATATGACAGAAAAAAATGTGTAGGCAGTAGTAAGAGAGAGAGAGGTAGAAATGATACAGTTAAGTTAGGTTATCCCTGAATGTTTCTTGGGTATTATTTTAGAGCATGAACATATCCAATTTGAGAGGAAAAAAGATTTAAGCTGTTTCTTGAAGGCATTTTTGTCTTTAAGTAGTCTAAGGGGTAAAGGGAGTGTGTTCCAATTTTTTGCAACTGAGTGACAATAGGGTATTTTCCCAAAGGTTTTGTTTGGCTTATGAACTTCAAGAAAGTATTCATTAGTACTTCTTAGTGGGCATTGAGGAGTATAAAGTGTCAGAGAATTTGCAAGGGATGGGCAGGATTTAGGATTGTTTAGTATATTGTGGGCTATAAGGAGTTGGGATTGAGGCAGTAAGTTGGAAAATTCTGGCCAGTGTACAGCCTTTAATGAGACAGTGATGGGATTTGTAAGGTTGGTTTGCAGCAAATCTAGCTACTTTTTTGTATGTGGTTTCTAGTTTGGATATTAGGTTACTCTGTAGATGGGTAAGAATAGATGAAGCACAGAGTAGGGATGGTAGAAGCAGGGATTGGGCAAGGGATGGCCTGAATGCACAGGGAAGAAAGATTTTGTGACAGTAAAGCAGACCTAGTTTTTGGTGTTTTTTTATTGAGCTATGTATGTGATGGTTGAATTTAAGTTCATCATCAATTATTGCTCCGAGGAGTTTTGTTTGGATGTCAACAGAACTTTTAGTTCCATTAAGGAATGTTATGGAAAACTTCTGTTTTGCATGTTCCAGATTTTTAGGTAGGAAAAGTAGTAGCTTAGTTTTGCTCACATTTAGTAGGAGTTGATTGGATTGTAGCCAGTTTTCAACTGAGTGAAGTGAGTTTTGTGTAAGGGATTGAAGGTTTTCTATGTTGTCAGCAGAGTTGATGATGGTTGAGTCATCAGCATACTGAATAGGATTGGATTGGAGGCAGGATGAGAAAAGGTCATTGGTAAATACATTGAAGAGGAGAGGGCCCAATATTGATCCTTGTGGGACCCCTGTCCTAACTGCTAGAAAGGAGGAGTAGGAAGAGTTCCATCTAACAGCCTGGTGTCTATTAGTAGGGTAATCACAGAACCAGGAGGTGGTAGAGTTTGACAAGCCTAGGTTGGAGAGTTTATGGTGAAGTATAGTATGAGATACGGTGTTGAATGCTTTCAACAGATCCAGAATGAAGGGCTGATGCTATTTTGCTATTATCCCTGACTTGAGCAATGTTATTAGTAAAGGATACAAGAGCGGTAGCTGTGCTATGTGTGGGGAGGAAGCCATGTTGAGTTGAAGGCATATGATAAAGGCACCATTCTAGAATGAGTATTGGTTTTTAACTCTGATAAATATTTGACTGCTGGTACACATCCCAGTCCTCTAAGTGACCATCTCCCAGATATGCCCATAGAAGTATGAATCAACTGGCCAAGTCTCATCAATATAAAACTACATGCAATCTGTCAAAATTCAATCAGCAGACATTTATCAATGCTTTAAAAGCCATCAACTGAACTACACTGAAATTTCTCCCTTTAAATGATGCCATCTTTATAAACATTCTAAATAGCTTTGTTCATCTCTGCAATAGAAGAATAAAAAAAAAACACTCCCTTTGGCTTTCAGGAAAAAGTAAAAAGACATTATGCATAGTAGAATCAGAGTATGGAAAGACAAAAAAAAAAAACAACAACTTTCAAACCTTTAGGCAACTCGGTAACCAGGTAAAAAAAAAAACAAGTTAACCTTAACAAGAAACTATTCCATACATGCCTCTGAGCCAGCCACAAATTTAATCCAAAAAATTCTGGTCTTCAATTAGTTCCCTACTTAACCCATACAAAAATTATAAGTAAGCTGTTAGATGATCGACTTACAGCATGTCAATAATCAAATTAGGCTGAACCCACCTTGCTCTTCAGTGTGGTGTGGTGTTCTGTTTCTCTGTTGTGGACATTGTTTAGGGTGTCAGCTTTTCTGCTAAGGTATTTCACTATTTTTATGTTGTGTTTTGTGATAGATGCTTGTAGCTGCTATACATAGGTTATTTGAGTTTTGTTGTAGCGCATGCTAATGTGCTGTGGCGGGCTTCATATCTTTGCTAACGAGGTGGGGAATGTTTTATTTGGAGTTTCTGGAAACTGTTAATTTAATATATATATATATATATATATATATATTTGCAGTTGTTGGGGGGAGTTGTTTAGTATATATGATACCTTGTTAAGATTTGAGTATATGTAGTTGTTTAGTGGTGTAATTTTTTTTTAAGCAGAGGTATTTGTGTTTTGTATTCAACCTGCTGTTAATATTTGCAACACTGTTTAGAATGCAAAGTCTGTTGATTTTATTCTCATAATAAATGCATTGTGTCTAGTCCTATTTAATTGTGTTTCTCTTCAAACATTCAATGGAAAGTCATAGACTGGGGTAGTAAGGTTTCTTGTAGCTGTTTACATTTTTCCTTTTTCTTATGTGTATTAAAACGTGTCTTTCAGTGACTGCATGTAGATAATTAGGGGACTTGGTTTTAACTCTTAAAACCTGCTTTGCTTTGGGGAAAAGACCATATGTGATGCTGCCTAGAGTCACTATAAAGTAAGTTTTTTTTTTCCCAAATAAAATGCGTAAGGTAAATGTTTAGATCCCCAGCTTTACTTATCCAGCCACAATTGCTGTGGAATGTGGTATCTCCAGTAGCCTAACACGCACATTTAGATTACTGGGCATTTTTAAAATATCCTGTTAGAGTATGAGCTAAATGTAAATATCTTGTGAACACTAAATGATTCTTGGCGCAAACTGTAATGTATTCTGCAGAAAGTCTGTCTCATAATGGTAGATATCTGTGCATTCGCAGTCTTTATATCCTAATATATTATAATGCAGAAAAAATACAGAGAAAGAGATTTCTGTAAATTTTCACAAATACGGTTTTCATACCTTGGATCATAGATGCATGTAAATTACAAGGTAATTCACCCAAGAGGTAATTTACACCTTAATATTACCCACCCATGGGTCTTGTGTCCAAACATAATTGTATACAGTTCTGGTAGCTGTAAATTCTTGTAGGAAGTAAATGGATTTATAAAGAAAGGAAAATGTAGAATCGGGTGTATCTAGGTAAGGTATTGCAAGGTGATACACACATTTTGAGAGTATAGCTGGAGTTTAGAGTGTGGTAGAGGAGATAAAAGTTAGAAAAGATTTTTGTGAAGTGAGAAAATGGAGACAGGGAAAGAGGTGTGCATGACTGGAATGGGAGTCGACTAAGATGGGGAAAGAAAAATGGAGGAAATGCTGAGATATTTGAGAGTCAGTCTGGTGCTGAGCATGAGTGTGACCAGGATTTTTACAGATGTAGTTTGAGCAGGCTTTTAAAATGTGGTTGTTTTTGTCAGAGAGTCTGATGTGTTCCATAGTTTTGAGACATAACAGGAGCAAAGTGAGTCTCTGGCTGAGTCAGTAATCTTAGTTAAGAACTTGTTGGTAGAGCAGAGGTTTCTTGAAGGTGATTAAAGCAGTAAGATATTTTTAGTGCGGGGCATTTATCTGGGTAATAATGAACTTTATATTACTACCCAGTACAAGCTATCATTAGCAAATCGGTTAATATGACCAGAAAAACTGAAATCTCCTAACCATATAATGAGGTTCTTAAATGAATCTCCAGTTTTGGTCAATGGGCTATATTAAATATTCACACTTAAAACTGTCTCCTGAATCTCATTCACTTAGTTGAATCTCATGTACTTAGCCAAATCTCATGTACTAAGTTTTGATGTATTTATCAGCATATTTTTCTGTGCCCACATGGTCAACTTAGTGAAATTGTTTTGCGGGTGTGCCTTATCAGTTTACCCATTCTCAGGTCATCTGTAGTACAGACTATAGAAAATCTCAGATAAGGAAACAAAAAAAAAGCAAGATCTGAAAGATCCAACCTAAACAAGTTTATGACTAGGACAGAGCTGTGTGGGACACCCAGACTGTAACCTAGAATTTCATCTTTCCATTTGCTGTACGATATTTGCTATGTCCTGTTTGTAAGCCATCCAGCTATTCAGCTTATCAAGATTACATTAATATGTAGTTCTAATTTTATTGATCAGTGTTTTTATGTATGCAGCAACTGGAGAGACCTCAGAGGTTTCTCATTAAGAAAATACAGGGGCTCCAAACCATCATCTACATGGATAGGCTGAAAGCCCTGGCTCTTTACTCTGTATTTTATAGGCTGCTGAGAGATGACTTGCACCTGGTCTATAAGGCAATCTCCAACCCTGTTCTAATGGAAATGTTGCACATCCACAAGTCAAATGCCTCAAGAGTCGCTCACTCTAGGGATCTCAACCAAGCTTGTGACGTTAACAGATCGTGCTGGAGAGACAGATATGTCTCCCAGAGATGGATGCTTCTCTGAAATAGACTCCCTATTCATGTAAAACAGAGCTCCTCACTGACCCTATTCAGACGCAACCCAGATAAGTGGGTGGGAGACTGAAAATTTACCCCAAGGGTGGTATCCATGTCCCTCAAGGACAGGGGTAGCCGGTGTTGATCACAAACCTCCTCTGTTCATAAATTCATTCTGCCAACTACCCAAAAAGAACAAATGGGGATACCTGGGATTACCATGGCTAGGCTTTAAAGGCTCTAGGACCGCTAGCCTAGTAACCTCCTATGAACTCATCATGCAAACTGCAACAGATTTCAATACTTACTTTATTGATGGCATTGCCACCCCAACTAAAAACAAACCTACCCCTTACCAAACCCCTTGCATGAAATGTCCATAAATTCCATAACTAATAATGCTCCCCTACATCCAGATACAAACCAGGATAATAGCACTACTCACCCAACCTTCACTTAAACTCCAGTACCTATCAATATAATACAAATGCTGACAGCTACAGTCTCTCTCTCTCTCTCTCTCTCTCTCTCTCTCTCTAAATTCCTACTATGACTATTCACATTTGGACTATATCCCCCTCTATCAACTGGTTCAATAGCCAGCAATCCGATAAATAATGTGTAAAATGGCAAGGCTCTTTTTCTTTCCTTATCTATCCAATCTTACAGGCACCTCACAAGGTGCCATTCTAGACCCCTTCCTTTTCAGTATTTTCATCAATAGCTTGCACACTGCCTTTTGTCAGGTCTCACTAATCCAGTCCAGCAATGACTCTGTACTTATATGCAGATCTAATAACCTGTCACAGCTCCAGTAAATAATGCCAAAAGCATTCTCCTCTACTGAGACTTGGCTCACCAATGCCAACCTTCTATTAAGCTTTAATAAAATCAAGATATTCCTATTCTCTCCAAAAGCACAAAGTCAAAATAACAACCAATGTAAAGTATTTTCCTAAATAACACAGAAATTGAAATTGCTTATCATACAAAATGAATAGGTGTAATAAAATATGACAAATTCAAATTTGATCTTCACATTTATAGTATTATCAAAAAACCACAGCAAAAGCTAGGAATACTTTACTGAAAAAAAAACACTTCCCAAATACACCTACTAGAGCAACACTTGCTGGCACTCTTCTCCTACCCTCTCTGTTTTACAAAGCCCCAGTTTTCACTAACTAACAATTAAAATATTTTTATAACAAGCTTGCAACATTCACAACAAATACCTCCCACCTCATACTGCATTGCTTACCATTTAAAACTCTAAAGTGTCTTGAATTTCCTAATTACCTAACCTATGTACATTACTGAACTTGGATTAAACATTTGTTGTTTTAGTGTGTTTCCAGTTTTCTTTTTCTTTTTGGATTTGATTTTGTGACTGAGAACTGGTTAACTGCCTCACAGCTGTTTTTTGGATACTGTTGTTTGTTTCGGGTGGAGGCAGTCACTCGAGAAATACTGTGGAAATTCTCTTGGAGTGAGAACTGTGATACTAAATATGACATCTGTGCTTATTAAAACTTTTGGAGAGTTGGCAGACATTTCTGACAACCCACTAATAGAAGTTGAGACTATAGAGTGCGAACGGAGCACAGGAGATGAAAATGTGTATGTGAATTTGTTTTCCACTTTTAAATTGAAGTTGAGAGACTTTGAGCATACTTTGATGGCTTATAAATGTTTACAATGGCAAAGGCTTTTGTTTGAAGCCTACTTGAAGTATAAGGTCGTGCCAAGGGGCCTCCGTATATTAAAAATGCCATCTTACAGGGATAAATACCCTGATTTATTACGGAGATGGCAACTGATAAACTTAAGCTGCTCATTTAACTACATGGAACTCATGAATGCTTATTTCTGTTCCTATGGAACAGGAATGCCGCTCCAAGGCTGAAGATCTTTATAATAATTTAGTTTCATGTGGTGATTTTACTGAGTATGGCATGCTTTTAAGTGAATCTTTTGGCAGGCTAGCAGCTTTTAAGAAGAAACTGGCTGCTGGCAAGAAGAAAAAGCTACAAAGAGATCTCGTAGACTTTGAAAAGGGGAATGTCTTCATCTGGCCAAAGGAGAGAGTAGAGACCAATCAGCATGTGCATTTGAATGACGTAGAACAACCTCTGTTGCAAGAACCTCCCTTGCTACCACAAACTGAACAAGGAGAATTTCCTGCTAGTTCGTCTGTTAATAGTCGGTTAACAGTGGAAATAATGCCAGAAGTGGATCTAATGCCGGAAGAAGAAGGGATACCTAACACCAGAATTGGTTTGCAGAGTGGTGTAACAGGGTGGCTTACTACAGATGAGTTACCGGTTGACGTCATGGCTTCTGTGTCAACATTTATAGCTGCAGGAGAAGCCATTGTGAATGGGGATGAGTTTAACTCACCAGTTGAGCAGACAACAAAGACATCATCACAGGGAGGAGGACTGAAGTGAGATATACCAGCATGTGTGGATGCTGTACGCATGAACGCTTTGGATCCAGTGGATTTTCCGCTTCTCCTCAATCAACCCCTGCCCATGCCAAATCCAAGAACGAAGATGCAGAGTCTAGCAAGCAAAGTGTTGAACGAGGATTCCAGCAGGCATCCCTTCATGAGGAGCCAATTAACCAAGTAAATATGGTATTTAACATATCTTCACATGCACTTACACAAGCAGAGCTATCTGTGCTTAACAAAGGCTTGTCATTTGTACCATCTGCAGTATCAGACATTTCAGAAACATTGACTGAGGTTAAATATGTTATACGTAATTTATGTTTGAAAACATGTTTTCCTAATGCTGATGCTGGCTATTACGTAGCTAATGGTTTAAGATGAAGTAGCACCTTTGTGCCATTTAATAATGTTCACTTGCAAGTTTTTGAAAGGATGGTAGAACAAGACATATATAATTTATATATGAAGAATAATGTACCCACATTTTACAATTTAACTAAGGAAGAGAATGCTGCTATTCACTCTTTGATAAATAATTCAGACCTTGTATTAAAAAATGCAGATAAAGGGGGAGGCATTGCTGTAATGAGTAAAGATTTCTATATGGAAAAAATGAAGCTTATGTTGCAAGTGGATGAATATAGTGACAATACAAGGAGTGACAGTAATCAGTTATGTCTCAAATTAAAGGAAGCATTGAATGTTTTCCATGATAGTGGTAAGCTTGATGATAGAACGTTTGACTATTTGTTTGTAGAAAATCCAAAAATAGCTGTTATTTATGGGATACCTAAGCTGCACAAGGATCAGACTAACCCACCCATGAGGCCGATTGTGTCTGCTCGTGGGTGGGTTACAGAACCTCTGTCTAAGTTTCTAGAGAAAAATTTAAGGCCTGTATTAGAGAAAAGAGAAACTATTTTAAAAGACACCAACACCTTTTTAAAGCAGTTGTATGAATGGTCAAGTGGACAACTTCCTATTAGTTCCCATATGGTAAGAATGGACGTTGATTCATTGTTTACATCAATACCTCACATACATGGTGTTGAATGTGTCAGAATATTTTTGGAGAGGTTTTCAGACTATGATACTGAGAAGATCAGGCTATTGTGTGACCTATTAAAAATGGTTGTAACATCAAATATTTTTATTTTTGACACTCGTCTGTATTATCAAGAAAGAGGAGTAGCAATGGGAACAGCAGCTGCAAATACCTATGTGAATATTGTCATGTACATGTGGGAAGAGACATATGTGTTGTCTTTGACTAATCCTTTTAAGAAGTGTATTAATTTTTATAAAAGATTTGTCGATGATCTTTTTGTTGTGGGGGAAGGTAATTGAGATGAATTTAAGCAGTTTATAGTATATGTTAATGGAACTACTACTTTTCTAAGATTCAAACATGATATATCTAAGGAACAGATTACGTTCCTTGATGTAAAATTAAAGAAGGATGAGCATGGTACAGTATATACAGAACTATACAGAAAGGAGGTTACGTGTAATAGTTACTTGCATCATAATAGCATGTATCCTCCATTTATGTTTGAAAATATAATAAATGTGAAACAAGGTACATTTAAATGCAGTGGTGGCTGGTGACTTCAAATTAAAGGAGGGCTGCAGGAGACAGCTGAATGGGTGGGGCCAATGGGATGGGGTGTGGCCAACTAGAAAGGGGTGGAGCTATGCTCAAAACCACAACAACTGGAACTTTAATTAAATACGCTGCCCTGGGTGCCAAACAGTCATTACAAGAGTCCAATCAAGACAAAATGAAGTGTAGAAGAAAAAAATATTTCAATGCATTGGCTACATGATAACTTACTCAATATCCAGATGGAAACAGGTTGTGAGGCATGAAAAAATAAATTACTTTTTAAATACATTACTGGAATGCCAGTCAAAATCAAGTATAAAAAAACAAGCAGCACTCAACTCAAACAACTACTCCTTGCACTGCAGTTCTAATTATAATTTATATTCAGCTTTATAAAATTACCAAGTAACATGCTGAAAGTAGCAATCTCTGTGATACCCCGACTTGTAAAAATGTTTCTTATCCAAAAGACCTGCTGCCTGACACAACTATCTACTTGTTTCATGGGGAAGACATGATCAAAGTAAAAAATGAACAGCAAACAAGAAACAAGCTCAAGATAAATTGCTTAATGGATTCCTGCACAAGTTATGGACCACACATTATAGATTGGCATTCTGTTTAGTTTACGGGTAAAGCCTGCAAAGATGACTGCAAGTCTCCAACAAAAGATGACTGCAAGTCTCCAACAAATGTAATGAGCTTCTGAAAATACTGTAATCCTGTCCTTTTATTACAAATACTGTCATATGTATTTCAATAACCAAGGCTTATACATTATCTAGTTATGTAAATATTCTCTGCATGGCAACAACGAAAAGGCTTTTAATGCTGGTAATTCTTTAACAGTATGCTTATTAAAGCTTACTTGCATCTTACAATCTCTGACAAGCTTACCTGATGGTCATTAAATCATTGCTACTTAAACAGAGCAACAGGGCACTGTGACAGCATGCATTTCCAGAATAATAAGAAGCATAAATCAACAGTATAAAAATATGACAGAAAACCAGATCATTCTGCAAAATCAAGGACAGATGAAAAGCCATGGTCGTACTTGTGGTTTACCTTGGATGGAGGAATGCCCTGCACACTTACAGTGCATAACTGCTCCTTACCTTCCTTGGACACATCCAAAGCCACTACAATGGGGAGTGGGGTGCAACAAGTATGTCACAATTTGAAATGTCTCTGGCTGATGGTGATGGCTCTGACACTTATACCTCTCAAATTCAGAGTAAGAAATCTGGACAAAGCCATACATAGAACTAGAAGTGGGACAGAGGCCCAAAAATAAGGACAATTTTTAAATATTGCTTTTATTAACTTAGATAATAGAACAGTAGTAGGTCTTGCATTAGTACGAATTTTCTGAAGGGTATGAAATCTGAAACTCAAATGTCTGCCATTATTTTCTAACTTCAGTCTTTAATGACATACCGCAAATTTGCCAGAAAACCACAATTTTATGAAAAACAGACCAAAAATGTGATGCAAAAATATAATGATGCCACACAATACAGCTGGGAACCTTTCAAAAAAGGGACAACATTTTAATATTAACACTGTTAACTTGAGCAGCTAACAAAATAAGAGCATCTACATGCATTTCTGAAATAAAAGTAATCTATAACTCTGATAATTACAGTTATATATAATTGTAAACCCTCCACATTTTTTTTCCAAAATTGCCATTTTGAGGAGGGATTATTAGGGAAGAACAACATTTTGAGCCAAAACTGGGGACAATTGAGAGGTTTGGATATTCCTAATTCTACAAAGCGATTTGCACGTACCTCTCAACCTCTTAATGCAGGAAATCTGGACAAAACCAAATATATTGGGGGAACATACAAACACTACTAAAAATTGCTCTTGTATAAACTTAAGACAGTTGATAGAATAACAGGTCTTGCATTAGCATGCATTTTTCTGAAGGTTATGACGTCTGAAAATCAGTGTCTGTCATTTAGTGACTTCATTCCTAAATTATTTGCTAGAAAACCACAAATTTTATGAGGAACAAACAAAAAATAAGAAGCAAATATCTATTCATTCTGCAAAAATATGGACAACTGAGAGGTATAGTTCAACCGGGGCTGTCTGAGTTTGTTACCCTCCCCCCCTCACAAAATCATGGTCGAATGGAACCACCCCCTGCAGCCATTCCAATGTCCCATTCCTTGGTTATTTTGCCCCATTTACCATAAACACTGTAATGTGCATACTGCTTTTCTTCTGCGATGATTTAGATTTCATTTGAAAGTTTTATTTTGCATTTTACAGCACAAACCCTAATAGATATCTGTTAAACAAAGCAATGCAGTCTCACAATGAAAATAGACTTAGCATTAAAACTTCTCTGCCCTTGAAACTCACATGCATTGAAACAGCATTGAAACCCACATTCAAAGAAAATACATTTTGCCAGTGGCAGATAAAGATTAACTTTGGGCTGTTTTCAAAATCATAGGCCCCTTGAACATGAAACATATACATGCTCTTTGATACACCTTCCTGACTGTATTACATTATATTCCTTGTACAATACAGTACAGTTGTTAGAGGGCATTTTAAATTTATTGTTTTGAACATTTTTCCAATAAACAATGAAACAAAATGCATGCACCAATGACAAAACTGCCCAATTCAGAACATTTCCATCATAAAAAGTCTATTTAACCTTCTATAGTCCACCAGTATCAGTAAATATGCACAATCTCTGAAGTAGTAAAATCCACATTAAATAAATCTGTTACTAATAAAGAGGTTGCTGCTAGCAAACAACGTTATATGTCATTGTTTCATTTACAAATAAAGTGCCTGTTGCCCTTGAAGAATAAATTGCCTATGTTGCATGCATTAAAAAAATGATAAGCTAGTAATACCACAATAGGGAATGGATGGCAAACTGATAACAGTTTCATAGTTACTAGGTATCTTTTCTAAAAAGGACTGCAGCATCTACCCCCTTTACAACACAGTACAGTATCAGCAATGCATCTACCTACTGTGGGAGTAGAACCCACAGCCTTCTGCATCAAAAGGAAGTACACTACCTGTTGTGCTATTAACAATGCAAGCAGACTTAGCATAAGCAGCACTAAACTTTTGTTCTCCTGCAGCTCTCAGCTCCTTGTAAAATCTACTCGACACTCAGCTGTATCTCTGAACTTTGCAGCACAAGAAATCTGGAAAAAGCCAAAATTTATTGGGGGGGGGGCACAAAAGGCCAAACACCAGGGGCACATTTTAAACATTGCTTGTATAATGGTGGAAAATTGCTAGAATAAAATGCTGTGTTACCACCATACATTTCACTGCCACGTCTTGAACCCAGGGGGGCCTGTGCAAAACAGTCAGAGAAACATACCACTATGCCAAATCAGCTGAAACAGAGGAAGACAAACTTAAATGGCTACCATTTAGTGAATTCAGTTCTCACCATAGCTGTCAACCTCTTAGTAAAAAACACCTGAAAAAAGCCAATAATGTGGGAATACAGCTGCCAAACATATTCAGTGAATTCAGTTCTCACCATAGCTCTCAACCTCTTAGCAAAAAACATGTGGACAAAGCCAGTAATAGGGGAATACAGCCCCCAAATATTCAATGAATTCAGTTCTCACCATAGCTCTGAACCTTAGCACAAAATATGTGGACGAGACCAATAATGGGGGAATACAGTCCCATAAATATGGGCAAATTTCAAATATCCATGTTATAAACTTAGACAATTGTTAGAATAAAAGGTTGTTTTACCATGTACTTTCTGAAGAATATGAAGTCTGAAATTCAAATGCCTGTTATTTTTAAACATTTGTTAACCAAGAAACTAGTCTGACTTGGAACAAAACAAAGCCAATTTTCAGCAGAGCAGGGAAAAACACCTTTGTAAGGGATGGGAGGACATGCAGACTCCACACAGAAGGCACCCCAGCCAAGAATCAAACCAGAGAACCTGTAGCTGTCAGGCAACAATGCTACCAGTGCACCACTGCACTACAAACATTTGCAAGGAAAACTGAAGATACAGAAACCACAGATTTTATGAGGAACAGAACAAATATGAGGCATTTTACACACACACACACACACACACACACACACACACACACACACACACACACACACACACACACACACACACACCTCCTGATTGAAGCAGCAATGCTCCATTGTCTGGAAAGCGCTCTGCGGGGCAGAAAATGCAGTCTGAGTGTGTCTACGCATGCGCAGTACTCGTAAAAACAATTTTTTTTTTTAATTTTGTTTCACAATTTTTATTTAATTTGTTTCTAGGTGACAGGGCTGCAGTCCGATAGCATGAGCAGCCCCTGTTTAAATGTGGGAATTTTGTTTACTGCATGCATATGTTCACAGAGAAATCCATTACACATCCCATGACAGGTAGAGAGTTTGTTTTACATGCATATGGGAATTGCAGCACAAGCAATTTAATATGCATAGCTAAGTGTGAAATCTGTGATGCTTTTTATGTGGGCATGACAAACAGGAAATTTAAAGAGCTTATAGCCTGTCATCTCAGTGATATTAGACATAGAGTAGTTACAAATGCTGTTAGTAAACACATTATAGAGAAAGGTGATCAACATAGTTTTAAGTTTATGATTTTAAAAGTAATTTATAGACCATTGCGGGGTGGGAATATAAAACTTTTAACTGAAAATAAAGAGATGAGATGGATTTTAAGAATGAGAGTGTTTGTACCACCTGGTCTTAATGACAGTTTTACTTTATAGCCTTATTTAAATATGCTGCATCAGAAGGTGTAATTAGAGTCATGTAACTTTTTAAAATGTATTTAAGTTATGTTGTTTACTTGATGGTATTTATTTCACCTGAAGAAGCATTGAAGGTGAAAGTGTTTACTTGAGAACTTGAACTTGGATTAAACATTTGTTGTTTTAGAGTGTTTCCAGTTTTTTTTTTCTTTTTGGATATGTACACTACTTACAATGCATAAAACTGGGGTCTATATTATATCATCAAAGGTTCAACTCAGCAAACCTCCATTCGTTGAACCCAAAACAGCGAACGTTCACTTAAGTGAGCGTTCACATCAAATAATGTTTTATACAGGGAATAGAATTAGTTGACCAACATTGCATGTGTCGCACACACCACACTTTTTCAAACCCACCCAGCCAGGGCACACCCCACCTATATATATATATATATATATATATATATATATATATATATATACCAACTCTGAGATCGCACTACAGTGGGGAAAGGACAAATTTCTTAATGTTGACCAATTAATTTCATTCCTTGTGTAAAACATTTGCTGATGTGAATTTTCAGTTAAGTGAACTTTGCTGTTTTGGGTTTGACGAATGGAGGTTCACTGAGTTGAACCCTTGATTATATGATATAGACCCATATAACTGTATATAAGCCATTAGCCTTTTGTGCCATAAAATCTCTTCTCCATAGCTACCATCCGAGCAGATCTCTTCCATCTGTAGACAAACAACTCCTGTCTTGTCATAAACCTAATAAAAGTGCAAGGGCAAAGCCCTACTCCTGCTCTAAAGCAAAAACGTGGAACCCTGCACCTTTACCTATCAGGACAAACTCTAACTTTCATGATTTTAAACATATTCTGAAAGACTTCCTTTTTAACTCCTGGCTCTGCTGCAACTCCACTCCAGGCTGAACTTCCTCCACCATTTCCTCTTTCCCTTTCTCATATACCCTTGTCATCTCCATCTCTACTCTGCCATTCTTATCTGTTTTTCTTTTTTTTTTCACATTATCTGACACTCCTTGAAGCTGAACTACATTCTGATCTTTCCTATAGCTGTATAATAACACTTCAGTAGTTTTGTCACATTTCTGATATCTATTTTTCCTTTACTGCATTTCCCAAGTTTTCTTCATGTATGGATGGACAGCCTACATTCTTAACATTGTCCATCTATCTCCATTACTTCAAACTCACCACTCACATAGAAAATGTTTATTGCTGCTGCTGCACAATATTTGTAAACAAAGTGTTTTATTACTTGCTGCAGAAGACACGGACATGTAAAGGACATTTAAATACCTTTTATATATTAGAATCTGATGAAGTCTTTACAGATCAGATGAAAATGCTTATTCCTGGCATTAGTCATTAAAGTTTTTGACCATGTTAGACTCTGTATGCTTTTATTTATAACTAAAATGATTAAATGGCAGAAGCTTTAACTTTTCATTTTCATAATTTCTCTAAGAAAAATGATTTAAAGCATTTAAATAGAGATATTTATGGTGCATTAACATTGAACAATCTATATCAGTTTGATTAAATCAGGCAATAACTGAATAAAAAGGATGTATAGACTGTAGAACTTACATTTGTACCACTGTATAATCTTACTTAGTGAGACTTGCCAGCTAAAGTTGCTCCATGGACGTTTCAAATTTCCTGGATGAATCTGTGACAGTTGCCAGATGAAGCTGTTACATGACTGGTCTGGATAGTTTTTTTTTTAATTTGCGTACTGACTTGTCCTTTGTTCTTATTGTGTTGCTGCTTGCTCTATTTCAAAATTGTTTTATATTAGTCTGACTTTTCATGGAATTTTAAAAGAAAGTTTTTGCTTAGAGCCAGTTAGCAAACATTTATACTGTATTTTTTGTTACAAAATGAATAACTCTATCTGAATTGTGGAAGGAGCTCATAAGTACCATTTTTATTAAAAAAACAACAACAACAAAGTAAAGGAGGGAAAGGTTTAATCTGTGACAGCTGCCAGAAAAAAAAATAGTGTGTGACAGTTTTGCAATTCTGGTTTTATTTGACTTTGTACACTTACTTGTCTTTTACTCTTATTGTATTGTGGATTGTCTTACTTTAAACTTTAAATCTGTTGTTGTTACTTTTTTTAAGTTATAACAGGAAAATTTTAGGACCACCTAGTTAATAATTGTGTTACATTCTTTGACAGAAAATGAATTAACGGTATCTGAATTGTGGAAGAAGCTGAGAAATGGCATTTTTACTTAAGGTAGGCAGAACAGAACAATATTTAATTTGAGAGATCAGCCTGCTAACACTGCTCTCTGGCTATTATGGGTTTATTCCTTTTACATACTTGTCTTTTCCTCGTCTGATTGCACTTTGCATTACATTATTTTTTTAAATATTTTAGTTATAGCTAGTTAACAAGCATTTATGTTGCATTTTTAGTCTACAGAAAGATTAACCTGGGATTCAATAAAGTCTATGCAGGCTTTGCACAAAACCTACATAGAGTTCACGTGTTTGCACAGTGAGCAGCAGTGCTTATCACATATTCATGCCGTGCACCATGTTTAAACGTAAACAAGTGCAGTTTCATGGCTGACAACAGTGTTGCTGGCCAGGAAACCATTTAAAGTAACACAGATAGCAGCAGATATGTAGACCTGTCTACCTACGGGCAAAGTAGGTCTGCGGGATTGCATGGAATGCCAAAATGATTACCAGGGTTAATAATATGGCAGTGTATATGGTCCAAACACATTACAGGACAGTGTATGCAGTACAGAGTATTGTGAAATCCCATTTCAGGTATTCTGTACAAATGTTCTGTAAATGATCCATAACAGTTCATGGACTGCCATGTAAAATAAACAGTCAGGGGAAGTGTGTGCATTGACTAGAGATGCACAGATGAATTGTAAGAATGAACACAGAGAAAGAGGACAGGTAAAACATGTTAAAATACAGCAGATGAGGGCATGTTTATTAAGGCAGTTGTAGCAGGAACACTAACCACATACTAACCATATATCAATGTGACACAGTATGAAATGCACAGTGGAAATATGTATTATGTGACTGTCACACAAACTGGCATAGCAATGGAGAAGGATGCCTTTGTGATATAAGCATCCTGACATGAACAATGGAGAGGACATCTATCAGGGATGTTATATACAATAAGGGTTAGGTGCATATTGTGAAGTTGTGCAAAATGAGTTGCCTGAATATCACTGTAATGTCAGCAAAGGTCTCCACCAAGTGGGACACATAGTTACAGTCTCATGGGCAACAGTAAACAGAAGCACCCACAATCATGGACAATGTCAGAATAATACCACCAGTAATCACATGTCTCCGACATAACATATGTGATTGTGAGTGATCATAGATGGTTCTGCATGAGCACACTTGAACAACTATTATGAGATGTCAGCAATCTATGATGGTAATCAAGTACACTGCCCTGACACTGTAACATCTACTGGAGGTGTTAGGAGAGACACTGCTATACCTGTATGTGACATTATGATCAATCCAGGCTAGTTGACACATGGCATATATATGGCACAAACCACATTGTCACAAACGTAGTCCATGCCATCAATGTTGTCAAATAGCTTTGTATGTAATGTGTGCATCACTGGAACAGGTATCACTTATGGATCTAGTATAACACTTTGATGGGAGTTTCGCACCATCAGACAGTAATGTTTATGCAACAAGAAGAATACCTAGGTATGGTCATTAAGATGTGTGACAACTCACTGTGACAAAGATGGTACAATGCAGTTACACATCACTGGAAGATGTGCAGGGAGGTACATGAAGAAGGGTGCATTGTAATCAGTTATTGGCATGATGAAAGTTGTGAACTATGAAAGTATTAAACCATTTGTTGTGGATGTTCTGCACATATTCAGGAGTTGTGTTACATACAAGAGAGTAGTTACCAATGTGTGTGCATGCTGGTGGATGTCCTACATACCATCTACCTCAGTACATAGGTCACATACCACATGCTCTGTTCATAGGGGTATGATGTCTACATTATCATTGGGTAGTGACTTTGTTTTCATAATGTACCTCTCTGAACTATATGAAGAGACACATGGCTGAACTGTCAGATTATATGCCCTAGACAGGTATGACCTTAGCCCTAGGCAGCATTCTACTTTCACCTAGGATGATGCCACAATATAAACAAAATTGATGGACTTCAACAATTGTCTTAGCTACCAGTGTCAATCCAGGGGGATCCAGTTTCTCTTAGCCTGAGCTTACATGGTCAACAACCACTCTGCTTTCCTAGAGATGGTCTCCTGTAAGCTGTCAGATACTGGCAAAGGTGCTTGCCTCCCCCATAGTGCCTTTGTTAGACAATGTGAAAGCAACAAAAGTTCCGATATAACAACATCCACCGGAGACAAACTAAAAGTTCTGCCACATAATGCTAGGAGTCTAAAAATGAAGATGCACCAGAGGAAATGGCCAACCTGCTAGCTGACAGTTTTGGCACAATCTTCAACCCCCTGGCCCCACCGGTCATACACCAAAGCATACCAGACACCAGTCCCCTGCCTAGTATCTCTAGACATTAGGTTATATCTACGCTCTCCAAGGTTAAAAACCTCAATGGTACCAGATAACATCCCAGATTGCTTACTAAGCAATCTAAAACAGGACCTAGCAGACCAAATTAGCATCCTCTTTAACCATAGCCTGAGAGCTAGCTATGTTCCAGTGGAGTGGAAAACAGCAGCAGTAACCCCTGGCACAAAGGGGGGGGCATCAACCAATGCTGGGAACTATACACCTACAAGTCTGACTGGTCTCATCTGCAAGGCCATGGAAAGAATCAACATGGATCTTATCAACAAGGAAATAGATGACCTTCAGACTCGAGACCCAGCCCAATTTGGCTTTATTAAGGGTAGGCCATGCTTATTAAACCTATTAGATTTCTTCAAGAAAGTCACTAAAGCAGTGTGTAAAGTTAAGACAGTGCATACTGCGCATCTTGATGTGGCCAAGGGTTTTGTCATAATTCTCCACTCAGGTATCATTGAGAAACTCTCCCAGTTGGGGTTAACCCTTATATAACTAGATGGTCAGCCAGTTGACTCACCAACAGAACACATACTGTCAAAGTTGGTGGCTCAACCTCTACCAGTAGAGCCATCACCAGTGGAGTACCACAATCAATTGTGCTGGACCCTTTACTATTCAGAATCTATTTCTTGGAAGTCCAGGCTGAAGTATACAGACTTTGGCTTACCAGGTTTGCTGATGATTGAAAATTTTGTGCAATCACTGAATTCACCAATGAGATAAACATATTACAGGAGGGACTAATGCAGACAAATGATTGGTGGCAAAGCCACATGCACTGAAAATAAATAAACAAACATGCCATTATTTTTGCCTTTTACAAAGTGGAATTCCCTGCTAATTATAGCTCTGACAGAACCCCCCCAGCTCAAACCCAGTGGTGCATGACCTGAGAACACAGGTAGATAGCAATCTGAACTTCAACCCACAAGTTTCCATAGTTGTAAGGAAAGCTTTCTGCAATGTGTACCTCATAAGCCAGGCCATCATATCCAGGTCTGAGGATGTTATAACACCATTGTACTCGACCTCATCAGAACGCTAATAGAGTACAATGCTCCTTTTTGCATGTACCTCCCCAGACACCTGAAGCAGCTGAAGAGACCACAGGAGTTTCTCACTGAGGAAATACAGGGACTACAAATCATGCCATGACATATGTTGATAGACTGAAAGCCCTGTCACTGTAATCTATATCGTAAATGATGAGGTGACCTGTGCTTGACCTACAGGCTAGTCTCTCACCCTACCCTCATGGAAATGTTGCACATCCTCATAATCTGATGGCCTAAGAATCCCTCACTCTAGGGATATTAACATAGCCTGTAACATTAACAGAACATGCTTGAGAGACAGCTATATCTGATGACATCAGCAGAGCCTGGTGAGAGAAAGATAGTAATAGTAGTGTCCAACATGTTGGTGTAAAATTCTCTAATGCCAAGCAAATGCACACACCCCAATTGAGTACAGTGAGAACAGAACCCCTACCAATCTAAGTACACTGACTAGAGAACTCTGTATTTAAGGCAAGTGTCACAGCACAAGTCTGACTTGGAGAGTATCAGACAACAGTTTATAGGTGATGACATCAGCAGTGTCTGGTAAAGAGAAGATGGTAATAGCAATATCTGACAAGCTGGTGTAAGATACCCTCTCTAATGTCAAGCAAGTGCACAAACACACACACACACACACACACACACACACACACACACACACACACACACACACACACACACACACACACACACACACACACACACACACACACACACACACACACACACACACACACACACCATTGGACTGCAGTGAGAACAGAACCCTCTACCTATCAAAGTACATCAACTAGAGACTTTTGCATTTAACACAAATGCCACAGCACAAGTCTGACTTGGAGAGTGTTGGACAGCACTTTGTAAGTGATGACATCAGCATTGCCTGGTGAGAGGAGGATGGTAGTAGCAGTGTCTGACATGTTGATGTAAAATGTTCTCTCTAATGTCAAGCAAGTGCAGAGACAAACACAAAAGTTGACTGCAGTTATAACAGCAACCCTGCCTGTCTAAGTACTCTGAGTAGAAATATCAGTATTTAAAGCAAGTGCCACAACTTGGAGGTGTTGGACAACAGTTTATAAGTGATGACATCAGCAGTGTCTGGTGAGAGGAAGATGGTAATAACAGTGCCCCACATGCTGGTATAAAATGTTCTGTCTAATGTGTCTAATGTCAAACAAGTGAACAAACACACACAGACACACACACCAGTTGACTGCAGTGTGGAAAAGAACCCCTACCTATTTAAGTACACAGATAAGATAACTCAATACTTTTTGCAAGTGTCATGGCACAAGCCTGACTTTTACAAGGCTGCAGGACAATTTATATTGGATAACATCATCATTGCATGTTTAAGAGAAGAGAAAGTCTGCATGAAATGGATGTGAGGGCATGGCCAACTGTAAAAATATTGGTACTCCATGGGATTGCAGTGGTGACTGCACAATACACAATTATGCTGTTTTGACTAGACAGACACACACACACCAATTGGCTGCTGTGAGATTAGAGCCCCTACTTATCTATGTACACAGACTATGGAACACAGCACTTTATGCAAGCACCATGGCACAAGTCTGACTTTTACAAGGCTGCATGACAATTTATAGTGGCTGACATCATTATTGCATGTTTAAGAGAAGATGTTGGGAGGGGTGGATGAGATGGATGTGTAGGCATGTCCAACTGTGAAAATACTGGTACTCTATGGGAGTGTAGTGGTGACTGCAGAACACACAATTATGCTCTTCTGATTAGAGAGAAACAGACTCACACAAGTTGACTGCTGTCAAAACAGAACCCCTACCTAAGTACACAGACTACAAAACTCAATACTTCATGCAGGCACCACAGCACAACTCTGACTTTGACAAGGCTTCAATACAATTTATAGTGGATGACATCATCATTGCATGTTTGAGAGCATTTGCTGGAAGGCCTGTCTGAAATGGATACCTAGCCATGTACAACTGTCAAAATCTTAAAGTTATCCATGTCACCATATTGATGAGTGTGCAATGTATAGTATTTGCTGTTGTGTGCAGGTATGCTTTAAAAGACAGCTTGGCAAACTATATGCAAACAGCTGTCCACATTACTACAACTACTGGAAAATATGATGTGCATGGTATATAAGAAAGCATGTGTTATTTGTTTATGTAGTGTAGTTGATCTATTTCCAAAGAAATACTGAGATACCAAGTCTGCACTGCATGGGGGGAGGTAACAGACAACTGGAGTGTAAGCATGTATTGTTTACTTAAAAAAGTGGCTTCCCTTTGTTTCTGTTATTACAAGTACTTTCATGGGATGAAGACTACATGTACACTAAACATAAGTAATACATGCTATAATGCATTTTCCATAGCACACCTCCAAGCAGCTGGGTTGCACAATTGATGGCAGTGTTTGCAAATGCAAGATGCAAATTTATACTGCTTTCCCTGTTTGCAAGTAGTTAAGTGGCGAGTGAACATGAGACTCATTAATAAGATTCTGAGAGTTCTGAGTTAATGAAATACACCTGCTGCTTAGCCGAGTCTATGGCAGATGATATAGTTTTCAAATCCAGGTGTATCTGATAGTTTAAAATATACATTTATAATGCAATTAAATAATTCTTTATTCTAAATTCACTGTGTGCCACTTTAGTGCAGCATGTTTAACTGGAACTGCGCAGAGGTAACAGTACCAATGAAGACCCGTTTTTCTTCGCTTAAATATAGGTATATCTAATAGTTGTAAATATGTATTTATAATGCAATGAAATAATTCTTTATTCTAAATTCATTACATGTTACTTTAGCAGTGCATGTTCAACTGGAATTGTGCAGAGTTAACTGCATCAATGAAGAGCTGTTCACCTTTCCTTGGCATTGGTGTGCAATGCCAAACACCATGCAAACACAGAGGCCAAAAAGTGAAGGGCTCCATAGCTTTTTTCTTTACTTATGTGTGTGTTGTCTGTGATTCTATGTTTTGACCTTATTAAAGGTGTAAAAATGGGGTAGATAGGAAAGTGGTGAAATGGGGGGAAAGCGCTGGGAAGAACAAAGTGAAAGCAATATAGGAATGTGCAGGAGGAAGATAGGAAAGAACCATAGCTATCCACTTCTTCAACAGTGTAACATGAAAATATGTACAGAATATCAACTGAATTTAGACTGTCACCTCAACAAAGAGGGGTGGCAACAACGCAATCATGTTGTATAACCAATTGGACCAAATCAAGTATGTCAAGAAGACGTGTGCGAAGTAGAAAGCTATGTACGGGACAATATATATATATATATATATATATATATATATATATATATATATATATATATATATATATATATATATATTCTTTTTTTGTGGGACAGGTGCCCATTTTCTTATTTCAGTAAGAGAGGAATGTTGGGTAAGGGACATAGGTATTTCTGGGACAGATAAGTAGGGTAGGTGTGGAAGCAGATGCAAACAAGCAAGACAAACAAGACAAGAGACAGGGATGGTGAGGGACATAATAGTTTAGGGAATACCATGACTGGGGTTAGGGAGGAGACAACAGATGTCCATGCCAATCAAACATGGAGACAGTGAGAATGTAGTCTTCACCTGCAGGACCATCATCACGGTCCCTTTACTCTGCTAGCTGTTTATGTGCTTGATATTTCCTCCTATAGATCATGAGGGAGAGCAGCCTCTCCATCCAGCATAGTGCATTAATGGTGGTGTGCACAACCCTACACACTAACCCTGGCATCTACTGGAGGGTGATAAAATACCCACCTCTGCCAGTACTCCAGGAAGGTATCACAGCATGGTGCCAGGGTAGTGCTACCTGAGGGCACAGGTAGTGCAGGGGCAGTAGAAGCACTACTGCCAAGTTTGGTTCCAGAAGTGCTGGGCATCAGTGCTGGGGCCTGTGGAGTGGGGGCAGGCTGAGCCATTGGGATTGGGCTACCTCCCTGTGCTGTAAAGGATTTTGTGATTTGTCAGAGATGGATGACATAGAAATGTTTTGATGACACATAGAAAAAAAAGAGGTTAGATTTGGGGTGAAAGAAAAAAAAGATAAAATTAGTACTATCATATGTGACATACAGTGCATTATTGCAATAATAACAGAGTTTTATCTAAACTTTTACACTTAAGTATACCTCTTAACAAGTACAAACTACAATTAAGGATTGCTCAAAGTACTTCTTGCAATGTGCAGAAATTGGACATATGTTTGATCCAATTATACAGATAAAGTTCACAGCAGGGCATTTATGCCACTTGTGTATAAATTAATTTATGTAATATTTTTAAAGGATTGTTCTGTTTTATACTTGTTACTTGTGTTATTTGAACCTACAACATCTGATTATAGTCTTACACTTGACTCCTACAGCTGATCTGTGCTACAGACTGGAGCACGCATGCTTGTTTTTACAGTTAGGATATGCATGCTTACTTTGCTAGAATTGTATAGAAAATATTTTTTTTTAATTTAAAAGCTAACTACAATACTTCTCTTGTGCTGCATACATACTCCTTTCTTCTCTGAGGCTCTCGATGCTCAGCATGGGCTTCTCTATTAGCAGTTGTCTCAGCATTGGTTGTAGAATTAACAGAAGAGAACAAGGAAGAGCGTTATGTATACCAGTCTTGCCTGTATGTAGTTTTCTATCTACTATAAATTATCTTTATTAGTATACTTACACAACTGTTGTATGTTACTAGTTCTGAACTCATCCATCTCTTGCACTTTTTAGGTCATTAAAGTAATACCTAAACTGTTCCCCAGTGCATGGCATGCCATTTGCACTAGAGACAGCCTTGGTCATATTATTCCAAGCCTCAGACTTGTACTGGGAGCCAGTATACTCTCCCTGCAAAAGCTTGCAGCTGTGGAAGCTTACAAAGAGTCCAATAAAGATTCTCAATTCCTCAATACCCCATCTCTGTACCAAAAATTGGGGACCTTCCCTTCCAACACCAGACATGTCCAAGCAGAGAAAATAGCAATAGCTAATAATGATTTCCCACCAATTCCTGTTATCATGTTTACTGGTAGTGAGTAAACCCAAACAAAGATGCCAACCTCATATATGTGATGTAAAGCAGAGAACAATTATGCCAAACAGAGAGGAAAGTGTTTTTTTTAATGGGAAGGTTAATGCTTTTTTGTTGTTTTTTTAATGGGAAGGTTAATATAACAGTTGGCAATAGTTTGAGAGTTGTTTGCTGCTGGAACTTAGATAAGTTTGCTTTGCAGACATGTACTGGGGGCATACATTTCATGACCTGACACATTTTTGCTTTGGCTTTATACAGTGATAAAACTGAATTTTACAATGTGGGATTCAAACCAATGCTTAAGAGACAAAAAATTTTCTTCCACAGTGGTGATTTTACATCTTTGCCACAGAAGAAGTGCTTCTCAGACATAGTCATGAATTATATATAAAACACATGACAGATTGAGGGGTTAACCATGTATGTGCGTGACCAAAAAGGTCTTGGTTTATAAATTCATGTGCATATGAGTCTTGTTGAAGTCTGAAGGCCATCCAAGGCCACATAGCACAATTATAATTATAGAAACATAGTAGTCTGTATACCCTTAGTCATACATATAATTCACATGAGCTCCACTGCTATACATACTTATTGTTATTTATAATTATGGTTAACTTTTTTATGTGACATTTAATATAAAGAGAAATGGAACAACAGTAAAATATTTGGAATTTCCTTCATTAGAACCCAGAACCATCTGTAATGTAGCCTTATACTTACACCTGCTGGCACAGGAATAGCTAAACAGAAATTGGATATTTCCCTATCCATTGTTAACTTCTGTGTGCTAACCACCACACAATGCCACTTAGCGTGTTTGAACAGTGCTACACAGAATTAATAGAATTCATCTCTTTTGAATTTGTTGACCATCTAATTCCTGTCTCCAGGTGTTCTGAACCAGCAGGTGTTGGAAAATGCTACTGAATGTAGTGCAATGTTGCTAAGCAGTGTTGCACCATGGAAAGCAAAAAATGCAAAAATGTATCCTTTTTGAAATTAATAATGTCTGCATCCTGTGTGCAGGTGTTCTGTCTGGTAAGTATCATGCAAACAAGCCAAGCAAAGATAAACTTGCTTTTGCCTTGTGAGTAGTGTTTACTAGGCTTCGTCCTTAAAAAGGACAAAGATGTGGCTTCAACCTTGATCTATAGATAGCATATGCTGTGTGGATCAATTCATTTAGCAGATGTGCTACACAAACAAGTAATTGACAAGTATAACTGATGTATTGGTTATCAAAGCAGTACTTTTCAATGACATTGTGTTTATCTATTTACCTTGTTTGCCCTAAACCACACACTATGCAAATACTGGCATTAAAAAAAGAAATCTGTAAAATAAGCACTATACATACATGAAAAATGTTACCCATCACTGGATATGAACTCTCACACCAATGAACCCTCAAACACAATAAGCATGTCTTATCCCTCTTTGCCTCAGAAACAGCTTTGCAGCAGAGAATGAAAAATCATTGTCCATATAAGCAAGTGCAACAACATCCACAGTATTAACAAGACATATGACACTTGTACACTTCTGGGTTGTTTCTACATGTATTAATTTTAGAAGTACTGCACTGAGTGATCACACACCCATTTATGACTATTGCTTGGAGAAATGCAGCTCTGTCCTATCTTTCTGTGTATGTTGCTCATTCTTCTGTTATCTGAGCAATAATCTGAGACATGCAGTCTGTAAGGCATTTTCTATCATTGTTCTTAAAACGTGTGTAAATATTAAATGGCAATATTATACAGTTTTCAACAAATACAAGTGAAGTTGGATGTTACTGAACATAAACTGTGAAATTTGTGCTGCTTACTTACATTTAAAATCTTGATAGAATTAATTCTATACTTTGTAAGTCTATCTTGGCTGGCACACCCATTGGAGGTAATGGAGTCTGGATTGCTGCTGTATTTTCCTTCTCCCTACCAGTAATCATTCACAGTTGCAATCCATTGATAACAAACACTGAGGGAGTGCCTGCACTATGTTTACATCTGATACACAGAGCCAAGAATTTAGGATTCAGCAATTCTAATAGGTTCTCACCTTATTTGCATCTTCATGTTGCTCACAGGCCTGAATCTACACTATAAAAAGGGAAATGGGTAGCTAGGGAACCTGAAGGTGAGGAGACATGTTTGTGTGGACAACACAGAAGAAGGAGATATCTATTACTTTGGATTTATCTGCCCAGAAGACTACTGATCTTGATAAGGTACAATTGCATTTTTAGTTATGTACTGGATATGCTCATCTGTCGCTTAGAAAAATAATGTTATATTTGCATTAGCAAACTTCTTAGGAGTTTACTGATAGCATAGGCATTTTTGTTAGGGAATTTTAATTTCCCAGATGCACAGTTGCATTAACTTTCATCATAAATGTTAATGTTATTTCAGTGAAATGTACATGTCCTACATTGTCAAAGACACAGGGGTGTTAGCCTTCTAGGATAACCCATAGACACCCCTAGGGGAGTGCTGGCCACATGTAGAGGTGGCTGACAATTGCATAAAAATTAATGTTCTGTGGTAAATGTGTGCACATGTTTTTAAGACAATTTCTTTGATAGCACTTATAACAGTTCACTGATGTTTTATTCCTTGTTTGATAGCAAAACACCATTTGCCTGTGGTTTGGGGGTGGGGAGTCAAGTTCCATGTCTGTGTTGGCACAAAAACATTTGTACAGAGGTTTATTTTACTATTTTTACTCCCCTTGTTTTGGATCCATCCTTTGTGTGCGACTGTGATATGTTGCAACCAGATAAATCCTTCTTTTTTATATTTGAATATCTTTAAGGGGTTTTTTTTGTTTCTCCCATGGGTAATATTGAAAAACTACTACTTATGTGTTATATCTAAGCAGGACTTTTATTTACGTGATATTTATGTGTATTATCTTTCTTTTATGTTTTATGTTACCTAGGGCTATGGCACCCAGGCATCCCAATTCCTACAAATCCCCTTCAGTTAATCTGAGAATTATGTTATTTTTCAAGCATTTAGGCAACATGGTGGCTTTCTGAATGAGAGAGGCCATGGAGATCTGTCAGGAAGAATGCAAATTTGGCAGCAGATAGCTGATGATGTCAACACTGTTGGGGGCCACAGCAGGACATATGATCAGGTGCATCATAGGGCCACTGATATGATTTCTTCAGTCTGGAGGAGAGCAGCTGCACTGGCCCATGGTCAGATGGCTATGGGGGGTGGGCTGCTACAGAGCCATCACTGATGCCAAACAAAGAGTTCCCGTCTGCTGTCAGTGAGCCAGAGAGCTCAGTGGAAAGTGCTTCTGTTTCTGGGAGGATAAGTATATCACAGGAGCAGCTTTCAGGTAGGTTTACCTATGTCAATTGTTAAATATTTCTTGTATAGTAAAATATTGACAGCAATACTAACGTTTATTTAACATTTTTGTGGGCGGGACAAGTTATAGATTGCTACAATTAATAACACATTCTGGTTCATTACACATGGTTTTGGGGTAGATGTGTCATCCAAGTTTCTGTTAAATGTATTATTAATAGATGTATGAAGGGCCAAAAGTTTTTCACTCGTGTTACTGTTAATTGTGATGGTGGTGTCCTTACCTTTTGCTTAACTTCTTCCAGGACTATCCTGCTTAGAAAGTGTGGAGTCATCTCCACATGGTAAGCCAAACATTTTTTATTTCAGTACTGATAATCATTTCACAGAAATATTTACTTTATCCATATGTGTGATGTGGGTGTCAGGAATGTGTGTGTATTTCTGTACTGTTTGTAATAGTGGCACCACTGTTAGTTTTCTAGCATATATTGAACTGTGTTACTGTAGCTATTAATTTCTTTCCTGTGCTTGTTGCTTATTATCTCAGGTAATCCTGAAAATGGAAGTGCAGGACTCTAACCACCTGATGTCAGAGTGTCAGCAGACTCTGATGATGATGGTGAGCATACAGAGGCACACAGTAAGAGGTTCAGAGGTTGAATCTGACACTGAGGTTGACATTCAGCCACCCCTTGTAATTCCATCAGACACAACCAGTAGGACTACACCATCCCATTCCAGTGAGCCCTCAGATATTGGACAGGTGGAGGATGAGACACTCGATCAGGGTAGTGTGGTTACTGCAGCTTCACTGCCTGTTGACTCTGGCCGTAGCCAAAGTGTGGGTGAGGTGCCACAAAGGATGTTTGTTAGAAGTGCTTAGTGGAGGCATGCTATCCTTCCTTCACCTGATCCAGGTGTGTTTTTCTGTGACACTTGATGTATACTTATGGCCATCATGGAGGAGCAGGCACATTCAAATAGGGCCTTCAAAGAAATGCTTAGGGTTGTAGATGTGGCACGGGCTGAAATGTGTGACTGCCTCCACCATGTTGCCAATTCAATGAATTGGATGAATGACACATTGGAATGGGTGGTGTCTGTGATGGACTGTCTTCTGGGAGGGGGATGGCATCCAAATGGGCATAGATCAACCACATTATCTCATGCTAGCTGATGTGGCCAGGACCGATCACTCCCATAGTGGCACAACTTCCAATGCTCCATCAGTGTTTGAGGTATCCTGGCCCAGACATGACAGGTCACAAAGTCATGGTCCTGGTCATACTCATGAGGAGAGCTCATCCAGCAGACATCAGTCAAATTCAGGTAACAGCACTGCATCTAACTGTGGGCGTGGACATGCCAATGCAACTCCTGGCATAGCCAGTTCTCATAGTTGGATACAACGATGATGAACTGCCACCTCTAACATGCATTGCTCAGACATGTCCAATATACCAAGATGTAGAGTTAGCACAGAACTAGGCTATGTTCTTGCAGACACTCACACACCAGTTTCACACACAACAGTTACATGGTTCAGTTGTGAGGCTTAAAGGGCATTCTGTCTCAGTGGCCATTTAATACTTTATCCAAATGTCTGCCTGTTTATCTTTCTAACTCACACACACTCACTTACTTATTTTGTCAGCCTAGGCTTCACCCCCCCCACACACACACACACAAATACACACACAAATACACACACACACACACACACACACACACACACACACACACACACACACACACACACACACACAGAATACCTTGTGCAAGTGATGTTAACTGTACCATATCCTTGTTTTCTATCTTTTGGATTCAGGGCTACATAAGCTTTGTGTCTGATGCTCAGGGTGTATATCTGACTTAGTGCTTACTGCTTAGTATATCTGTGTTTGCGATGCTGTTTTGATAATTATACTGCTTTCTTACAGGACTTTGTAATGTGTACATGCCACCCACACTCTAAAAACAACAAAGCTGGACCAAGCCATAAATAAAAGTGGGACAAAAGCTGAACAGTAGGGAGACTTGAAATATTTTGGTCTTATAAAGTTAGACAGTTATTTTTTGCATCACTATTTTAAGGTTTTTATGAAGAATATGAAGTCTGAAACTGAAATGCATGTCATTAATTTCTAACTTCTCTCTTTAATGATTTGCCAGTAGAAAATGATGAGGCCAAACTGATGACATTCAGTGTCCATCAGAGGTATGAATGTGTGAATGATGCCTGATGTTTATTACTTGATAGAGGACACATGGATTCACATAAGTCACTGCTGTCACATGTTGAAGTCATTGTTGTACAAATCAACCACCTTTTACTTACTTACATTACCAAGTAACAGTATGCAAGGATATGTCATTCATTTGTATTATTACACATTTTTATATATTTTTTTACTATTTGAGGTTCAACACTTACCTTGTAAATCTGGAAGTTGCTAGCATTTTATTTGAGGTTGAATCTGTCTGATACTAGGAGTACACAGCCATTACATTGTGCCTGGCATCAATGTTATTGTATGTATGCGCACAGAAAGAAGGTTTTAGCCCCTTAGGTGGTAAGTGAGTGTGCTATGCATTGCAACTTAGTCAGTGCAAATGTATATTGAGCACACCTACATCTGCCTACACCTACATCTGCTGCTGTTTCCCTTCTGACTCCTCACCTGCATGTGGCTGTTTTGACCTTGCCAGTGGTGGTGGGATGTGTCCCCCTTCCCCTTGGTGATCTATCTGAAGCTGTTTTCTCAGAATGATGTTGTGAAGCATGGCACAGACAGTGAAGATTTCAGTACTTGTATGTGGATTGTACATCAGGACTCCCCCAGATGTATCCAGTCATCAGAATCCACACTTCAGCAGCCCAAACAACACTCTATGATATTTTTAGTTCGACCATGTGCCTCATTATAGTATTCTTCAGTTGGTGTGTGTGCATTTCTGATGGGCATCATCAGCCACACTTCCAATGCATAGCCTGCATCCCTCAGTAAATGACTCTGTGGGATATCACGCCTAGTAAACATCTCATACAGTTGGGAGTTGTGGCAGATATGTGAGTCGTAGTAACTGCCTAGGTTGCTGACACACACATTCAAGATGATTCCCTTAGCATTACACAAGACTTGGCAATTAATGGAGTGGAAGCCCTTTCTACTTGGCAGTTAATGGAATGGAAGCCCTTTCTATTTATGTACACCCTTCCCTGTCCCCCAGGTGGTGCCTTGCTTTCCATGGGTGTACAGTCTATGGCACCCAATACTTCAGGGTAGTGTGCTAGAGGGTAGAACTCCTGCATATTTGTGGCCCTGTCCTCAGTAGTATGGGGAAAATATATGTGGACACTGGCATGTTATAGCACAGTATTTAGGAATTGATGGAGGATCCCTGATGCTGATGTCTGTGACACCTCCAACATGTCCCCTGTTGGTCTCTGAAAGGCTCCTATTGGTAAAATTCTAAATGCTACACATAACTTTGCCTCTACCAGTATTGGTTCCCCTCAGTTTACCCTTAGTTTGACTTGAGGATGACAGAGGTTGCAGAGTTCATTTAGTGTGTCTCTGTCCACCCTGTAGCGCTCTACAATTTCTATCTCATGCAGATTGTGATTAGATAAACAGGGTCTAAAAACTCTTCTCCTTCTTGGCCTTGGCCTATTAGCAGCAGCATAGACTTTAGCCTGTTGCACATTAACATAAATTAAAGCAACAGCAGCTCCTAATGTTGTTTCTGTGTAGACCCCTTTCCGTGGCTGTATTCCAGTAGGTTTTGAAATTCGCAGGGAAAACCAGCACTGAGTCTACACGGTTGCTTTATACCTTGTTAAATAGCTCCTCCATCTTGGATTGGTTGATTAGCATACAATTTAGCTGTTTATATTGTAATTAGCTTGCCATGGTGTTTACAATGATTGTGTGTCTCTACACACCATGTAGAGCTGCTTACTGAATCCAAAACTGTGCGCTACCATGTATGCTTTGCTCCACAATGTGCACATAGTCTTAGCTGCCATGTAGGGTTTATTGAATCTGCCTCTAACTCTATTTAAATTCTCTGGGGAGATGAAAATAATTTTTATTTAAGGAATGCAGAAAAGGGTCAGGTCTCATCTGTTGAACCAGCCAGCTAAAGCTGCTATACTTTGTTTGGGGAGGGGGGCTCTTAGTGTTCAGGAGTTTGCATACTTCATTACTTTTTTCTCTTGTATTAATGCTGTTTATTTTTCTTCTAATCTGTTTTATTTTGGGGGGATTAAAAATGTTATAGGTTAGGGCAAATTAACAAACACATATTGCATGTATTTATTTATTTATTTTTAGTTTCCATATTTTTGTCTTATTTTGTCTTATTCCATTATATTTAACTCAATACATATTATTTTCCTTCTATTTTTTCTTGGAGTTTTCAAAGAAAGTTCTTATAAGTGTGTTGTTTTACTTTTATATTTTTTGTCGGCATTTTAAAATAATGTTCTTGGTTTGGATATTTAGCAAACATCCGTGCTGTGTGTGTGTGCATTGAACTAACAGCATTAGCCCCCGTTTCTAGCTTAGTTGTAAACTCTGAAACATCTGGAAAAAGACTACAGTTTGCTAAGCAGAGTGCAAACCACTTTTTTGGTGCAAAACATTGGACTGTTTTTTTTTCCCATTCTGTTTCCAGTCTGCCTGCACTAGAGATACCAAGGCAGTGTAGCAACTGCCTTATGCTTTCTGCCAATCTTTTACCAATATTTTGCACTAATACAGCTTCCAAGAGGTGCAAATACTTAATTTGGAGGCTAGCCACTCATACACCTTATAGGTAAATATACAGCTTACCTCCACTTCACAGAAACAACACAAGAACTGTTTATGATGAGGTTGGTAAGAAATCACTCCTTCTGCCCCCTAGACACAAGTTAGACAAACCTTAGTCACATAATACCAGCAAATATAACTTCACCCTTGCACCTTCTCACACACCTAAGAGGAGTTGCACTGGCTCAAGGCCCATGCCCATATGGCCTACAGAAATTGAGGCCATACATAGCAATGCAATAGAAATGAGCCACTACACAGTCAGATACGCTGATGTGCCTCTCACACAGAATAGCATAGACAAGATCATAGTTACCTGTTTTAGTGGTGCTAGGATTCACAACATAACCAGAGCCCTTAGAACTTCGCCCCCAAATTCAAGTCATCAGGTATACCTCCATAGGAAAGATAAAGAGAGACATGTCTGCACTGTCTAGATATGTCCACAGGGCTTGTTTTGAGCAATAGCATGCCATCTCCAAAACTGATGCTGCAGTTCCAAAGCAAAATAATAACTTCAAAAACCAGTTAATGAATTGGTTTCATGGGTGGCAATGATCCATATGTCAGCCTGTTTCACCAGAGACAGTCTGCTTCTCTCTCCTCAGGGCTTCAATATATTGGCTAAGACTTTTTTTAGCCAAATAGTGTCATTTTTAGGCAAAGTACATATCTTCATCATTCCAACCTAGCCATTATTATCTGACTTACTTTAAGGTGGCACCGCTCAGTCCTAGGAGTGAAAACAAAGCAATGTTCAGATATCAAGGCCTTCCTGACACTACAACACAGACACATGAATGTGTAGTTACTGAAATGTTGTTTCATTGCACTGATGGCATTCCTTCCATACTAGGGTAATGTGCCTATCACTTGTTCATGTGATCTGGGAGCAGCGGGGAGTATCCATATTTATCCACTCTCCCATGTCTGATACCAAATCCCTTATGGCACGGATTTAGAACTGCTACACATCTTAGTTGTGCTAAATAAAGCCAACTACCACATTATTGCCAACTATAGATCCCCATCTGTCTCCTGATGACTAGCATATCTACCTCAAGTAATTTGAACTTTGCCCTCTTACTCCCAAGGTATTAATCATAAGTGATTTTAGCTAGCTATGTATTATCTGGAAATGTTATAATATAAATAATAATAACTATGTCCCATAGTTCTTCAGTTTTACCAGTACCAAGTCCTCAGGTTCAGTAGTTCAATTTCTCCCCAGACGTTATATTATGCTTGACTTCATTCTTATTAAATGTTGCTGCTGTCTTTACCACTATTAATGTCATTCCCTCCTTGATAAAATCTGTCCACCAAACATTTTTCTCTTTAATGGCCAATATCCTATCACCCTGCCAAAAAATGCTACTCATTGCTACATATACATCTGACTTTTATCCCCATCTAAACCAATACATAGAGAAATCCATTCTTATTTGACATATGTACAATGTGACATTAAAAAAAAAAAAACCTGTGATGGAATTCCATAACAACTAAATTTCACCTTACTAAGCCACTTAGGCAAGAAGCAAAGAGTTCAAGCACACCATTAGGAATAGGAAAACAAAAAGAGGACATCAACTAAAATTAGTTACTTACAGCAAGGATAGCCATAAGGTCTTTTTTCATTATATACGAGTATTAGAAGTAACATTCAACAAGGTGTATCATGCTTCCATTGACTGATATTATCTATTCTGATTCTGAAACTACAGACAAATTTATTTCCAATTCTGGCTGTCCTAATTATATCCCCTACCCCCTGTGTTCATTCCTTTGAATAACAAAACTGCCCTTGAGCCAAATCACCATAAAAAATATCCTAGAAGCTCTTTCCAAAACCAAAAATGCTCACTGAATGGGACCAGAAAATATACCAGGCTGTCCCCTAGTTACAGTAATGTACAAAATTGCTGAATCTACCCTCCACCCCCACCTCACAATCAATAATATCATTAGTCCAAACATAAACCTATACATCATAGGTTGGATTGCAAATTTGCTCTGTGATCAAATGCACGCTGTAAGAGTTGGTGGAACCTTCTCATCTAAAAGGCACATCACCGGTAGTATCTTTCAGGGCCGTGTGCTGTGTCCACTCCTCTTCACCATTTACTTTTCTGATGTGAAAGCAGATATCAAAAGTCTATGGCTAACCAAGATTGCAGATAACAGTAAACAGGATGCTGTAATTGACTACTCCACAGACACTCATATCCTCCAAGAGATGATTATCAGAACCAACACCTCGCTTACTGATCATAGTCTTATGCTTATCAGCAGAAAATGCAGTGTATTTGCTTTTGAAAACTAAGTCTGTTCTACTCATTGCCACATAAATGGAACCCAGCTTAAGAATATCATTGCCATTAAAGATCCAGGTAACTTCATCAATAATAAATTATCTTTCTAACATTGCATACCAGTTATAGTGAGGAAATACATCCTAGCTTTCCCAAATACTTCCTACCTTTCCCTTTTAATTACCAAAGGTGTTATCTTCCATTTCCAGGGATGTCATAATTGTTCCAAACCATAAACATGACCTCTTGGAGTGACACTTTTCCCACACACAAAAAAATCTCTTACCTATGGATCAAGACCCCCTTGTACATCAAAAAATGCATCATATTGATGTCTTTTAGGTTCTGCCTTCACTACTGACATCAAATTAAGCTGTGTCTTTACTACAGATACCTGTTGAGAGTAGTTTATAATACTGACCAATCATATTAATTTGCAATTCAATGTCAGATTTTCTTTTAATACAGATAACTACTTAGATATGTTTAGTTCATATTTACAGTTTCATGTCCATTCAGTGTGATTGATATCTTGAAATAACTGACACATTTCTCTTTTTGTATTTAGTTTTTAACTAAAAAAAATCAACCAGATTCAATAACACTTACACGTTCCATTTACACTATGTGTGCATCGCTGCACAATGCACACTTGGTAGAGCACTGTTTTGGATTCAATAAGCAGCTCTACACAGTGTGTAGAGACACACACAGCCACACCAGCAAGGTAAACATTGTGGCATGTAAATTACAGTATACACAGCTGAACTGTATGCTAATCAACCATCCCAAGATAGAGGAGTTATTAAACAACCTATAAAGCAACCGTGTAGACTCAGTGCTGGTGTTCCCTGTGAATTCCAAAACCTATTTGAATGCAGCCACAGAAAGGAGTCGAGTCTAAACAGAAATAATGTTAGGGGCCGCTGTTGCTTTAATTTGTGTGTATGTACAACACGCTGAAGTCTATGCTGCTGCTGCTGCTGCTAATAGACCAAGGCCAAGAAGGAGAAGAGTTTTCAGACCCCATTTACCTTATCACTATCTATCTGATGTGGAAATTATAGAGCGCTACAGAGTGGATAGATACACACTACAGGAACTCTGCAACCTCTGTCATCCTCAACTCAGAGCAAAGGCAAACCGAGTGAAACCCATCCCAATGGAGACAAAAGTATGTGTGGCAGTTAGTTTTAGATACAGTAGCCTTTCAGAGACCAACAGGGGACATGCTGCGGTGTCACAGGCATCAACATCCAGGATCCTCCATCAGTTCCTGAATGCTATGCTCCATCATGCTAGTGACCAAATGTATTTTTCCCATACTTGTGAGGATAGGGCCAGAACTATGCAGGAGTTCTTCCCTGTAGCACACTACCCTGAAGTACTGGGTGCCATAGATTGCACACATGTAGAAATTAAGGCACCACTTGGGGAACAGGAAAGGGCATCCACTGTATTAACTGCCAAGTCATGTGTAATGGCAAGGGAATCATTTTGGATGCCTGTGTTGGCAACCCAGGCAGTTACCACAACTCACATATCTGGCACACTGGTGTTCACTAGGGGGATATCCCACAGGGTCATTTACTGCAGGATGCAGGTTATGCACTGGAACTGTGGATGATGACACACATCAACAATGCACACACACCTGCTGAAGAATACCATGATGAGGCACACGTTCAAACCAGAAATATCACAGAGTGTGTGTTTGGGCTTCTAAAGTCACAGTTCCAGTGCTTAGATACATCTGTGGGAGCCCTGCAGTACAATCCACAAACATGTACGTAAATATTTACAGTACGTGCTATACTACACAACATCGTCCTGAGAACAGCTTCAGCAAGCTCAACAAGGGAAAGGGGCACACATCCCATCACCAATGTCAAGGTCACCACAGCCACATGCAGGTGAGGAGTCAAAGGGGAGAAGCAGCAACTGATGTGGGTGTAGGCTGACATAGGCATGCTCAATACGCCCTGTCATTAGATAAAAGACAATGCATAGCACTCACCACCTAAGTGCGTAAAACCTTCCTCCTATGCACATACATATAGTAACATTGATGTCAGGCAATGCTGACAACCTTTACATCCTCATGTACTGGCATCAGACAGAGTCAGTCCTGAACTAAAACTGGTGCAACTGTTGGATTTACAAGGTAAGTGTTGAACCTGGAATTCATTGTGTAATAATATGAATGACTTGCATATCCTTACATGTTGTTACTTGGTAGTGTAAGCAAGTAAAAGGTGGGTAATTTGTACAGAAATGACCTTAACATCACAGCAGAGACTCATTTGACTTATATGTGTCCATTATTATGTCGTAGGCCTCAGGCATCAATGATTCACACAGTCATATCTCTCAAAAGTAGTGATGGTCACTGCATGCCCTCTGTATAGCACTATACGTTTGTACTGGAAAATCATTAAAGAGAGAAGTTAGAGAGAAATGATATAGGTTCATAGGTTCATAGGTTCATAGGTTCATACTAGGCTATCTGCCCTAGGGCATTTATAAGCCTAGCCAGAGTATGTTTGGCTTTCGCCACCCATTTTAAATTAATTTTGCTATGCCCTTTTCGAGGTTAGTATACTGTGCCTCTGTCTAACAGTGACACAGAAGTGATACCCGGGGTAAACCTATGATCTCCCATCCACTCATCAAGACTCCTCTTGAAGAGAATTAATGACGGACTCTGCCTAACCTGGACTGGGATTTTATTCCATAGTGAAGGGAGCCTCTGGGTTATGAATCTGTCCCTCCAGCATGTCCTATTTATTTCACTGCTGAGGTTCAAGTCTCTGGAGCATGTAGCTCGATGGGATTTGGATTTTTTGAGGTGCAGCATGTCCCTTAATTCCAGGTTGGACATGGCCTTATACGTCAGGCACAGGTCACCTCTGAGCAGGCAGTATGCCACTGAGTAGAGCTGGAGTTTCTTTAACCGGGCAGCATATGGCATCTGTTTGAGCCCTTTGATCCTCTTGGTGAGGTACTTTTGGGGTCTTTCCAATTGCTGCAGGTGTTTGGTAAGGTACATCCCAATAGGGGCATTGTACTCGATTATGGGCCTGATGACGGATGAGTAAAGAGGCACGATGACCTCCCCTAATCTAGATGTGAATCCCTTCATGATTAGGTGGGCTATATAAAATGTTTTTCTAACCACTTTGGCCACGTGGTTGTCAAATGAGAGATTGCTATCAACTTGGGTCCCCAGGTCCCTAATTACTTCTTCTGTACTTAATGGATTACCTCCTATGTGGTAATTTGTGGGCACTTTGTTTTTGCCAAAGGGGATGACTATACACTTTTTGGCATTTAGCTTGAGGCCATGGCTCTGGCACCAGTTGTCTGTTTCTATGAGGCCCTTTTGGATGATGCTTGTGTCGGCTGGAGAGTTGATTATGGCACCCAGTTTGCAGTCATCTGCGAACTTGGTCAGCCACAGTCCTTCCGTGTTGGCCTGTACCTCCGAGAAATATATACCAAACAAGAGAGGTCCCAGGACTGAGCCTTGTGGGACGCCACTTGTAACTGGTTTGGAGTCTGACATGGCTCCAGCAATTCTAACCATGTGGGTTCTGTCCTTGAGTCAGTTTGCAACCCATCTAGTGACATAGGAGTTTATATTTAAGCTGGTGAGCTTATCTATAATGCCCGAGTGGGGTATTGTATCGAAGGCTTTTGCGAGGTCCAGATAGGCTGTGTGGACCACCTTCCCTTCATCAATGGCCTTGTTGACTGTTTCAAAGAAGTCAACCAGGTTTAAGAGGCAGGATCTGCCCTTAACAAAGCCGAACTGGGTAGGATCCAGTGTCTGTAGGTCCCCAATATCTTTATTTATGAGGACCATGATGATCCTTTCCATAGCTTTGCAGACCAAGCTAGTCAGGCTTATGGGGTGATAGTTTCCAGGGTCTGTTGAGGCACCACCTTTGTGGAGAGGGACCACTGTTGCTGTACGCCACTCTTTGGGTACATATCCTGTAGTAAGGCTGAGATTGAACAGTAGTTTTATGTTTGGGTTTAGCTCTTCTTGGAGTTCATGTAGGACACAGCCTGGGACACCGTCTGGTCCCATTGATGCTGTGTTTTTTGCTTTGGAGAGGGCGGCTCCCACCTGAGAATCTGAGATGTCAGGGGTGCAGCACTCTGCTGGGATAGATATTTGCCCTTTTGGTGGGGAGGGGGGAGAAGTTTGCGCTGAACCTGTCAGCTAGGATGTTGGCAATGTCAGTGGGATCAGTGTATTTTTTGTCATTTTGGACTAATTCAGAGCATATCTGGGAATTCCCACCCAGGTTCCTAACATAACTAAAGAAAGCCTTGTGATTATCCTTAGTGTCCTGTGCAATTTTTCTCTCGAAGCTGGCCTTTGACGATTTTATGAGTGCCCTTAGTTTTTTGCTAATACTGATCAGAGATGCCTTCCCTTTTTGGGATTTTGCTCTATCATGTAGTAGCTTCCTCCTTCTATTGTATAGCTTGTTTATGGCTGGGGTCCACCAGACAGGTTGTCTGCCTTTGGAGGATTGGGTCTTGGTTTTATTTGGGATTGCATGATCCATGCATTCCTGAAGGTGTTCATAGAATGCATTTATAAAGGATTCTGCGGTCTGGGCCATATTTTCCAGAGGCCCGGGGGCTTTGAAGGATTCCACCTCAGTTTTGAGGAGTGTGAAATTTGCTTTAGAGAAGTTTTTCACTGTGGTTTTCTGGGCAGGGGGTGGGGTCGGGATGTGAATATCCAGTGAGATCAGTTTATCGTCTGATCTTACCAGTGAGGGATACACTTCTGGTCTGGAGCATAGAGTCCCCATGTTGGTGATGATCAGGTCCAGTATGTTTTCCCCTCTTGTGGGAGTGGTAACAAGTTGTTCCATAGCATTTGAGTTTATGAATTCTAGGAACCTTTGGGCAAGGGTGTTGGAGCTAGAGTAATGCTCCCAATCTATGTTTGGGTAGTTGAAGTCGCCCAATATAATGGTGTTCGGAGAGACCTTCATATTTTCCAGTGTTCTCAGGAAGGCCGAGTGGGGTTCCTGGGTTTGGGAGGGTGGTCTGTAGCAGGCTATAAACTGGAAGGCAGTTTTACCCAATGTTAGTTGCACATGGATAGTCTTTGATGCTTCGTGCTTTGCCACCAACCTGGAGGTGTGGGTATCTTTGATGAATATCGATACTCCCCCTCCTTTTGTGGTTCGGTCCAAGTTTTGGGGCCGAAAAGCATGGTATGAGGTATAATCTGGTAGTGCTGGGGTGCTCTTGGGAGTCCTGAACCAGGTTTCTGTTACTGCACAGATATCGATGTTCTCCATGCTAAGGAGAATTTCAAGTGCATGCATCTTGAGGTTTAGACTTCTGGCGTTGAGTAGCATTACTCTTAGTTTCTTATCCCTTGTGATACCTATGGAGGTGGGTTTGTCTTTTGAGCCTTGCCTAAAAGAGGCACTATGGGGGTAGCAAGAGCCTTTGCCAATATCCGAAAGCCCAGGGGTGACAGGTGCAAGCTGTCCCTAGCAAAGCATCGTGGCTTGTCGTGCATATCATCCCAAGCTGACAGGCATTGGATCCCCTTTGAATGACACCAATACTAAAGCCAATTGTTGAAATTGATCATCTTGTCTTCATATTGTGGCATCATTCTTGGTGAGGGTAATATGCTACTCAAGGTCAGGATCATACCAGCCTGGGCTACATGCTCAGAGAGCTCCTCTATGTCTCTTTTCATGTAGTCCAGGGAGGTACGTCTCAGGTCATTCACACCAGCATGGACAATGACTGAGTCATATTTGTACTTGCCTTGGAGTGACCTGAGTGCTTGTGTTATGTGGCGGATCCTAGCGCCCGACAGGCTGCTCACTGTAACCCTCTCCTTGTTCAGCCTGGTGAGCGGGACGTCAGTGTACCTGACGATAGAGTCACCTATTACAAGTGTATCAGGTGTGTTGTTTAGCCTTAAGGGCTGTGACTGTTCGGCACACTGGCTTTGTGAGATATGTGTTGCACGTGTTCTGTTTTGGGGTAGCGGTTGCTTGGGTGTCTGCTTTGGAGGTCTCTGCTGCTTAGGCAGATCTTTATTTAGAGCCTCTGAGTATGTTTTTGTGTGCTTATGTGTTTGGTTTGCTGTCGTGGTAGGTCTATGTGAGACTGGAATTGTTGTGAGTGTGGTTTCCTTCTCCTCCTGACTGGTTATGCCAGTACTGAGTTGAGAGAGCTTTGCCTCCAGTTTGGCTATATGGTTGCATCTCTCACATGTGTTGGAATTTGTTGGGAGGAGGAGAGGGTTGTCTGTGTACATGAGGCAGTTGTAACATTGCCTCAAGATTCCCATATTCACCAGCTGGACTGGAGAGGAGATTGACAACTGACCTTTGGACATGCTAGAGTAATATTGGGAATTCCTTTATAATTGAAAACAAGGGCCAATGGGGAGCGAGGGTGTAGTGCTTTTAATTTTTAGTGCTGACTTATAATTGCTTTAGTGAGCAAGTGCCAGGTAACAAGTGCAATGTGTTACAGGTAACTTAAATGCAAAAATGACAAACAGTAACTTTCTTTCAAGCGAAGCAAGGAAATAAGTACAGTAAGCAATGCAGATATCACTATGGATCCACAGAAGCACTGCGAAGCCGCGTTTAGGTGGAATTAGCATTCCAGGGAAATAACAAGCATACAAACAAAGCTAGATTCAGCAGGCCTGGATCTAGTCTATGCTACATCAAACAAGGTGTACCAATTTCAGTAAGATACAGTTCAAATATTCAGGCACTATAAACCTTTAACCAGAAATTCCCAGCTCAGAAGGGCAGAGTCCAGCCTCTCCTCCCACAAGAGTGCAGACCACGAACCTTCTTAATGTAAAATAACTGGCCTGAAGCCCAAGTGCTTAAACCAGAGCTAATACACTTTAAGAATAACAGACACTGAGCTCTCAATCAGCAGTTCCCAACTTAGAAGGATGAAAGCTACCTGTCCTGCCACCACAGTGCATGCCACAAACCTTCCTAATGTAGAACAACTGGTCTGAAGCCCAAGTGCTTAATCCAAAAGACTTAGAATGATAGCTACACTTTAACCAAGTTACTACCAAGCAGTAATAAATACAACTGAATACTTTAAATAATGCCTGGATAAGTGCTTACATTATACAAACAAAGCTAGATTCAGCAGGCCTGGATCTAGTTTATGCTACAGCAAACAAGGTGTACCAATTTCAGTAAGAAGAAATTCAGATATGCATGCACTATAAGCCTTCAACCAGAAATTCCCAGCTCAGAAGGGCAGAGTCCAGCCTCTCCTCCCACAAGAGTGCAGACCACGAACCCTCTTAATGTAAAATAACTGGCCTGAAAGCCCAAGTGCTTAAACCAGAATTAATATACTTTTAGAATAACAGACACTGAGCCCTCAATCAGCAGTTCCCAACTTAGAAGGATGTAAGCTACCTGTTCTGCCACTACAGTGCAGACCACAAACCCTCTCAATGTAAAACAACTGGTCTGAAGCCCAAGTGTTTAAACTAAAAGGCTTAGAATGAGTTACACCAAGCAGTAATAAATACAATTGAGAACTTTTAAGATGACGCAAAAGCAAAATAAAATAGGAAGAAACACAAGTACAGTAAAAGCAGAAGAATTTTTTTTTTTTTTAGAAAAGTAGCAAAAGCAGTAGTAAATACAATTCTCATGCAGTGCAAGCTGGCACAATTGAATGTGTAGCAATATTAGTCCACACAGTTTGAAAAAAATGTAATTAAATTAAAAAGGACTAAAAGCAAGTGCAGAAAGGGTTTATTAGGTAGAATGCGGTAAATAGATGTCCTGGGGGAGTGTCCTAGATCAAATCTACAGTGGGGCGGGCACTGCAAAAGCCACCAAATTTAAACTACAACCAAGAATAGGGAGGGGGGGGACAGTTTCAACACAGATGTAAGGAATGTGCAAATTATAAAAAATATATATACTGTTTTCTATATATTTGCAGAGCAGTAAGACACAGATATCAAGCAGACAATTTAGCTCTATAATACAGAATAACACAGAAAATATACTCAGCTCTATAAACTTGAAGATAGTTCTGTAAGGCTGTCTCTCAAACTAAGGTTCCAGTTTGAATACAGGTTGTTACTTAAAAGGAGACACAGCACTAGCTAAATTATATCAGCTGAAAGACAAGACAGGAAATGAGGGGGGAACAGTTTCAACACAGATGTAAGGAATGTGCAAATTATAAAAAAATATATACTGTTTTCTATATATTTGCAGAGCAGTAAGACACAGATATCAAGCAGACAATTTAGCCCTATAATACAGAATAACACAGAAAATATACTCAGCTCTATAAACTGAAGATAGTTCTGTAAGGCTGTCTCTCAAACTAAGGTTCCAGTTTGAATACAGGTTGTTAATTCATTACAGTTTCAGATTTCACAACGCTCACAAGATCATTAAGAATAAAAATGGAAAAATGTTGATGCTATCAACTGTCTTTCTAAGACCAATATAACTCAAAGGTACAACTACCAGTTCAACATCACAAATGCAGATTTACTAAGCACTAAATCAGCTATGCACCCTGAGCATCAGACACAAGGCTTATGTATCCCTGAATCCAAAATATAGAAAGCAGGGATATTGCACAGTTATCATCACTTGCACAGGGCTTTGTGTGGGGGCGCAGGAAGCCTAGGCTGACACAAATGTTTGGTGACTGTGTGTGAGTAAGAAAGAAAAGCAGGCAGACATTCTGATAAAGTAACAAATGGCCAGTGAGACTAAATGAGTTTTAAGCTTCATGGCTGAACCATGTAACTGTTGTGTGTGTGTTTGATTGTATGGATCCTCCAGATGAAATTGGTGCGTGAGTGTCTGCATGAACACAGCCATGCTCTGTGCTAGTTCTACATCTTGTTATGTAGGGCAAGTGTGAGCCACACATGGTAGAGGTGGCAGTTCATAGGTTCATAGGCTCATAGGTTGGTACTAGGCTATCAGCCCTAGGGCCTATACTAGCCTAGCCATATAAATTCCTGGCTATTTCTTCCCAGAATATTTACTTCCCTGGTCCCCTGTCTAGCAGGGTGATTGTACCCAACCATGAGAACTGGCTTTCCCATGAGTTGCACTGGCATGTCCACAGCCACGGTCAGCTGCACTGCTGCTACCTGAATGTGACTGATGTCTGATGGATGAGCTCTCCTCACAAGAATGCAAAGGACCATGACCCCATGGCCTGCCACTTCTGGTTGTGAGCAGCCCAACCACTAACAGACCAGTGGAAGTACTGCCACTATGGGATCATGATCAGGCACAGCCATGTTGGCTAAGAGCAGATGATATGGCTGGCCTATGCCCACAACGATACCATCCCCCTCCCAGCAGACATTACATCACAGACACTGCCCATTCCAATGTGTCATTCATCTGATCCACTGAATCAGCAATATGGTAAAGGCAGTCATGCATGTTACCCTGTGCCACATCTACAGCCCTAAGCATTTCTCTGGAGGACCTATGGGAATGCACCTGTGCCTCCATTGCAGCCTCAAACATACATTGAGTGGCACAGGAAGAGACATCTGTATCAGGTGGAAGATGAACAGCAGGCCTCCTCCAAGCACCCATAACAACCCTCATGAGTGGCACCTCACCCAGACTTTGGCTACGGCCAGAGTCAACAGTCACTGAAGCCACAGTAACCACACTTCTCTGATCAATTGTCTTGCAATTGTCTCCACCTGTCCAATATTTGGGGGATCACTGGAATGGGTAGGCATAGGCCTACTGTCTGCGTCTGATGAAATTTCAGTGGATGGCTGTATGTCAACCTCAGTGTTAGATTCAACCTATGCACCCCCTAAATGTGCCTCTATTTGGCCAATGCTATCATCAGAGTCTGCTGATACTATGACATCAGGTGGTAGAAGTAGTACACTTCTACTGTCAAGATCACCTGTGATAATAAGCAGCAAAAACATGAAAAAAAATAATACCTACAGTACTATAGTCCAACATATGCTAACAAAATAACAGAAGTGCAACTATTAGACAGTCCTACAATACACACAACAGTCCTGACATCAACATCACATAGTAAAATATTTCTTTGAACTCAACAGAACTACATACAAATGTTTGGCTTACCATGTGCACATGATGGTATGCTCTCTATGCAGGATGGTGCTGGAAGAAGCTAAGCAAAAGGTAAGGACAATATCATTACACTTAACAATAACACAGGGGGCAAAACATTTTGTCCTTTATATGTCCATTAACTATACTTTCAACAAGAACTTGCATGACAAGCCCAACCTAAGCCCCATGTGTAACCAATCAGAATGTGCTGGTAACTGTAGCAATTTGCATCCCCTCCCCCAACAAATTTCTTGTTAAACAGAACTAATGCATATCTGTAAATATTTTACTATACAGCAGTATTTAGCATTTGAGATACAAAAGTCTATCTAGAAGTTCCTCCTGGGACATACTTGCTGTCCCTGAAACAGTAGCAACAATGTCAAGGACATGCTGTTCTGCACCTTCCTGGGAGCTGTCTGGATCCTGATAGTGGACAGAAACTCTTCATTTGCTGTTAGTGGTGGCTCTGTAGCAGGCTCCCCCTAGTACCCATCCAATCACAGACCACTGCATCTGCTCTCCTTCATGCAGATGAAATCTTGTCAGTGGCCCTATGGTGCACCTAATCATATGTCCTACTGCATTGTCATTTGCAACTATCTTCTGCCAAATTTGCATTCTGCCTGACATATCTCTATGTCCCCTCTCAAGCAGAAAGGCACCATGTTGCCTAAAAGCATCCACAATTACCTGATTTTCAGGGTTACCGAAGGGTGGTTTTCAGGGATTGAAACACCTGGGTGCCATAGTCCTAGGTGTTCTAAAACACAACAGAAGGATAATACACATATGTATCACATAACTAGAAAATAACTGTTCCCAGATAAAACAGAAAAAGTAGCATTTCAGTATTACCCACTAGAGAAAGATAAAACAGTCTAGAATTTTGAAATATGAACAGTAGGCTGGATGCCAAAAAAGAAGAGTAACAATAGCAACATATCCTAGTTTGTGCCATACCAAAAATGAAGCTTTGCTCCCCACCTCCAAAAGAACAGGCAAATGACATATTTTGCTAACAAACCATCATTGAAATGCTTAAAGTGCTATCAAATGAAATGCACCTGAAACATGCCTACAGATTTTACACAGAACATTCCATTTTAAGGTATTGCCAATTATGTATACCTGTGAAATGCCCTGACAAACATGCCCATACCATCATTTGCTAATAAATATATATATATATATATATATATATATATATATATATATATATATATATATTAAACAGATTTTCTGAATAACATTTCTGCATATGCAGTATGCAACTGAAAAATGTAAGCATACTTTTTTCAAGTTTGATAATTTTCTGTGCAGATATATCCCAATGTAATAGACTCTTTTCTTTGTTTTCCACATAAACAAGTATCCTCGCCTTCAGGTTCCCTAGCTGCAAGGTTGCTTTTTTCTGGTGTAGATTCAGGGCTGTCAGCATGGTGAAGATGAAAATGAGGTGTGAACTCATTAGAATTGCTGAATCCCAAATACCCGGCTCCATGTAGGAGATGTAAACATAGTGCAGACACTCCCTCAGTGTTTTTTTCCTAATGGATTGCAACTGTGAATGATTATTGGTAGGGAGAATAAAAACACAACAGCAATGCAGACTGCCCTACCTCCAGTGGGTGTGTCAGGTTAGATTTAAAAAGTATATAGAAGTCATTTTGTCAAGGTTGGAAATGTAAGTAGCACACAATTTACAGGTTCTGTTCATTAACATCCAACCTCCCCTTCATTTGTTGACAACTGTATATTATTCAAAAGAAAGAAAACTGCAAAGAGCGGCACTGCAGGAAACCAATAACATAAAAAGTAATGCCAATAAACCAAGGACTGTGTTCCACAATATGAATTCTCTCAACCAGGAGCAACCAAAGTTCACATTAACGCCTTTATTTCACAACATATATCCCACGCTTCATTTGTTTAGTAATGTATAAAACTTTTTTATATAAAATTATTAAATATATAATTATATATATAAATACCTTTCAAATATATAAATATATAAATATGTAAATAAATACTTAAAAATCATTAAAAGTTATTATTACTAAAAGTATTATTACTAAACAAATGAAGTAAAAGGTTATTAGGAAATAAAGCACTTAGACACTTTAGGAAATTAAAGCACTCAAACACTTTTGAATAAGGTAGGAATATTAATGAGATGGATTAGGGGGATGATTAATTTGGAATGGAACAGCATCAATATTAATGAGATGTATAATGTGATTAGTCCATTCAAACCTTAAGAAATGTTTTTATTGGAGTTTGGAGAATTGTTTTAACATGATGAATGTATTTAAACTAAAAGTAATTAGTTTAATTTGTCTGAAGAAGTCCTTGTTTTCAGGACGAAAACGCGTGGGATATATGTTGTGAAATAAAGGCGTTAATGTGAACTTTGGTTGCTCCTGGTCGAGTGAATTCATATTGTGGAACACAGTCCTTGGTTTATTGGCATTACTTTTTGTGTTATTATTCAAAAGAAACTTTCACCAGTACGGCAAGTGCATATTATTTCCATGTAATATTCTCACACATTTCAAAGATAAGGATATATAATGCCTTAAAGACTGCATGTCTCGGATTACTGGTCAGATAAGAAAAGAATGCACAACAAACACAGAGAAGTAAGGCAGAGCTGCATGCTTGGCACTGCAAATGCAGTTGGCATCATTGCTTGGGTTTGTGCACTGCCAGTTAACACAATAATTGAAATTGGTGGGAAAGCATAATTTTGATTGCTCTAGGTTGGGTGTTAGACATGGCTGAAGTTAGTGAGGAAGCTGCCAAGTTTAGGGCACAGAAGTTGTGTGTCCAGGAGTCCAGGATATTTATTGGACTCCTGGTAAATCACCATAGCCAAAGGCTTCTTCAAAGGGACTAGTCTGTCTCCCAGTACATCTGAGGCATGGAGTAGTTTATCTCAGGCTGTATACAATGCTATTGGCATCCCGCACACTGGAGAACAGTGTAGGCATCCTTTTAGTGACCTACATAGGTGCAAAAGGGACACCCTCAGCCATTTGTAATACTTAGAAAGCTGAATGTAGGCAAGACTGGTATGCATAATGCTTGTCTGTTCTTTTCTGTTCTTTCCCCAGCTAATGCCAACATAGAGTTTAACAGACAGGCTCATGTTGCTTAACTGGAAAGACTGAGGTAAGCAATTGATATGTATGCAATACAAGGGTAGTATTATTGTAGCTTTAAAAGTTAAAGGTAGCATATTTTTTTCTATGGTTCTAGCAAATTGAGCACACATATCCTAATTGTAACAGCAAGTATTCATGCATTAGTCTGTAGCACAACCCAACTTTAGGAGTCAAATAATAGACTGTAGTCACAGGTTCTGGGTTCAAATACCATGAGTAACAAATATACAGTACTGGATTTTTTAATAAATATTAACATTAAATTAAACTCTACACAAGTGGTATAAATGCCCAGCTGTTAACTGTAATCTATATAATTGGAGCACACATGTGCAATATATGCACATTTCAAAGATTACTTTCAACAGTCTGTAGTTATATTGTGTTCCTACAATTTGTAGTTATATTGAGTATTTGTTAAGACTTATACTTAAATATACTTCAGATAAAATAATTGTATACTACTATTAATGCATTGTAAGTCACATATGATGATACTAATTTTATCTCTTATTTCTCTCACCCCAACCCTTATCTCTCTTTTTTATTTTATATTATGTGTCATCAAAATGTCTCCATGTCATCCATCTGTACCAAACCACTAAATGCTACACAGCACAGTGAGTTAGGCCATCCCCCGTGGATCAACTTCCCTCACTCCACCAGCTCCAGCACCAATGTCCAGCACATCTGGGAGCCAACTTGGCCGCACTGCCTCTGCTGCCCCTACACTACTGGCACCCTCTGGTAGTACTGCCCTGGCAGCTGGTGCAGTGGTACCCTCTGGGAGTAGTGGTGGAGGTGATGATTTCATCACCCACTGGGAGATGCCATGGTTGGTGCATGCTGTGGCTGCTCTCCCTCATGGTCCATAGCAGGAGAAGATATCAATCACTCCAGCCACCAGCAGAGTAAGGGGACAGTGGTGACAGTCCAGTGGGTGAGTACCCGATTCTCGCTGTCTCCATGTTGGATGGGCATGAGCCCAAGATGTCCCCTCCCTCCCAAATCATGGTGTCCTCCAACCTTTTGTGTCCCTCACTGTCCTTGTCTCTTGTGTTGTTTGTCTTGTCTGTTTGCATTTGCTTCCTCAATTACCCAACTTACCTGACCTAGAAATACCTATGTCCCTTACCCAGCATTCCTCTCTTTCTGAACTCAAAAAAGAAAAATGGGCAACTGTCCCACAAAAAAATGTCATCCCATACATACCTCTCCATTTCACACATGTGCCTTCTTGACACACTTGATTCAGTCCAATTATGTAAACAACATGATTATGTTGTTGTCACCCCTATCTCTAGGAGTGACAGTCCAAATTCAGCTAGAATTCTGCACATATCATCAGTTTTTAAATGTTGAAGAAATGGATAGCTATGGTTCTTACCTACATCCCTCCTGCACCCTCCTGCACCTTCCTGTATTGTTTTCCCTTTGATCTTCCCCCTGCTTGCTCCCCATTTCATCACTTTCCTATCTACTCCATTTTAACACCTATAATCTGGTCAAAAAATAGAATCACACACAACACACATAAGTAGCAGAAAAAAAAAATGGATCCCTTCACTTTTTGGCCTCTGTGTTTGCACAGAGTTTGGCACTGGGCATCAATGCCAAGCAACAGTGATCAGCTCTGTAATGTTGCAGTTACCGCCACTCAATGCTGCTTAACCCAGCTGTGTTATGACAACGCACAGAAATACATGTTGAATGTACTATAGACAATAATGTCATTGCATTGTCACTATTTATTTAAAAGTATTAGATACACCTGGATTCAAATCCAATATCATCTCATCTCAAACAGAAATGTGTCAATGCATTTATACCTGTTGCCACAGAATCAGCTAAGCAGCGGGTGTGTTTCATACACTCAGTACTACCTCTCAGAATTTTATCAATGCAGCTCACACTTGTGGACTTCTTAACCATGCAGAAACAAGGAAAGGTTAATGGAAATTTGTATCTTGCATGAGCACTTTGCAACCATCACACAAATTGGCTGCACCCTGCTCTGCTATGCCAACGCAAATTTAGCATGTATTAGTGCTGTTTACTGCCTATTTTACTCTTTATGCTATGAAACTACATGTGGAAACTTAAACATTTTAACAATATGCCACATAATTTCAATGCAGCCACATGTTGCCTCCCCCATGCACTGCAACCCTGGTGTTTCCAGTACTTTTTTACAAATATATCGACTACAGTAAATACATTAATATCAAATGATGTGGATATGGAATGCACATCAATCTTGTAACATGCAGAAATAGAACTATCTTCACAGCTGAACATGCTTACATATCCATTAACTGACCATGGAACTATTGACCCATAAGCCTAACCAGCCTTATCTGCCAGGCTATGGAAAGATTCATCATGGACCTTATCCACAGGGACATAGGTGGCCTTCAACCCTCTTGACCCAACCCATATTGATTTTATCAAGAGTAGATCTTGTTTATTAAACCTGGTGTACTTTTTTTGATAATGTCCTCCATCTCCTTGGGTCTTCCCGCTCCGTTCACCCTCTGGGCTCACTCCACTCCCCTACCCTACCCCCAAATCCAACCCACCCCAGGCATCTCTACACTTATACTTAACAAGCCACGCCCACACCCACCCACACCCAATCATATATCCCATCTCATCCATACTTACTTCACTACTCCTCCAATCCAAATACTGTATACATACCCCACCCCTCTCCCTCCACACAATCAACTCCTCCTAACTTAGCTGTCACTATAACTTCTAAGCTCAAACTAACCCTCCAAATCTATACACACAAACACTATGACTACTAAACTAGTCACCTTTCTAATACTAATTCTCATCTCCTTATCCTATATATACTATCTTACCACACCTCTACATAACAACCACACACCACCCTTTCACTCAACTACCTCATCCTCTCTGCAAAATACACACTCATCCATCTACATATCCCCTAACCTCTATTCCCTCAACAATGTTATACTTTTCACCTATAGACTTAGATTCTACCACAAAAACACTTTTCCAATCTTCACTAACACTACATCAATAAACTGTACTAATTACAAACAGGACATTAAACAACTTATGTGCCTCTTCCCCCTCATACACCACTTTATCTCTATACTTATCACTGGGGAAATACACACAAACCATGGCACTTCTCCCTCACAAATCTCTACATCCCCATCTCTTCCTCCTCACTCTGCAGGCAGATCTCTCCACTTCACAGTATTAAATGCTCAAAGTATATATAGCAAAATCCCCAGCCTTCATGCTTGGCTTCTCCACAATAAACCAGATATTCTTTCCATCTCTGAAACCTGGCTTAAACCACACATAAAAAATTCTGAATTGACTCCTCCCAACTACAGCATTATCAGAAATGACAGAACACATAAAAATGGGGGAGGTGTCACTCTCCTCTACTCCTCATCACTCTCTGTCACCCCTTACTCTAAAGCTGTTCCTAAATTTGGAAATGCAGAATTAATTCTAGCCCTTCTACAAGTAAACTAAAATAAATTTCTCTGCATTGCCACCCTCTATATTCCCCCCGGAGACAAGGTCCCAATCCTCGAGAACATCCTCTCCTGACTCTCAACCAACACCAGTAACGAGACTATAATCCTGGGAGATGCTAACATTAACTGGGTAACAATTCAATCCCCAACCAACTCCCTAAATATGAATTTTTACAACTTTACTCAACTTATTAACTCCACTACCAGACCTTCTTAAGACTTCCTTTCTGGTTGTACCTTAGACTGGATTCTAGTCTCCCATTCTCACTACATCTCAAACAGTGTTACTCTTCCAGGCCCACTAGGTGACCACCTTCCTACTTTTGCCCTTTGTCTTCCCTCCTCCTTACATCTTTTCCATACCTACATCTCCAGCCGATACCTAAAAAACTTTAACCCCAATGCTTTTTCAAATGTACTAAAAAGTAGCAACTGGAACCCACTAAAAACTCTACCCTTGGACAATGCTGTTGTTTACTTCAATAAAACCTTCTTAAACTTATTAGATTCTTTCACTCCCTGGAAAACAAAACTCATTAAGAGTAACTCTGTCCCTTGAGTAACAAAAAATACCCTAGCCACAATGCAACTCCATGATAAAGCTTGGAAACACTACCATAAAACTAAAACTAGCACTTCCTTTAATGATTACAAAACACTCTGCAACAAAGTAAAAAAAAACTAATTTACTCTGATCACAAAGCCTACTTTCCCACACTCCAAACTCATCACAACAATAACCCCAAAAAATTCTGGGATGGAATCTCCTCTTCTCAATCCAGGTAAAAAAGAAAACCCCTGCCCTGACCCAAATGCCTCCCACTCAGAATTAGCTTCTCAATTCAACTCATTCTTTATTGACTCCATCTCTAAACTAACATCATCCTTCACTAAAGACCTTGCTTCCCCACATCAATCCTGAAATAACCCCACCCCTTCCAATACATCTACCACTCAACCACCTCCCTTCTCTATGAACCCTATCCCCATCTCTACCATAAAAAATTCATCTAAAGTTAAAGCCTTGCTCTAATGCCCCCAACAAGATACCCTCCTACTTCCCAAAGATAGCCACAGAAGCCATTGCCTTTCCCATCTGCATCCTAATAAATCAATCCATTTCAGAATGCCATGTTCCTCAGCTCTGGAAAAAGGCTTATATTATTCCACTCCATAAAGGTGGTAACAATAATGCAATTTCCATCTTCCGCCCCATCGCTATCTTGTCACCTATCTCTAAACTTCTCGAAAAATGCATACACTTTCAATTACTACCCTATCTTATAAATCATAAACTTCTTACTCCTACCCAGCATGGATTCCAACCCAGCCATAGTACCACTACTGCCCTTCTCTCTTTTCTAGAAACTGTCTAGAAAAGCCCGTGACTCAGGTCATACTGTATCTACCCTACTTTTAGACCTCTCTAAAGCCTTCGACACCATCTCTCATAACCTCCTTCTTACTAAGCTATCTAAACTAAATCTATCTTACTCCTCCATTAACTGGTTCACCAGTTACCTATCAAATAGGCAACAAGCAGTTAAATGGCAAAAATCTATTTCATCATTTCAAGACACCCACACCGGCGTGCCTCAAGGCTCAATTCTAGGCCCATTTCTATTCAACATTTTCATTATTGACTTTCACTATGCCATCCCTAACACTATCCTCATCCAATATGCCAATGACTCAACAATAATCTGTTCGGCAACCTCCATTTCTACATTAGCAAAATTAACCCAAGATGCCTTCTCCTCTACTAAATAATGGATGCTAGATAACCATCTAGCACTAAATACAGCCAAAACTAAACTAATGATATCTCATCCCTCAAAAAATAGCACCTTTGATAAAAACTCTTTCTCTATCACCAGCCAAAATGACACTAATCTTGAAACAGTGTCCACTGCTAAACTCTTAGGAATTTTCATTGATGACCAACTAAAGTTTGATAGCCATCTAAATGCAAATATCAAAAAACTCACAAGAAACTTGACTTGCTATATCGCCATAACTGTTTCATTTCTCCCTCCACCAGACACACTTGCTAACGCATACCTTATCCCTTCTCTCTTGTATGGTGCCTCCATCCTTACCAATCTGCAATTCTCCCTCAAATCAAAACTCTCATCCTGTTACTATAAAATTTCAAAATTTGCTACTGGCCACAGATCTAATACTCATCACTATCTCCCTACGCCAAGTGAACTGGCTTGAACTGCCCAATTATCTTACTTATGTTCAACTCATCCAAGCACACAAACTTATCTTCAGCTTCTCCCTCTGCCCCTCCCTTGCCTCTACCTTCCAAATACACCTTCCTAACAGATGCCTACATTCTAACTTTCAAAATGTAATCAGACTACATAAACTTGCCCGAACCCCAATGGAATTCTTTCCCACCCCTTCTCTATACCAAAAACAGTCTCTCTATCTTTAAAACTTTACTTCACTTACACTCAATCTCACAGTGGGAATGCTCTTGCTCCCATCCAACATAATATCCATTATTACCATTCTCCTCTACATTTTTACAGCTTCCTTAGCCTAATTTTTTCTGATGGAACTAGTTATCTTTATAGTATCAACTTGATTGCAAAGAGAATGTTGTTGGTACTTTCTCCAGCTAATCACTAGTCAATTGTTTTTTTTTTTTTTTTTTTGTCTATGCCTTATCAAGTATTTTGTATACTTTGTAACTGCTATGTTTATAATTTTGTACTTGATTACTTTGTATTAATGGAGCTTTCTCCCCAGGACTCCATTGAAAATGGGCTCCTCATGGCCCAATGGACCATCCTGGTAAACAAACTGCAATAAATAAATAAATAAATAAAATACAATGTCCCCAAAGCCCTGCATGAGGCAACAAAGGACATGCTGCCTATTTGACTTAGCCAAGTCCTTTGACACAATCCCCATTCAGGAATCATACAGAAAATCTCCCATCAGGTGATTAACCTATACATTACTGGATGAGTAGGCAACTGGTTCACCAATAGAATGCACACTGTCAAAGTTGGGGAGTCCACCTCCACCAGTAGATCAGTTACCAGTGGAATACCACAAGGATCTGTGCTGGGCTCTCTTCTGTTTGGAAACTATTTCTCTGAAGTCATAGTGAAGATAGATGGCTTGTGGCTTACTAAGTTTGCAGATGACTGTCAACTGGGTGCAATCATTTAGAGTCCCTCAATGATGTTAACAAATTACAGAAAGGCTTGACACAAACAAATGATTGTCACCAAACTCACTGACTAAAACTTAACACAAAAAATGCCTCATTGTCCCCTTTGGCAGAAAAGTAGCCTTGCTAGTTACATCATACATAGTATCCCTCTAAGCTGTAAGTCACTGGTGTGAAACTTGAAAACACAGGTTTATAGCAATCTAAACTTCAATCACTATGTGTCCATAATGGTAAGGCACACATACTACATTGCCCACTTCATAAGTAAGAACATTGCTTCCAAGACCAGGGAGGTCATAGCTCTGCTGTACTTGACCCTTATCAGACCACTCATTGAGTACAATGGTCCCTTCTCTATGTACCTCACCAGATACCTGCATCAAATGGATACACCATAAATGTTTCTGACCAAGAGACTCCAAGGCCTCCATAACATGACATATATGAAAAGATTGAAAGCACTATCACTGTGCTCAGTATCATACAGGCTGCTGAGTGGTGACCTGAGCTTGGTCTACAGAGCAGTCTGGGACCATGCTCTAATGTAAATGCTGGACATCTGCAAATCAGCTGGGACAAGAATAACTTTCTCCAGGGGTCTCAACCTAGCCCATGACATAAACAACATGCTGGAAAAACAGATGTATCTCCCAGCAATTGATGCTCCTCTGTATTAGGCTCCCACTGCATGTGAAGCAGTGCTCCTCAAAGACCCTATTCAAGTGCAAATTTGATAACTGGATTGGTAATTATAAATTAATTGCAAGGGTTGCATCTATGTAAATCACGGGCAGGGCCAGCCAGTGCTGATCTCAAAGTTACTCTGCTAACAATAAACATTTAACTATGCTCAATAATGGTACTTGGGTTTATATACAGCTAGGCTTGTAAAGGCCCAAGGCCATTACCTAGTAAGCCCCTAGGAATCTATGAAGCTATTAACTTATGCAGGCCTCCCATTATCTTCTCTTCTACATCCAGTGCTGATTTCATGCACTATATGTTGTCCTGCAGCCTTGTATAAATCAGAATTGTGCTGAATTCTGTAGCATGTGCACTTAGGTAGGTAAGGGTTCTGTTGACACTGCAGTCAACTGTGTGTGTGTGTGTGTGTGTGTGTGTGTGTGTGTGTGTGTGTGTGTGTGTGTGTGTGTGTGTGTGTGTGTGTGTGTGTGTGTGTGTGTGTGTGTCTAGCCAAAACAACAGAAGTGTGTATCCTATAGTTACTGATCCAATGCCGTGGAGTGACAGTATTTTGATACTTGCACTTGCCTACACATCCATTTCATGCAGGCCTCCCACCATCATCTCTCCAACATGCCATGCTGATGTCATTGACTATAAGTTCATCTGCAGTCTTGTAAAAGTCAGACTTGTGTCATGGCTCTTGCATAAAGTACTGAGTTCTGTAGTCTGTGTACTTAGGCAGAGGGGTCTGTTCTCACTGCAGTCAACTGGGGTGTGTGAGTAAGTGTCTGCATGCATATGCACTTGCTTGGCATCATAGAGAGCCTTTTACACCAGCATGTGGGACACTGTTATTGCCATTTTCTCCTCAGCAGACATGGCTGATGTTATCAGCTATAAAGTGTTGCCTGAGACACTCAAAATCAGGCATGAACTGTGGTGCTTGCTTTAAATGCAGAGTTCTGTAGTCTTTGTACTTAGATGGGGTTCTATTCTCACTGCAATCAACTGCTCTGTGTGTGTGTGTGTGTGTGTGTGCGTGTGTGTGCGTGTGTGTGTATGTGTGTGTGTGTGTGTGTGTGTGTGTGTGTGTGTGTGTGTGTGTGTGTGTGTGTGTGTGTGCTTGCTTGCCATTGCAGAGACACTTTTACATCAGCATGTGGGACACTGTTATTGCCATATTCTCCGCACCAGGCACTGCTGATGTCATCAGCTATATATGAATTGTAGATATACACTATTCTCATTAGCACAGGTTCACAGACTGTCCTGGAGGCCATGCAGAAATCACCTCATCCTATACAATACAGATTACAGTGACATGGATTTCAGTCTGTTCACATACATCATGGCTTGGTTTGTAGGCACTGTATTTTTTTGGTGAGTAACCCCTGTGGTCTCCCCAGCTGATTCATGTGTCTGTTGAAGTACAGGCAAAGCAGAGAATTATACTCTATATTAGTGTTCAAGGAATTTTGAGTGCATTGCTGTAATATAATCCTGAGATCGATATATGGTGGTGTGACTTATGATGTGCACTACATAGGCTTTTAATACCAGTGTGGACACTTGGTGGTCGAACTTCAGATTGCTATGTATGTGTGTTCCCAGTGATTGCATCACTGGATTTCAGCATAGTGGGATTGTTGTCAATACTGTAATTAACAGGGAATTCCACTTTGCTGAAGGACAAAAATAAAGACACATATTTGCACTTATCTGTAGACCGTGTGGCTTTGTCACCAATCAGTTATCTGTGTTAGCCCTCCTGTTGTCTGTTATCATCATAGGTGGACTCAATAATTGCACCCACTATGCAAGATTAAGCAAATGCAATAACCCAAAGGTGGTATACTTTAGCCTGAACTGTCGATAAATAGATTCCAAACAGTAAAGGGCCAACCACAGATCCCTGGGGTACGTCAATAGTGTCAGCTCTACTGATACATATTAATTCACCAACTTTCACAGTATGTGTTCTGTCAGTGAGCCAATTGGTTATCCATCTAGTGACATAAGGTTTTATCCCCAGCTGAGAGAGTTTCTCAATGATATCTACATGGGGGATTTTGTTCAAACCCTAGGCCAGTTGAGAATGCCCAGTATGCACTGTCTTACCTTCAACCAGGCCTATCACACAGAATCAATGGAGTGTGACAACATCACAGATCACCTGTCACATGCCTCATTACATGCACCTTCCTGACATGGTTGAATGCACACTTCAACAACCCACCCCACACATACTGTGTTACTCTAGAAGGGTGCAGATCAACATGCATCCTTCTGAGTTTAGTGGGGGGGAGGCAGCACTCGATGCATGTATGTATAGATACAACCTGACTTTCCTCATCTGTGAGGTTATCAACATGTCATCATAGGCCTTTTCTAAATGGACACTAGTGATATCCTGGCTGCGTGCAACATACCTGTGTGAATTGTTAATGCTACAAAAACACACAAACTCTGCACATGCAGTAAAACTTAAAAACTTTAATTGCAAAGCTTTTAGCTCTGTAGAGCCTTCCTCAATGCTAAAAATAGTACATCAATAACATCCATTAAATAGTACTTTCAGTTAATCAAAAATCAAACAATTAAAAACCCACCAATCAAAAGCAAGCAAATTAATTCAATTAAAACATTATCCCAAATAAGCAATTTAGCACTTTGATATCCCAAATAAGCAATTTAACACTTTGCTATACCTTTCACTTTAAACACATCTGCTTATGTTTTAGCAGTGGTTTTAAACTTACATTAGCATTAATACCAGGATGTTATTGATGTACTGTTTTTAGCACTGTGGAAGGATCTATGGATCAGAAAGCTTTGCAATTAAAGTTTTTTTTAAGTTTTACGGCATGTGCACAGTTCGTGTGTTTTCATTTTCTGTTTGATATTTGTACGTGCATGCTGCTTTACCATAGTGCAGTTCCATTTACTTTTTGTTGAGTTGTTAATGCTACATCATGCCTGTTACATCTGTTAGATGCCCTGGAAGATGTCATTGAGAGCATGCATGATGACAGCAATTTCTTCATTTTGAACTTGACAAGCCCAGGGCATTAGACACAAATCCACACTGAGGTATTCACTAACACTGTCAGATATGGCCATATACACCTATATCACCAAGTGGGTAGACCACTGTATCAAATATGTGGCATCTAAATATATTGAAATGTGTGACATGACCTATATCTCAGGTCCACTTATCAGGTCCATGCATCAGGGCTGTCTGCTAGGCCCTTTCCCGTTCATTAGTTAAGTGACAGACATCACAGATGACATACACATCCTGTGTCCAAACAGCTGTCTGAAGGACTACAGATTGTGGGCAATCATTGACTCCAACTGTGATATTACTATAATACAGACAGTATCAACACACACACCAAAGATTGCTGCCACAGCCATGACAACACCTACAATGGCACGAAAACATAGGGGGATTTTCTACATCAGGAAAAACAACACACAACCCAACTATAATATAGACATCACTCCCTATAATCAGACCAATAGCTATATGATCTGTGTCCTGGGGTAGATGTAAGTGGAACATCCACCAGCATGTGGTCACAGTGCTGACTACTCACTTGTATGTAACATAACTACTAAGTATGTGAAGGACATCCATATCAGAGGTCATAATACTGCAATAGTTCACAGACTTCATCACACCAATAACTGAGTACAATGCACCCTTCTTCATGTACCTTCCTACACATCTTCCACTGATGTGAAACTGAAGTGTACCACCTTTGTCACAGTGAGCTGTCATACGTCTTATTGACCATACCTAGGTATTCTTTTTGTGGGATAAACATTACTGTCTCATGGTGCAGAACCCCTATCAAGTTGTTACATGAGATGCATGTGTGCTACCTGTTCCAGTGATAAACACAGTACAGACATAGCTGTTTGACAACAATAATAGCATGGGTAGCATTCATGACAGTATGGATTGTGCCATAGATATATAGGCCATACACGCTAGTCCACTAGCCTGTATTGATCATAATGTCGCATACAGGTATAGCAGTGTCCCTCCTAACACCTCCAGCAGATGTTACAGTGCCAGAACAGTGTGCGTGATTACCCTCATAGAGTATGGACATGTCATAATAGTTATACAAGTGTGTTTGTGCAGAATCATCTCTAATCACTCTAAATCCCATATGTTATGTCGGAGACATGGGTTAACAATTTTCCTTGCTATAAAGAGGATAGCCTATAGTAAAAATGTTTGTTTTTTAGGAATGACTTCAGGAACATTGATATTGTTTCACGTTTGACATCCACGAATAAAGACAGCTCACAAGTAAAAACACTGATTGGAAACAAGAAAGCACAGTCAAGCACTTTCGCCCGGGCTCTCCCAGGCTTTATCAAGACAATAATACAGGGAATGTACTTCCTTTATATATGCTTTACCCTTCCCAATTATTCAATTATATTGTTGTGCTTAATTGAATTATTTTTGCTAAATCAAAAGTAACACTCCTGTTATTTTGAACAATGATGATGACGTTAAACATCCTGACGATGCGCCTGTTACCAGAGGGGAGTTCAAGCAGGTTATCTGTCTGCTTTCACAATTAAGCGGACTGTTGCTTAATGAAAGCAGTAATGCCACGACAGGTTTGCCGCCCAACCAACAGAACTTAAGGGATAATCATGAACCGGTGGTTAAACGAAAAAGGAATACTTTTGTAGATATCAAGGAAGATCTCCGTGAATCATGCCAATCGCTTCAAGAACAACATGTAAAGGGTTCCAGTTCGGCGCCGAAGCAAGGAGCTGCATTTAGTGACTTTAATATTAAAAAATGGACTAGCAAACATTTCAGGTTTGCTGAAGGTACCGTAAACTTTAATAAAAATTGTAATACCAACAATGCTCAACTTGAACAGCTTATATCAGAATTTAATAGCAAGCTGTATTCCTTTAAAACAATTCAGCTCGAAATAGAGTATTTAAATGAGTGCATTAGAGTGGGGCGCATACCTAAAGGGCTGCGCTTCAACAAACTGCCTAACAATGCAGTTCCAGGTTCAAATTTGTTTAAAGAAATTTCAGATTTATATGATAGAACGGGCCTGGAATTGTTGAAACTAATGGTGGTGGATTATGAAGGCAAAGCAAATGTGCTCCTTGCTGACACTGATTCTATTAATGCCAGCATTACTGATAACATTAACTTCTCGAGTATTAAAAGGGATTATGAGAAATCATTTACTGAGGTAGATAAGCATTGTGATAGGATTGTACAAAGGAAGATCAAGAAGCTAGAGAGGGATTTACATGACTACAATAATGGGGTAGCATATATTTTTTCAAAAGGAGCTGACAGGTCCTTTCCCAGAAAATATAATTATGGAAATATGCCAAGAGGAGCACATAATGAGGGGTATGATGGGTACGATGTTCAAAACAAAGCTTATACTCCAAAAAGAGGAGAAAGACCACCTTATAAAGCCAATCAAGTTCAAGATCAGGGTTTTCACTATGCCCCAGGGAGACAAACATACAGAGAAACAAATCAGTCAGCCCAGGGGTGGAGCAAATTCAGGAGATAGTTGCTCCATTGCCCTCTCCAATGATAGAAACAATTCATTTGCCAACTTGTACAGTGGCAAAACAGGGGAACTTTTCTATTTATAATTATACCGAAGTTCCGGTGAATAATTTGTTTTTTGAATTATTTAAAAAGGGCTTTCACTTTGTACCTGAGAAATCCATTAATATTCCAAAAACTATTCTGGACCTCAAACTCTTCACCAGAAATTTAAACCTGAATATTTATTTCAAGGGTGAGCAGAATGTTAACAATCTCTTTCAAAGAGCAAGTACCTTCAACCCACCCCTCCACCCTGTCTTAAAAGTTTTTGAGGATATGGTAGAAACTGAATTCAGAAGTTTTGTAACAAATAAAATTGAATATAAAGTCAATAACTTCACAAGAGATTACTTTGAAACCATAAAATTCTTTAAACAAGAGGGAATTAGACCAATGAAACCAGACAAGGGTGGTGGGGTTGTTCTTATGTACAAACATGAATATGAAGCACATATTTCTAACATTTTGCATGACACTGAAAAATACTCAGAGGTTTCTATCAATGAACGCAACATTGCATACGCAAAAATTAAATTCAAGTTAGAAGATCATCTCATGCAGGGAGTCCTTAATGAAAAATTATTTAACTATCTCTTTGTACATAAACCCTTAACGCCAATTATATTTGGCATTCCAAAAGTCCATAAAGGCCTCGACCCCTTAAAATTTAGGCCCATAGTTGCTGGTGCAAAAGGTATTACTGAACCATTGGGCAAATTTATTGACATTTCAACCAAGAAACTTGTTTCATCAATAGAATGCCTTTGTAAGGATTCATGGGAATTTTTGAAAGGGATAAAAAGTGAATTTTTTAATATGACCAACTATATGGTTACCATCGATATAGTGGATTTATTCCCTAGCATTCCCCACACCATTGGTATAGAATGGTTCAGTAGAATACTTATTGAAAAATCGGGTTTTAGCAGCAACATAATAAATTTAATAGTTGAACTTATGGAGGTCATTTTAAATAACAACTTCATTATCTTTAATGGAGAATTATTTAAGCAAAAAAAAGGGGTTGCAATGGGCACGCCTTGTGCCACGGCCTATTCAAACTTAGTTTTACACTTTTGGGAAAGCAAGTTTATTTTTTCAACATGTTGGGCAAAAAACATTGTACACTACAAAAGATTCCTGGATGATATTTGCATTTTGTGGAAAGGTGATATTACTGAATTTGAAAAATTCATACAACATATTAATTCCTCTACTAGTTTTTTAAAGTTTACATACAAAATTAACCCTTTTGAATTACATTATTTAGATATAGCTTTAAGGAAGAACAACATATCCAAACAGTTTGAATCATGTATTTTTAGAAAAAATACCTACTCAAACATGTTGTTACATTTTGAAAGCAACCACCCACTGTTCCAAAAGAAGGGGATCATAAAAGGTCAACTAATAAGAGCATCTAGAATCTGCAGTACGGATATCCTTTACCACAAGGAATGTGAATATTTAAAAGAATTGTTTCTGGAAAAAGGTTATCCAACTAACTTATTTGAAACGTTGGCTAATGAAATATCTCAAAAAAGGAACACACAGTTTCCCCCATTACTTGGTAATACAGAATCCCAAGGAATTGTTATCACAAAGAATAGTGATAGGTCAAAGAAGCCTTCCTTTTTATACACATATAATAACAACAATGTGGAAATTGAGAATACTATTAACAGATTTTGGCCTATTCTCTTTATTAATGAAGAACTTAAAAAAAGTATTCCCAATAAACCCCAATTTGTTAGAAGAAGGGACTGTAATTTGAAAGAATTATTAGAAAGGGATGTACCACCCAGCAACAGTATGAACCAACCTACTAGAGGAACTTATAAATGCAATTCTTGCAACCAATGCTGTTTTATATTAAACAACAAAGGTATTTATTTAAAATCTAGAAATATAAATCTATTTCCATCAGGCCATTTTAATTGCAATTCAAAAGGTGTGGTTTATCTGGGATTTTGCCAACACTGTTTATGCTTTTATGTTGGAAAAACTGAAAGGGCCCTAAAAAGAAAGGTATACGAGCACATTTATGAAATTAAAAACAAGAAAGAATCTAATGCATTTTATAAGCATTCTCTGATTTGCAACAATATGTGCTTAAAATTTTTTGTGTTGGAGCAAGTATGTAACAGTGTAAGAGGAGGTGACTGGGAGGCATCCCTGGAATATAAGGAATTGTTATGGCAAATAAAATTAAATGCCACAAGACCACCAGGGCTTAATGATGCCATAAGTATTAACATCATCATCATCATTCTCTTTCGGCTTTTCCCGTTAGGGGTCGCCACAGCGGATCATCTCTTTCCATTTCTTCCTATCCTCTGCATCTTGCTCTGTCACACCAACCGCCTGCATGTCCTCTCTCACCACGTCCATAAACCTTATCTTAGGCCTTCCTCTATTCCTCTTACCTGGCAGCTCCATCCTTAGCATCTTTTTCCCAATATACCCATCATCCCTCCTCAGCACATGTCCAAACCAACGCAATCTCGTCTCTCTTGCTTTGTCTCCAAACTGTCCAACATGAGCTGACCCTCTAATATACCGATTCCTAATCCTATCCATCCTAGTCACACCGATTGCAAATCTTAACATCTTTAACTCTGCCACATCCAGCTCTGACTCCTGCCTTTTGTCAATGCCACTGTCTCCAACCCATATAACATAGCTGGTCTCACTACACTCTTGTAGACCTTCCTTTCACTCTTACGGATACCCGTCTGTCACAAATCACTCCTGACACTCTTCTCCACCCATTCCACCCTGCCTGTACTCTCTTCTTCACCTCTCTTCCACATTCACCATTACTCTGAACTGTTGATCCCAAGTACTTAAACTCGTCCACCTTTACCAACTCTACTCCTGCATCCTCACCATTCCTCTACCCTCCCTCTCATTTACACACATATATTCTGTCTTAGCCCTGCTGACCCTCATTCCTCTGCTCTCTAGAGCATATCTCCAGCTCTCCAGAGTCTCCTCAACCTGATTCCTACTCTCACTACAGATCACAATGTCATCTGCAAACATCATAGTCCACGGGCCTCCTGTCTGATCTCATCTGTCAACCTGTCCATCACCACTGCAAATAAGAAAGGACTCAGAGCTGATCCTTGATGTAATCCCACCTCCACCTTAAACGATCTGTCACTCCCACTCCAGTCCTCACCACTGTCACACTACCCTCGTACATATCCTGTACCACTCTTACGTACTTCTCTGCCACTCCCGACTTCCTCATACAATACCACAACTCTTCTCTAGGCACCCTGTCATATGCTTTCTCCAAGTCTACAAAGACGCAATGCAACTCCTTCTGACCTTCTCTGTATTTCTCCATCAACACTCTCAGAGCAAACATTGCATCTGTAGTGCTCCTTCCTGGCATGAAACCATACTGCTGATCACTAATCATCACCTCCCTTCTTAACCTTGCTTCCACTACTCTTTCCCATAACTTCAAGCTGTGACTAATCAGTTTTATCGCTCTGTAGTTACTGCAGCTCTGCACATCACCCTTATTCTTAAAGATAGGTACCAAAACACTTTTTCTCCACTCCTCAGGCATCCTCTGACTTTCCAAAATTTCATTAAGCAATCTAGTTAGAAATTCCACTGCCATTTCTCCTAAGCACCTCCATGCTTCCATTGGTATGTCATCTGGGCCAACAGCCTTTCCATTCTTCATCCTCTTCATAGCTGCCCTTACTTCCTCCTTGCTAATCTGTTTCACTTCCTGATTCACTATCCCCACATCATCCAACCTTCTCTCTCTCATTCTCTTCATTCATCAGCCTCTCAAAATACTCTTTCCATCTACTCAACACACTCTCCTCTCTTGTGAGTACCTTTCCCTCACTATCCTTTATCACCCTTACATGCTGCACATCTTTCCCAGCTCTGTCCCTCTGTCTAGCTAATCGGTACAGGTCCTTTTCTCCCTCTTTAGTGTCCAATCTCTCGTACAACTCTCCATATGCCCTATCCTTAGCTTTTGCCACCTCTCTCTTTGCCATGCCTCATCTCCTTATACTCATGTCTACTTTCTTCATCTCTTTGACAATCCCACTTCTTCTTCGCCAGCCTCTTCCTCTGTATACTCTCCTGTACTTCCTCATTCCACCACCAGGTCTCCTTGTCCTCCTTCCTCTGTCCAGATGTCACACCAAGCACCTTTCTAGCAGTCACCCTTACTAGTTCTGCTGTAGTTACCCAGCTATTCGGTAACTCTCCACTGCCTCCCAGTGCCTGTCTTAACTCTTCCTAAACTCCACTTCACAATCACCCTTTTTTAACTTCCACCATTTAATCCTTGGCACAGCTTTCACATTCCTCCTCCTCTTCTTGATCACCAACGTCATTCTACATACCACTAATCTATGCTGCTTAACTACACTTTCACCTGCCACCACTTTACAGTCTCCAATCTCCTTAAGACTGGCCCTCCTACATAGTATATAATCAACTTGTGAGCATCTTCCTCCACTCTTGTACGTCACCCTATGCTCCACCCTCTTCTTAAAATACGTATTCACCACAGCCATGTCCATCCTTTTCGCAAAATCCACAATCATCTGACCTTCTGCATTCCTCTCCTTAACACCATACCTACCCATCACTTCCTCATCCCTCTGTTCACTTCACCAACATGCCCATTAAAGTCCGCTCCAATCACTAGTCTCTCACCCTTGGGTACACTCACCACAACTTCATCCAACTCACTCCAAAATTTCTCTTTTTCTTCCATCGCACACCCAACTTGAGGAGCATATGCACTAACAACATTCATCATTACACCATCAATTTCGAGCTTCATAAACATCACTCGGTCAGACACTCTCTTCACGTCTAAAACACTCTTGGCATATTGTTCCTTTAGTATAACCCCTACCCCATTTCTCCTGCCATCCACACCATGATAGAACAATTTGAACCTGTTTCCTAAACACCTGGCCTTACTTCCCATCCATCTGGTCTCTTGCACACACAATATATCAACCTTCCTTCTCTCCATCATATCAGCTAGCTCTCTTCCTATACCAGTCATACTGCCAACATTCAAAGTTCCTACCCTCACTGCTACACTCCTAACCTTCCTCCTATCTTCCTGCCTTTGGGCACGCCTTCGCCCTCCTCTTCTCCTTCGGCCAACAGTAGCCCAATTTCCGCCAGCACCCTGTTGGCTAACAGTACTGGTTATGCTTTTATGTTGGAAACCCGGCCTAAACGAAAGGTATACGAGCACATTTATGAAAATTATAAGTTCTCCGATTTGCATCAGTTTAAAATTTTTTGGCAGAAGTTTTATGTAAGAGGATGCCCTGACTGGGAGGCAACCCTCCCATTTAAGGGCTTGGGACGGCACAAAAAATTAAATGCCTTGTGCATCCCCAGTGGCTGGGTTGCCATAAGTATTAACAGTGCCCTTAAATTACGAAAAGCCAAATTATAGCGGAATTATTCAATGCATAGGTATAAGTTTTTTATTGGTTTTTATGTGTACGTGAAACAAAATGACACCATAAGATATGTTTTCGTTGGGAGCACAGATTGTATAGGATGATTTTTTAGTATTGATTATTTGCACAGATGTTAACAAAGTCCATTTTTACATTTTTCACATTTGTATACCTTGTAGTATGTAGGATTGTTTATGTACAGCGCTATATAAAATTTTTTAAGCTTTTTAACGATGTTTTAAACAAAACCTTTTAATTATAAAATATTTATATAGGATGTAGTTTATACATGTACATCTAATATACTTAAATCATTTATAAAATTATCTATATATATTTTTGGTATAGGTATAGTTAATTTAAGATTCTTTAATTTAATAGTATTTATAAATTCATATTTATTTATGTTATTTATTAGGTTTTTAAACAAACTCTTACAAATATAGCATGCTACAAATTAATTTTGTGTATGGGACCCTAATAATGTTGTTAAGAAATGTTGTTTAAATATGTTGTTGAAATGTGTTTTCAGAATGCTTTTTAAATGCTTTTAAAAACGCTTGAAAAAGTATTTAATAATATGGTTTTAAATATCAGGGAGCTTTTGATTTAGCAAAAATAATTCAATTAAGCACAACAATATAATTGAATAATTGGGAAGGGTAAAGCATATATAAAGGAAGTACATTCCCTGTATTATTGTCTTGATAAAGCCTGGGAGAGCCCGGGCGAAAGCGCTTGACTGTATTTCTTGTTTCCAATCAGTGTTTTTACTTGTGAGCTGTCTTTATTCGTGGATGTCAAACGTGAAATAAAAGGATTCATTGCAGAATACCATCTTTATCCAGGTCCTGGTGATTGCTTTGGCCGTGAGCTGTTGTTTCCTGGTTTACTCGTTTTGGTTTCTACAGATTTGTTAACATTGATATTGTCCTTGTCCATGATTGTGCTTGCTTCTTTTAATGGTGTCCATGAGCCTTTACCTGTGTCCAACTTGCTGGAGACTCTGCTGAGATTACACTCATATTCAGACAAATCAGTTTGTACAGCTTCACAATATGCACCCTACCCCAATTATATATAACATCCCTGATAGATGCCCTCTGCATTGATCATGTAAGGATGCTTATCTCACACAGACATTTTCCCATTATGTTACCTTGTGCAACATTCATGTAATACAAATGTTCACTGTGCTGTCCTTACTGTACTGTATTGATATGTGATTGTTGTTGCTACAACTGTTTGCCTTTGACTTGCCCTCATCTGCTCTACATTAGGTTGCTTAACCTGTCATCTTTCCCTGTGTTCATTCCTACAATTCATCTTTGTGTCCCTATTCAATACACACACTTCCCCTGAGTGTATATTTTATGGCAGTCCATGTACCCTTACAGATCATTTACACAAGTTCAGTACAGAATACCAGGAATAAGATTTCACAATACTCTGCACTGTATACACTGAGCTGCAGTGTGTTTAGACCATATGCATAACTATCATACTTCTCAACTGTCAAGATTTTCACAGAATATCCAGATTCTTTGCCTTATACATCTATTGGTGTGTTCCTTATCAAATTTGTGGTTTTCTGCCATATCACTGGGATGATCTCTGAATTGATGTGACTCAATAATTACATACATTTGAGTTTCAGACTTCAAATCCTTCAGAAAATGCAGACCAAATATGTCAAATCTGTCCCTATTTCTGGATCATTATTCCCGCATTATGCTGGGCTTTGTCCAGATGTCTTGCACTAAGAGATTAAGAGCTATGAAAACTATTGTCTGTTAAGCCCTGGTAATCATTGTGGCATCTGCGCAAAACCACAGACCTTCTTTGCTCTGAATTAAACAGGATTGCTATGTGTGTTGGCTTACATGGTTTCCTGGCTGACAACACTGTTGCCAGCCATGAATCCACAGTAATTTATGTTTAAAAGCAGTGCACGGCATGAGTATGCAATGAGTGCTGCTGCTCACTGTGCATACATGTAAACTCAGTGTAAGCTTCACACAAAGCCTACATGGAGTTAATTGAATCCCATGGAATATACTCTTCAAGACCAAACGTGTTCCTTCAGGTAAGTCCAATAACTGTGAAATAATCTTTGGAAAAATGTAGCAAACACTTCCTGTCCTTCAAGAAAAGTATAACAGATTATTCTTCCTAGCTCATTTCTTTTAGTTTCAACATTTTCTGGGTTTTTTCCTGCTTTTTTTCACAAAAAATAAATTAAATTAAAAAAAAAACATTGGGCAGCTGGTTTTCTTGTACTGCAGGGGTAGCTGCAAGTAATGAAACATCAATATCATTAAATCTGGTCTGATGTTGAGTTGTTGTTTGTTCATGATCTTTCTGTATGTTGATTCTTAGAAAACAGCTATGATTATTGTAGCTGCATAGGAATGTGCCAGTAAGTCTGTAACAGCTTAAATTCTTTAGTTTATTCAGTATGAATTCCATTGCCATTATAAATTCATCTGTTACTTCATTTCAGAAGAAACATATTTAAAACTGGTCATTCTGTGGGAAATGCTGCAACATTTGTTTTCATTCTGACTTCAGTATAATTCTTAGACATGCAAGGCTAATCAGATCAAAATTAAAAGCTGCCCATTTGAGCAGATTTCTCCTGTCAGATTTTAAGTGCTGTTTGATGAGTTTTATGCAAATGATGCTAGCAGGCTGTGTCCAGCTTGGAACTCACCTGGGGTACACATTTTTCCCCAAAATGTTTTTATTAATTTTATAACACAATAACTTAACAATATAGTAACAAGAAAAACAAATAAACTATATACAATGTCCATAACAACTAAAAAAGCAATATACATAGGAGAACACTAAATATTTCCCTAGCACATTAGAAAATTTTTGTCGAATCAATTAAATGGTGGGTTGTGTTGTTAGTCCTTGCTTTTATAGTAGCAATCTCATTCTTACAAATGTATTTCCCAAGATAAATAAAGTTAACTTTAAAGACAGTAGTAGACTGGGATTTCCAATTTTTAGTAACAATTTTCCTTGCTTTAGAGAGGATAGCCTATAGTAAAAATGTTTGGTTTTTAGGAATGACTTCAGGAACAGGAACATTGAAAAGGATAAGGGGGTTAGAAATTGTGCATTTGTCATTCCATAGAGCTTTACAAAGATATTTAAAGTCTATCCAAAATGGGGAAATTATTTTGCAATTAACAACCATATGTATCTGGTCAGCATCGGGGTGTCCACATCTCCAGCATTTCATTTAATCTTTCCTGTACATTATCGCTAGTCTATATGGAGTGAAAAAACATCTGTGTAAAAATTTCCATGTGTACACATACCAGTACAGGAAAGATGTGGATCTTTCACCGACTGTAAACAAAGTTTTTTATCTTTTTCTGAGAATACTTGTCTGTTGTTACCTCACAGCTCCAGGTTGATTCTTAGCTTGGCTTGGGAGCTTTGAGGTGCTTTCTGTCTGCATGTCCTCCTGAGTTAAGTGAGTGTTGAAAGACATGTGTGCTGATAAGTGTGTGTGATTGGCACGTTGAAGGTGAATTGCATCGGTGGCACCTGGCGGCATAAAAAAAATCTACTGCCAATCATTAGACCCGGAGTTCCACTGTGGCGAATTAACTTCACTTGAATAATTCCAAAAAAAAACATCTGTTTTGCTAAAATCATTTCTGAGAATGTTATAAATAACAGATATGTATGAAGGATTCGTGGGTGAGCTATTAATAATTGTTGAGATAAACTCCACGATTTTTAAGTTACTCTTATTGTATGCCTCAAATGATGGTACAAGCTTAGTATGTATAAAATCCTTACAAGTTTGGATGTCCAGCCAATTGCAATTTTGCAAACTATATCTGCTGATCAAATAGTCTGCAGAACTTATTTTATTAGCTGAGAGAAATTGATTCCAATATAATAGGTCACCCTTCATAAATTCTAACATTTTCTGAGTATCAAAATATATCAAACATTCATTTGTGTAAGCAATAGGAAACATAATTATTAATAAATTCTTAATTAATGATTAGAAAACATAAGCTTTTTAAAGAGCAGCAATATTTGGTTTATAAGAGGTGTGAGAACAAGTTTTGAGCTTTCACTTTGAATGTATACTTTTAAATCCATATAAAGGTGTTTGTGTGTATTTGAGTATATGCTTCAAGCAATGTCCTTTTACTATTAAGAAGTAAGGTTTCATGTATTAATTTCCAATATGACGTATAAAAAGTATTATTCCAAATTCTATGTTAATAAATGTGGAGTTTAAATAAAAATCAGCATTTGGAAACCCTATACCTCCTTTATGCTTGTGGTGTGCCAGAGAAGAGAAATTCTTGTTTTTTTGGGGATACCAAATGAAGTTAATAAGTTATTAATTTTCTGTTTAATTTTGACAGGTGGGGGAATTATTAGAGCTTGGCCAATGAATAAGATTTTAGGTAACAGTATCATTTTGATTAAAGTTTGTCTGTCTTCAAATGTGAAAGTCTGTTCCAACTGTCTATTAGACTAGTACTTGAGTTTATAAGTTGTTGGTAATTAGATTAGAGTGATTTTTTTATAATTAGATTCAATAATAATACCTAGATATTTAATATGCATGCCCTCCCAGTTTATGTCTCTTTTTGATCTAAGTTTCATAGTAACATTTTTATTTACTAGAAGTGCCTGAGTTTTGTTGTGATTGAATTTTAGACCAGAGATGCTTGCAAAGAAGTCTAGATTATGCAATAGGTGATCCACTGAATTTTCAATATCATTAGAAGTTATTAGTAGGTCATCAGCAAACAGCTGTATCTTGGGGGATAATTTGTCTGACACTTTATATCCTGTAACACTGTCATTATTTCTAAGATAATTTGCAAGAGGCTCAATAGCCAGGGCAAAGAGTAATGGCGAGAGGGGACACCCCTGTTTAGTACCTCTAAAGATTTTGAACGGGCTAGATAGATAAGATCCCATCTTTATATAGGCTATGGACATTTCATATAGTTTTTTAATTAATCCTATAAAGTTTGGGGAGAAATTGTATTTTTGCAGAGCTTTAAATATATATGGCAACTTATGGAGTCAAAAGCTTTATCTATATCAAGGCTTAAAATAGAAAGCACTTTTTTTTTTCTTTTTTACTAAGTCCATTAAGGACAGTAATCTTATTCTGTTGTCTTGTACCTTTCTGTTTTTGATAAACCCGATTTGGTCTTCATGAATTAATATTAAAAGAATATTATTTAATCTGTCTGCTAAGATAGACATGAATATCTTGTAGAAAGTTAAGCAAAGCGATTGGCCTGTATGATGTGCAAAGGTTGCGCTCTTTATTTGGTTTTAAGATGGGAGAGATGATAGAATATTTTCATGAGGGAGGGATGTTTGCTGTAGTTTTAACTTTTTGGAATGCATTGAGTAAGATTTTTAAGATGTTATCAGGTAAGAGTTTGTAAAATTTCCTGAATTAGACTATCCAGCCCTGGTGCCTTTTTTGTCTTAAGATTTTTAATTTGTTCCTTTAATTCTTTAAAGGAAAAGGGTTTACCTGTGTATACATTTATAAAACATACTACAGAAACAAGAATTTGTTTAGTCTGAAAATTGTGGCAGCATTCCTCTTGATAGTGATTTCATGAGATGATGTCTCAATCCATTTTCTGTGTTCAGATGCCAGCATTTTAAAAGCCACAAGACAGACATTCCCAAAATCATTAAATTATTGTTCAAGCATGACTCCTTATTTCTTGCCCATATATTCACCCCAAAGACCTTATATGAAAGGACAGGTTAGGGGAAAGAGAATCTACATGAGGTTAGTTACATGAATTAGAAGCATCTCAAACAGCTGTACTAGTATGGAGAAATCCCAGGTATATTAAAGCCCCAACTGCTCTGCTCAACCTTGGATGTTAAACCAAGTAGTTTGCAGTAATTCTCTGCCTCCTGTCTCTTGTTTCTCTTAGTAAACTCAAAAGCTTCTGGAAAATTGTTGATCATTCAAAATAAAAGAAATGCTGCAATATTGAGAAACCTCATTATCAGTCTTTACTAATATTTAAATATATCCAGCTAAATTCTGGAACCATAATACCTAATTTTTTTCTCACATTAATTCAGCTTTCTAGGAATTATGTTCAGACTACTCACTGATACAGAAGAGCATACACTCCGTGGTATAAGGGAGCTTTTCTGATCTCCCTACATAGGGAGATGGACGTTTTTAAAAATTAATAATGAAGACCTATTGCAATCTTATAAACCTTTGCATGGAAAAGGTCATATACCAGCAACTCCTCCTTTATACAGAGTTAATCACCATATTAAACAATGTCAAACATGGTTTTCAGAAGAGATAGATGAACAATGTTGCCCTCTGACTGTATCAGTACATCTGAGAAAGTTTAACTAATTGTAAACTGTCCTGGCTCTGATCCTTGACCTTCCCAAGCCATTCAGTATAAAGTCACAGTTGTCTCACTAGACATGTAAGACTTAAGAACTGGTTTGTAAACTGTGAACTGCTCTTCCAAGCCAACTAAACTTAACTAAACAAGTCTAGTGTTGCAGCAGCAACTGCTTCAGAATCATTCCCGTGATTGTGCCATCAAAATAAGTGCAGAAGTCCCCATTGAAAGAATTATCGCTAATTAATACCTTGGCATAACCTGGAAAAACCAGCCTCCCAGGTTTATCCTCACCAAACATCTTCCTGGAATTTTACTCTCTAAGTAAAAACCATCACTCTTATGTCATTGAACTCATAAAGCAAACCGGAGGCCACAGCAAGCATGGTGATGCCCTCTTCCATATCTCCATTCACAATGTCTAAAACAATGTGTCATGTGACAACACAAATAGTACAAACCACTCAAATTTCTAAAAGAAAACTCTGGTCCACTTTCATTCCTTCATAAAGTACCACTGATAGAAGTAATTCACACAATTGCGACTTCACTGCCTACCGAGTTGTCTTTCATTTTGCGCTAAACTGTTGTAATCTATCCTTGGTCACTTTCTTTAGTTTGTAACTAATTATGATACCCCATTGTGCCACTGATTTCATCTTTATGTGTACTGCATTACATGAATTGTCTGGCATCAAATTATATTTGCAATTCCTTTTTGTTTCATGTGCATCTTTTAGGTATAATACTATGTCCACAGTTAATTACATTATGGATTTTCACTCCTTCTGTTCTGTGGCTTGTACTCCTTCCTCTTTTATCCATGTCTTCTTATTCTCATTTTACATCTCTACTGATATGTGTCTATCACTATTGGTAAAATTATTGCTGTCAAAATCATACTGGCTCCTTATTTTAAAATATCACTCAACTTCAGTTATTACAGAGAATTAGGCTCCTCGGGTATATATGCCAGGAAGTGTATTCATATATCACAGACTCCTTCCTATTACTGCCCTGAGTTACTCTTGCTTATGATCTTGTCTGTGTTGTTCTTTTTTTAACTGTTTTGCTTTCCACATGAATATAGTTACAGACATATTCAATATGTCATTATCGCATGAAGTGTTCTCGCATAGATTGTATATGTGATGCGTTGTTGCTTCTTGCTTCTATGACTTATTGTATATTAATAGTACTATTTATGTGGAATGTTTCTCCATCCATTTCTACTGATAATAGGCCTCAACCCACTTAACATATGCACTTAAATTAAAGAGACAAACAAAAACAAACGTGTATACATACCTCTCAACTGTACAGATTTTCGCAGATTGCCCAGATTTTTGCTTCATATTTTGGTCTGTTTTTCATAAAATTGTGGTTGTCTAGCAAATTACTGGAAAATCATTAAAGAATGATGTTAGAAAATAATGACAGACATTTGAGTTTCGGATTACGTGCACTTCAGAAAATTTATGCTAATGCACAACCTGTTATTCTATCAAATTTATAAGTTTGTAAGAGCAATATTTAAAAATTGTCCCTATTTCAGGGCCTTTGTCACACTTTTATTTATAGCTTTGTCCAGATTTCTTGCTCTAAGAGATTGAGAGGTATACATGTATATTATTTCTCAAGGAATAACTTAACTTTCTTAGAAATGGTTATCAGTAGAAACTCAAAGGGAATCTACATTGTCCTTACGCACCTCTCTTGCCCAGGTCAGAAAATCCAGTAAAATGGCTGAACCTAGTCTTCATAATGATCAGTAAATAATAAACTGAATTGATGTTATCTAATTCTTAACACCGAGCCATCCTTTGGTCTTCTTCTGGACACATAACTTTTGCCTTGAAAAAAAAATCTTAAAAATGATTCAGTACTTCAGTACTATAAATCTCAAGTTGTTTGTTACTGAACTGAGACCTCTAATGGAAACCCATGACAACTGGCCAAAAGAAGGAAACACTTTAGTTTACCCACCCTTTGGACCATGTCCATAATTATTTTTAATCTAAACAAGAAAACATCAAATTAAATTAAGGCATCTTATATATGAGAATATCATATCATTTTCCAACTAAACTTCAGTACATTGGGTCAGAAATTTATTTATTTTAATTTTTATTTTACAATTGTTAACCGGGGGTGTCTGACTGAGCCGAAAAGGCCCTTTTTCAGCAGAGGCTCGGGGAGAAAAGCTCCACAAAGAAAAATTACAGATACATTTAGTTATTTAGGCATGATCAGTATACACACAAATTACAAAAGACATGTTTTTACAGTGGTATGCGGCACATCAAAGTTACAGTGGAGAGAACAAACAAAAACAAAATATAATTTAAAAATAAATGTAATTAATAGATTTGTGGTGTACAGCTGAAATTTGGAACATAGGTAGAATACATACATAGTATACAGGTACAGTACATACATTGTAGATTAGCCAGTGTTTGTGAGTAAGACTGAAAACTATTATCAAGTACTCAAGATTTAGTATGTATACCTTATCCGCTTTCACTAGCCTGGGGAGCAATCATGGCACTGCCAACTTTGCTTGAGATGTTGCCTGATGAGGTCTTTAAAAGAGGCTTTGGATGATGTGTTTTGAATGCTAGTGGGGACAGAGTTCCATTTTTTAGCCAAAGAACTACTATATAGCGCATCTCCACAGCTATTGTAGCTGTTGGTGACTTCTAGTAGTAGTTTGCTTGATGATCTAAGAGGCCTTTTGGCTGAGTGATGTTGTACTAGGTTTTTGAGGGCAGGACACTTATTAGGGAGGTAATAGATAGAATGACAGAGGCAGAGCTGATTGTAGGTTAGGAGGTTGGGCAGTTCAAGCCAGTGGAGCTGTCTCAAAGCAGTACAGTGATGAGTTCTATATGAGCAATTTGCAGCAAAGCGGGCAATTCTGTTATAGCAGGTTTCCATTTTGCTTAGTTCAGTTTTGTTGAGATTAGTCAGAATGGGAGATGCATAGAGTAGGGTGGATAGAAGTAGGAAGTCAGCAATGGCTATTCTTGTGTTGTTGGTAAGAAATGGTTTGATACGATAGAGTGATCCCAGTTTGGTATGCACTTTTTTAATAGTTAAGTTGAGATGACTATCAAATTTTAGGTGGGAGTCTATGGTTATTCCCAATAGCTTAGCCGGTGTCGCTGGAATGATTGGAGTAGCATTTGTGGAGTAGATAGTGAATTGACTGTTATCAATGTTTTTGTTAGAACCGGTTATAATCATAAGCTGAGTTTTCTTTGGATTGAGGATAAATTGGGCTTTGGTAAGGTAGTTTTCAATGTCAGAGAATACTACTTGAGTTGTTTGCAGGAGGGTGGGAATGTTTTGTGCAGCACAGATTAAGGTAGTGTCATCTGCATACTGAATGATAGATGTATGCTATGAGGAGGTATGGAGGTCATTTGTGAAGACTGTGAATAGTAGTGGTCCTAAGAAAGAACCCTGTGGGACTCTTATAGTTATGGGCAACTGAGGAGAGAGAATTTTCCCATTTCACAGCTTGGTACCTGTTAGTTAAGTAGCTTTGGAACCAGGTAAGAGTGGAATTTGATAAGTGATATTGGTTTAGTTTGTTTAGCAGGATTTGGTGTGAGACTGTGTTTAATGCTTTGGACATATCCAAAAAAAAGAGTTGACACCTGTAGGCCTTCATTTTTGAGACTGTTTACTGTGTCTGTGAAGCAGAGGAGGGCTGTAGTGGTACTATGAGCAGGTCTGAAACCATGCTGAGTAGATAATAGGATGTTGCTGTCTAGGAGATAGATTATCATCTGGGTATGGATGCATTTCTAGGATTTTGGCCAGGGGGGAAGAGTAAAGCAATGGGTCTGTTGTTATTAAGTTCAATGGAGGTCCTGCCTTGATGTATGGGTGTAACATAGGATATTTTCCAGAGTTTGGGCACATAGTTTTCAACAATTGATCTGTTTATGAGAGTGGAGACTGGGATAGCAATAGAATCTGCTGTGAGTTTCAAGAAATAGCTGGGGAGTAGGTCGGCTGCTGTTGATGAGGTTTTTAGATTGGACAGCATGTTTTTGACTGAAGTGGTGGAAACTGTTTTGAGGGTAAAGCTTGTATTAGTGTTGGGGGGGGATAGTGAGGAAGGAACTGTCCTGTGATACTAAGGATAGAATTGAGTTCACAAAGTGGGAGTTGAATTGTGTTTCGATGGGAACTTTAGTGTCAGGGGTGGTTGGTTTGGGGGTTAGCATTTTGGGTGGATTTTACTAGCTGGTTTACATTTTTCCAAAATTTTGGGGGGTTGTGTTGGTATTTAGTTTGTAATGTAGTGTAGTAGGATTTTTTGTCCAGCCTAATGCATTTTTTGCAGGGTTGCACAGTTCTTGGTACTTAGGCTTTGTGTTTCTTTATTTTTTTTTTTATAGTAAAGCCAGGCAGTGCCTCTGGACTTGATGATTTGTTTGGTTTCTTTACTGAGCTAGCGGATTGTAGATGTTCTAACCTTGATTTTGCGTCTGTTAAGAAGCAAGAAAGAGGGTGATATCCACATTCCTAATGATTATGATATAATCTCTAACCATCTACAGTCTGATTCACTCCTGCAGGAATTCTTCTGTATACAGTCCTAGTCTATTTCTCCTCTTCAGGATGGATCTTTGGGTGAGAGTGGTCCCCCCATTTTATTTTCTGTAGACCTATCAATAATTTTTCTCCTTGTTAGTTCCCTTCCCAAGTTCCCAAATATGGTTTCTTGGGATATTTGTCATTGTTCTTCCTATTGCAATAGTTGGAGAACAAGAAGTAGACTTTCTTAACCTAGTGACTGACCACAGATAAACTTGTTTCTTATATGTGTAATGATCTGCTATGCCACTGCAAAAATCATCACATCAGGAAAGAAAATGCAGTGGTGCCTCTTCCCAAACTGACTCCACTAATCAGTTTGGATCTATTTCCATTCTTCTTCTTCTATTCTAATTATTCCAAATTTACAAAAATACACACACACACACACACACACACACACACACACACACACACACACATATATATATATATATATATATATATATATATATATATATTGGAAAACTGCACAATCATTTACACCATTTCCGATTTCAATTGATATTGTCACCTTGCAGGCACACAACATGAATTCAGGGCTGAATTGATACAATGACTGCTGCATTGGATATTCAGTGACATGATGCTATAGCTGTCCTTTGGTATAGCTGTCCTTTGGCTGATCACTGATATCATGATGCTATAACTACCCAGTGAATTATTATTTCTATCATGACTGCCCATTGATTGTTCACTGACATCTTGATACTGTGTTTACCCCTTCACCTTTTAATGACAGCATGATGTTACGAGTACCCTTTGACTATTTATCAAGGGCATACATAGAAAGCTGGACAAAGCACTATTTCATGCAGAGTTTGTTGTACCTGGACAAAGCTGTTAACAAGGTTAGCCACTGGCAATTTTGAATGTTTTTGCTGCTCTATCTGGACTAGCAGATGGGTCCTGCTCCTGATTTTCTACCTATCTCAGTAACAGATTTATGATAGTGAAGTCTAAGTATACTCTGCAAAAGCTGGCCATCTTAGCACAAGTGGCCTCCACTATCCATTCTTGTTCCTCAGATGTTTAGGATAACTGGTTGTAACTTTAGACATATCTCCCTAGTTCTCATTCTTTCCTTTAGAAAGATGATCATGTGATATAACGTTCCCTCAAATCCCTAGATGGTAGCCATGTGAATCCATTGTTATAACTATATCTCCAGACCATGGTTCAAGTCAAGACAACTAACAATAACGTTTAGTAAAATAAAGGCTGTGCATTTTGAGACTCCTTATCAAATACATAACACACTGGCTTCCTGAAACATTACAACACACATTTCTTCAGGTACCTTGGATGATATTACAGTACATACTTCTTCAGGTACCTTGAATGTTGCTTGAATTTACCATGACTATCAAAGTCCATACTGAAAAGAAGCAAATATGGTAAACAGCTGAGCCTCTGTTTTACTCTTTCCTTTGTTCTAGGTCCAGGAGGACCACAGGATGGGTGCATTAAATCTTTATGTGGAGTACAAGCTGCATATTTTCCACTGTCACCTAAGGTCATCTCTCCACTCAGCAAAGTCCTCCTAATACACAAGGGATATCATTTTAACCTTCTTAAGATAGTTGGAGGATTCCTAATTAAAGAACATTGTAGACATTTTCTGTGCTTATTTGTGAACAAACTATCATTTTTATGAGCTGTTCCCCAAAGAAAAAATATACTAGCTGTGGGTAAAACCTTTACCTTTGGCTACAGGAAATGAAGCTATTAGTTTCCAATACCATTGCATCGGATTCATACTCGACTAACATTTTTTTTATCTGGACCCATTTACTTATGACCATCTTTCATTAGCTTTCACATGAGGTTCTGAGTTCTCCATTTACAAAACTAATCTGTTCTTCTAAAAGATAGGGCCATATGGTATGCAACCCTCAATTTTTAGGGTCAGGTGCTGGATAACATTTGCTACCATTTTGTATTGCCATGCTTCATCACCCATCACTGTTCTGTCTGTGGCCTACATCTGTGGTGAGTCTACTTGTGAGTTAATATATTAAGAATATTTTACTTTGGCTTTAGTTCAACCTCAATACCCTTTTTTATCTTGCATTTGCTCTTCCTTCTTTACTGCATTTGTTGCGTGTGTACTTTATGTTAATTTGTACCTGCATTTAGGAACATAGAGTTGAATCGTACGTTTGGCTATGAGCTGAGTTCCTTTTGAAAAAGATCCATATTTCCTCAGTATCAACATCAGAGGAAAAAAAAAAAGAAAGTATCTGAAAAATTCATCCATGACCTGAACATTGACACCAGCAGCATTAATATCTTGTATGAATTGAACCTACGACACCTCCCACAGTGAATGGAACACCATGACCAAATGTCATATACCTATTGGAGCACATGGCATGGATGAGGAATTACCTTTTTATACAGTGAGATTTCTATCCCATATTTTTTCTTTATGCTACATGATGCTTAAAACTCCATGAGTGGGACCACTGGTTAATAGTGCCATTCCAGTATAATATAAACCAAAGTATACTATGTAGTATTGTCTGCTATGCTAAGTTCACACACACACACACACACACACACACACACACACACACACACACACACACACACACACACACACACACCCCTAACTATACATATATATATATATATATATATATATATATATATATATATATATATATATATATATATCTACACACACATATATATATCTGCCTGAGGACATTTATAAGCCTAGCCAGAGTGTCTCGGCTTTCACCACCCCATTGATTAATTAACTGATCCTGTGTCAAGCAGAGCCAATCAAGTGATCCCAGGGGTGTATTTTCTGTTACCCGTCCACTCGTCAAGGTTTCTCTTGAAGAGTGTTAGTGAGGGGCTCTGCCTGATGTAATTTGAAATATTGTTGTGGCGAGGTTTAGCTCACTAGAGAGGATGGCTCACAGTGACTTGGATTTCTTTAGGTGGAGCATGTCCATTAATTCTGAGTTGGACATGGCTTTGTAAGTCAGGCAGAGATCACTTCTGAGTAAGCGATATGCCACTGAGTACAGCCGGAGTTTTTTCAGTTGGGCTGCATAGGACATATGTTTGAGACAAGTAATCCTCTTGGTGAGGTACTTTTGTGGTCTTTCCAGCTGTTTGAAGTGTCTTGTGAGGTACATCCTAAATGGGGCATTGTACTCTATGATGGGTCTAATGAGTGACAAGTAGAGGGGCACTATAACCTCTTTATTTCTAGATGTGAACCCTTTAGTAATTAGATGGGCCACATAGAAGGATTTCCTAAGTACTTTGGCATTATGATTGTCAAAGGAGAGATTACTATCCACCTGGGTCCCCAGATCTCTTATTACCTCTTCTGTATTAAGGGGGCTGCCACCTATGTGGTAATTCGTGGGTGTTTTGTTTTTCCCAAACGGGATATACATACCAACTCCAGGACTCCACTGCAGTGGAAAACAGGATATATTTCCCCATGTCGGACAAGTGTTTACTTGCCCCGGGAAAAAGTATGTGATTCTGGATATTCATTTTCATTATTTTCATCTCAAGAAAATAACGTTCGACATTATGAGTTTTTGGTAATTGAAAGTAGTCCCATATATATATATATATATATATATATATATATATATATATATATATACAGTACTTAGTCATGCAATTCATTGAACCTTGTTGCAGTCAAACAACCATCAGATCAGCTGATCTTGGGTTGGCTATAGCTATGTAAGTGGCTTTTCCCTTTCATTGCGGTTGTGTGACCATGGAGTCACTAAGCTGGGGGATGTGGATGAAAAGCTTGTTGCCCCCCCCCAACATACACACACATGCAAATGCTTTATTTTACTGTGATTAGTTTATTTTTATGTTAGTATGATGCTAGTCATTGTTCTTATTGTTGTAGTTGGAGAACAGGAAGTGGACAGTCTAGAGAAGTTTCTCAGTTTGCAATTACCATATTGTGTTTTGGGCTATATGTGATATTATTAGTATCTTGGTCAGCTCTGATAGTAATATGCAAATTGTGATGCCTGTGCACTGACCCAGTAATCAAGGAGCTGCAATCCTCACCACTAACACCAGGGATGGGTGTGCACATTGGGAAGAATAACAAATACACACACAGTGAAGTACAATTTCCCTTAAGAGCACACATAGATCACAATCAGTCTGGGGCTGGATTCTCCTTTTCCCTCCAGATCCCCAATAAGACTCCCCACTGACACAGCTATAGGGCACAGATCTCAGCCGAGTAGTCAAGCCATAACCTCCAGTGCCCTATCTGTCCAACTAATGCTTCATGTCCCTGCCCAAGTAGCTGACACATACACACACACACTTTGAGATTTGGTTTATATACACACACAGAGACACTCCTGTGGAAGGCTGGCACAGGTTCTCCATCTATGCACCCTCCTGCCAGGCTATAAGGTAGTAATTACTGCCACCAACTACTCCTATCAGCTACTAAAAAGGCCCTTACCAAAGGCTGTCCAGTTATTGCTGTTCAATATTATCATCCAATCAGTAAGTGTGATGAACAGCAAGGCTTATTTGGAGTGGCTTTGTACACTATCACTATATACATGCAATGTACTCTAGAGCTTAAATTATCTCTACACAAAACAGCCACTGTTGAAAGGTTTAAAAATATTTAATAATAAATAATAAAAACACAAGACAAATATTTTCAATTCAACACAGTGCTAGTCAAGAGTTCTAAAAATCACAGGAAAATGCTTAAAATAATACTGTAGAATAGTCTGACATAAATATAGAAAACATTCAGTCTAAACTCATTATTTTCTATCAATTTCTTAAGAGAAACAGTGAAGTCTGAGATCCTACTTACATATAGAGCAAAGGCAGATTACTGGGGAATTGTCAGCTCTGCAGACAAATGCTTTCTCTCTGAGATCTCTTAAATTGGCAAGACATCACAGCTGACTCATTTTAGATTACATCATTCTTCTCTGATTCCCAGGCTAACAGAAACTCAGAGTTTTAACATTTCTTTGATCTTGCACCTGGCCAGGAAACTACAGCAATAAAAGACATTATATGTGTAAAATCTAGCAATTAACTCTGGTCTCAAAACAATAGAAGGAATTCCTCAGTCTAGACATATATATATATATATATATATATATATATATATATATATATATATATATACACACATACATATATACATATATATAGAAACTGAAATTTAAGTTTAGAGAGAGTGAGAGTAGTCAAGGTTAGGGAGCAATTGGAGAGCTTAGGTTTAGGGATGGGAAGAGGAGTATTAGGAATAGGTAGTGATCAAGGAATTCAGATTTAGGGAGTGTGACTGAAATCTTAGGGTTAGTGAGAACAAGGTAAGCTTAGGCTTAGGGAACAGGAGGGGAGTTTTAGGGAATGGCTATATAGTTAAGTAGGGTCTAGTTGTGGAAGGGTGGCTTAAGTTGGGAAGGTCAGAGTAGCTGGAATAACATAGTTCCAGATTATTTGATGATTGTAATTATTTTTGATGGGTTGAGATTCATTGAAAGCTTCATTGATGTTAGGAGCTCATGATTAAATGAAATAGATATTATATTATCTGTATATGCACACACACACACACTATATATATATATATAATATATATATATATATATATATATATATATATATATATATATATATATACACACACACACACACACACACACACACACACACACACACACACACACACACACACACACACACACACACACACACCACAACTCATAAGTGGTGCACATATCCACTACTGTGCAAGGATTCAAAGTGCAACACTAACAGTAGAATAAATATGTCTAAAATCCATTGTAGTGCAACATAATGCAAAGAGAGTCTAAGACATCCTTTCAGCCAGCATCCTACAAGAAATTTAATCTTTTGTTGATGGCCTGCATCTTGGAAGGGATGGGAGGAAGGAAGGAAGGAAGGGAGGAAGGAAGGAAGGAAGGAAGGGAGGGAGGGAGGAAGGAAGGAAGGAAGGAAGTAAGGAAGGGAGGAAGGAAGGAAGGAAAGTAGTGAGTGTGAGAGGAAGTGAGGAATTATTTGCATAATGAGGTTCTGTATAAAGAATAGGCTTGCCTGAGCTGTACTTCATAATTCATACTATTTAAACTTGCTCCACTCTTTTCTGTCATGCTGTAGACCTTTTGTGACCTCCTAACCTCTCCACACTGACCTAAGCCAGTCTGTTGCTTCCAAGGCTTTATCACACTCAAAACCACCAGGGTAGAGGACATTGTTTTTTTTTTGTTATTCACTACCTAGCAGTAAATTTTTTTTGTTCACTAGCTATAACTAAATGTACTAATAATATAAACTTTTGATTAATAAAGTATTAGGATTGTTTAATGTATGGTCACACGGGTGGCTTATTAAATGGACATTTAATGTGTTGGTTGTAATGATGTGACTGTCATTCTGTCATGGCTGTTGATTTATCAACAATAATTCATTTTTGTAGTTATGAAGATAATGAAGAATGGAAAGGCTGTTGGCCTAGATGACATACCTGTGGAAGCATGGAGGTGTTTAGGTGATAGGTAGGTGAAATGGCAGTGGAGTTTTTAACCAGATTGTTTAATGAAATCTTAGAAAGTGAGAGAATGCCTGAGGAATGGAGAAAATGTGTTTTGGTACCGATTTTTAAGAATAAGGGTGATGTGCAGAGCTGTAGTAACTATAGAGGGATTAAATTGATCAGTCACAGCATGACGTTATGGGAAAGAGTAGTGGAAGCTAGGTTAAGAAGGGACGTGATGATTACTGAACAGCAGTATGGTTTCATGCCAGGAAAGAGCCCTACAGATGCAATGTTTGCTCTGAGAGTGTTGATGGAGAAGTACAGAGAATGTCAGAAGGAGTTGCATTGTGTTTTTGTAGACTTAGAGAAAGCATATGACTGGGTGCCTAGAGAGGAGTTGTGGTATTGTACGAGGAAGTCAGGAGTGTCGGAGAAATATGTAAGAGTGGTACAGGATATGTACGAGGGTAGTGTGACAGGGGTGAGGTCTGTGGTGGGAGTGACAGATGCGTTTAAGGTGGAGGTGGAGTTACATTTAGGATCAGCTCTGAGCCCTTTCTTATTTGCAATGGTGATGGACAGGTTGACAGACGAGATCTGACAGGAGTCCCCATGGACTACGATGTTTACAGATGACATTGTGATCTGTAGTGAGAGTAGGGAACAGGTGGAGGAGACCCTGGAGAGTTGGAGATATGCTCTAGAGAGAAGAGGAATGAAGGTTAGCAGGACTAAGACAGAATATATGTGTGTGAATGAGAGGGAGGATAGAAGAATGGTGAGGATGCAAGGAGTAGAGGTGGTGAAGGTGGATGAGTTTAAATACTTGGGGTCAATAGTTCAGAGTAACAGTGAGTGTGGAAGAGAGGTGAAGAAGAGAGTACAGGCAGGATGGAGTGGGTGGAGAAGAGTGTCAGAAGTGATTTGTGACAGACGAGTACCTGTAAGAGTGAAAGGGAATGTCTACAAGAGGGTAGTGAGACCAGCTATGTTATATGGGTTGGAGACAGTGGTATTGACAAAAAGGCAGGAGTTTGAGCTGGATGTGGCAGAGTTAAAGATGTTAAGATTTCCACTGGGTGTGACGAGGGTGGACAGAATTAGGAATAAGTATATTAGAGGGTCAGCCCAAGTTGGAAGGTTTGGAGACAAAGCCAGAGAGGCAAAATTACGTTGGTTTCGACATGTGCTAAGGAGGGATGCTGAGTATATTGGGAAAAGATGCTTAGGATGAAGCTACCAGGTAACAGGAAAAGAGGAAGGCCTAAGATAAGGTTTATGGATGTGCTGATAGAGGACATGCAGGTGGTTGGTGTGACAGAGCAAGATGCAGAGGACAGGAAGAAATAGAAACAGGTGATCCTCTGTGGCGACCCCTAACGGGAACAGCCGAAAGAAGATGATGATGATGATGATGATGAATTCATTTTTGTAGTGTTGAATCCCATTGCATCCATTTTGTTTGTGGCATTCTGTCAACCTTGTGTACATCTGTTTCTTCTCACTTTTACACCAAATATTTTCCTTCTTTTAGAGCTTTTTTATCATTTTGTGTTATGACCCTGTTTGGTTTCTGAGCTCCTTCCTTTTCCATTATTCCTCATGGTTTTTAACCTTTGCAGTAACAACCACCATGGAATTTTTCCAGTTACCAGAGTACAGCATTGTTATTTTTCACAACATGTCCTACATGTGTGAGTACTCATGCATGTTCACGTCTGGTTACAACTCTGACTGGCTTGTAATGGCATACTTTACAGAGCACTGTTGTCACATGATCATTCACTGGACTGTTACCTATGTGACCTGTTACCTGCTTTCTGAAGGATCATGTTCTCATTCCATAATGCAGACTGCTAAATCTGTTTTCATAATAAGCTGTTACAAAGTGGGATGTCAGAAAACTTTCATTAAAAGTTCAGCACCAATTAAGGACATGGGTACACTTCAAAGCATCACCAAAACATGGAGCCAGATTCCAAAAGCTATTTGCTGACAGAGCAGCATACTGTAGGAAGACTTCAGCACACCAACTGTGGACACGATTTTGGAAAGAACCAACATGATTACTAAAGAACCAAAAAAAAAAAAACAAATAAACTGGAACAGGGTGACAAACCGACACACTGGTAGTAGTCGACGTATTTAATTATTCAGCATGGGATAATTACAGATTCCACGCATACCCATTGGATTCCAAAACACATCATGTGCACCCAGTACAACTTAAATGCAACAAACTGCAATGCTGACTCTGTTTCCAAAATCCTTGGCATGTGCCATACTGCATTGTAAGGAATGGAAGCTATTACCACAGAATACAACTGAATCCGTAATAATGCCAACAAAAATGCTATTTGTAGTGAATGAATTGTAACAGGCATGAATAATGAAAGCCATTGAAAAGGATGTGGCTGTGCTCCCAAGAAGGCATCACAAGCCAGGCTAGAGTGAGAGTGTTGCTGTCCCTAAGCCAACTGTCAGATCAACAAATCATTGGCAGGTACAACAGACAAGTGGTGCAGGCTGTGTGCAACATGTGTGCTCCACACATATCTGTGCAAACATTGTAAGGCACCCTCATCCCTCTTGAAACAAAAGTGTGTCTCAGCCTGGGTGTACTGGCATCTAAGACATACAAAGACACATGGGCGGGTCACAGACAGCTCCCAGTCATATCCTGGCAAAATTCTTGGCAGCAAGTGGAGAACTAGACCAGTTGTATAACCTTGCAAACTTCTCACATGTTCTTGGTGTAATAGACTACACTCACATCCTTTATCAAGACCCCAGTTCATCCAGAGGTAAACAGATACATCAACAGAAAGGGGTGGCCATCCCTGTGTGTGCAGCAGATGGCAGCATAGCAAACATCCTGGAAATGTAATCTGGAAGTGTCCATAATGCTGCTATATGGAGAGAAAGTGGTCTGAGGGCTGCATTCCAACATGGGGAAATACCTGAGGGATTACTACTAGGAAAGCAGAGGAACACAGCTAGTATATAAGTTAAATACATCCCTGTCAACATCATTCATGATTACAGCATATGGTTTCCCCCTACCCACAACAAGTGACTGTGGTTATCCCCTTGAGCCAAGGCTAATGACCCCATACAGAGAACCATCAAACCATGCACAGAAGGCCTGCAACAGAGTGTACACAACAAAATGAAATACCATTGTGTGTCTGTTTGGTGTACTGAAAGCTAGGTTCAGATATCTGGACACATCCGGGGGTGCACTGCAATATACACCTAAGAAGGCAGCCCAGATGATAACAGTGTGCACCATACTAGACAATATGCTAACAACAGCACATGGTGGTCAAGCCGCAGGTGTGGATGAACTACACCAAGAACCCCAGATGTCTGAAGATGACATCCTATAGGTACCAGAGGAAGAGCACAAGGACATAGAGGGCAGAAGACATGGATGTGGGTGACAGAGGGTGCAACCACAGATCCAGGCCTAGGCAACATGGCAGCATCTGACACACAAATCTGAGTCATGACAAGCCACACATACAGAAATACACACATTAAACATTGATGCTCGGGTGTTCCCCCACCACAGCAGCACAGATTGCATCTAATGGCAGTTACCCAATAGATGTACATGCTGAGCATCAGACATAACATAATCATAACATATAAAAGTATGAACATATACAAATCTAGAACTAAAAGAACCAAAAACATTAGATTCAGCTGGTCGAACACAAACAGCAGCTGAATTAAAATAATAAAATGAACAAACAGCCAGCAAGGCAGAAGAATAAAATCTGTGCACACCTGCTACACACCTACATCTACTGAGATGGTCAGTATCAATGTGTTGTGGGTAGCTGTCAATATCAGCATCAGTTCCAACATGGGTATGCTGTCCACAGCCTTCATCCTATCCGCCATCCGATATCCCCTCATTGTCAGAATGGCTAGGCAAGTTTTCCTCCACATCTAAGGCTACAGCTCCATCCATATCGCTGTCATCATCTGGGCTTGTTTGTTTCAACATGTCAGTATCCTGTGTACCAGGGGCCATGCTACCATACTGATATACATCAGATACAACAAAAAGGTCAGTGAATGGGCTAATGGAGAATAAAGGCAGTTGATGTGCTAAAACAAGACACAGATGACACAGATAATGAGAACATGCTTACATCACATGCTGTATATTAATGACATATGACAAATATATCTCACTGGAATGTTACAGATGCAATGAGGTCTTGTCTGTGTATGGGCCATGGAATCTATATAACAGAGAGTTGACGATTATGTTACATGTCCAACATGCCTGCCATCTGTGAGGAATATAACCATAACACACACCAAGTCCTCATGGGAAGATGGCACTGGAGAAGAGGGATGAAATGAAACTGTTGTATGGAAACAAAATCATAAACATACCATTCTTAATCTCATCCTTGCCAGCATGGACCATTCCAGTAGTGTTAAAATATATAGTAGGTACTACATACACATACAGGTTGTTTGTACACCAGATGCTGATGTAGGCTGTCCTATGAAAGGATAGATGTACAGAGTATTAATGGAGGGGGCAAAAACAGAAATAACAACAATGACATGTATGACAGAGAGGTAATAGCATAACACTGGCACCCTTCCAATGTTGTGAGTTCACATGTTGCAGTGCAGATCCTGCAGTGGTAAAGTGAAGAGAAAGATAACACAGTCATGTATGCAGGCAATGTAATAGTTATATGATGACATACACAACACAGTAACAGGGTCTGCTGATACTCACATGAAGTACAGCCCACCTGCTGGCCAGATGTCCCTGTGTAGAAAAACAGAGACACTAATGTCATGTAGCACAGGTCTGCTGCACATTGTTGCAACCTATGAACATAGATTCATAGATTAGTACTAAGCTAACTGCCCTTGTGGGCCATTTTAAGCCTAGCCACTTATCTCTTGTGGGACTCAAACCCTGCACTTTGTGTTTATAAGGCAAACACCTTAACCATTAGGCCACCCTCCCAACATGTTGTGGTAACATACCTGGTCTGCCTGTAGGTGCACCTGCATGGCTTGTGTCCCCGGGTGATGCATGTTAGAGAAATAGTATAAAAGTAAACAGTAGTGGCATGACATGAGGTTAAAGCAATAACTGGTAGTGGTCACAGCAACAGTGTATGGAGACACTCACCTGCTGTTTTTCAGAAGTAGATGGACCTGTGAATGTTAACACAGACAACATTACACAAGTTGGTTGCACCGTTATGTCTGTGCTGCAGTTGTATGGCTACATGCTATTACACTTACTCTGATCATCATCACCCTGTCTGGACCAATGCGCACAATGCAATGCAGTTGCTGCAACACAAAAATTACAATATATGAATATGCATGCAACAGCAATATGAGATGATTTACTCTATATGCATCAACATTATTCAAAGTATCACATAAATTTATGGCCTGGAACACCTGCTTCTATCCCACCACTGGTATGTGGAGCTCCCCACTCACTGTACACAGGGATGCAAGAAACTATGTGATCTCACCAGGATGCCTCAATGGTGGCCCACCACTGGTGGCATTGCTTGATCTCTCATACCATTGTACCCTGTTGGTTGCATGGAGGATCATGTCAGAGCTGCATCGACAATAGCCTTTACAGGATCTATTGTGACCTCCAACCACATTTATCATGTTGGTAAGGTCAGTCCAGACTTCATTCCTCCATACTGTATTTCCTGCCCATCCAAGGAGCCTCTGTCCAAGTTGTTGTAGTGCATCTATTATAACCTAATTCTCTTGTAGAGAGAAATTGTCTCCCCTAGATCTGTTTGCCATCTGAAAGACAAAGTATATGCACATGTGTAGATTCATGTGGGAGCCCACATATGGAGATGATTATGTGGACAGCTTATGCAACTGTAAACACTATGCATTCCTGTGCAATGCAAAATTCTGTGCATTACTCACTGGGACATATAAAACCATACATCAGTGCCTGCATACATAACACTTGAAAAAGTAACATAACTTGTGACATCAGTAGAGGCTCTCAGTGGGATTTGAGCCCCTTACAAAGGCTATCATAGAAATGGAGGTCCAAACACAACAGCATTGTTCTACAAGAACCACATGCATTTTACATTAACACTGTATACAAACATATGAGTACAACAGAAATGTGTGATGGCTGTAACTGTAATGCAATTGCAGCCTAAACAGGCAACCAGTGTAAAACAATCTGTCATATGGCAAGTGCAAGCCAAAGATTGTATGGATCCTTTTTGTTTTGACTCAGTAGTTGTAATACTTGTTTTAAGAATCATCAATGAACAAATATATATATATAACAGTAAAAGGAATACATACACTGCATAGCAACATATGGATAATGTCAGAATCTTTAGTTTTTCGTGCATACACAATAGAGTGTATGGAGTCACTTGCAAGATATAAGGTAAATCTGTCTTTATGTACTGTTCAGTTTTGCCATTTACATCTGTCTGTACATCTTATGGAAATTTACTGCATGTTCTTTATGCAAATGACAACACCTGTATGCATGCAGGTAAATCCCATACCACTCTAATAAGTTACAAGCATTTTATCAGAATGCACACATTTTCCATAAATGCATCAATCTGAAGAGATACATTTGATAAGGAGTAAAATTGACATAGGTAAATAATGAGCTATTATTCGTCAAAACAGCAATGGTAGCAGGTGCCAAATTACCTTTGCAGCTACCTATGACTCAGGTATAACTGAAAGCAAGAGCAGCTATGTACATACATCTTTTAAGTGCCATTTGCAACATACATAAATAATGTGGTTCACTGAAATTCAAGATTTTGAAATCCCATTTGTGCATGTCCTTGCAAGTTCTCGAAATACGACACATTAACCAACACCTCAATACAATGGGAAGGTGCTCTGCATGAGTACCCAGTAGATATCATTAAACAGGACCATGTGTAGCACATACCCATTATCTTCCAGTGATTTGATAATATGACATAAACACCACATTTAGATATTGATTTTGATACATTCACAGATCAGATCATTGCTACATGCAAACTGAGTGGGGCTAATGGTGAGCAATTTTCACATCTGTGCTTTTCTGCATTGGATTATTGACATTATCAGCATTATCAAGATGGCTACATCCAGGAAACTTCTATGCATCTGGATGCCCAATTGGTCCGAGGAGGAGAGCACCCAGAGGGTGACCATCTATGCTGGCATAGAACGTCACATGAGAGCCAGACCATGGAACTTCACAATGATCAACATTTGGAACCAGATCACAAGGGAGCATATGGGGATCTAAAAGAATGGAATGCAGGTTCACCACCTCTATGATGACCTTCATTGGACTGACACAGAGGAACTTCGCTGGAGGATAGCTGAGGTTCGTCAACAGCCAGTAGATGCCTACAGTAAGTGTCACAGTCTTACATATACCTGAGCATTCCTACAAAATCTAGACTTATACCTGTGTTCCAAGTATATCAGATATATGCCTTTTAAAATCATTAAGTAGCTGTTCTGACAATTTGCTCATCTGGATAATTAAAACGATGAAGTAATTGTTCTCCATATAAATATGAGTTCTATTCCCATAGGGTTTATTTATTCAATAATGTTTATAATGTACATATTGCACATTGTAGAGCTACATCTGTTTTCCAACAAATATCAACATCATGTCATGTCATGTATTACCAACACTTATAGTGCATAGGCCGCTGATGACTACGCTTTTCATAGTTATCCATAATACTTCAATAGTATCGCTTTGACTACCTGTGTTTGTGTGAATAATAACTCATAAATAACTTAACTACTCTGTTCCTCTTAACAAAGTGAACATTTTCATTACAGTCCCATTCGTTTAACCCAGAAGGAATGCTTGTCCAACTGGCTACACATAACTTTTCACTTATAATATCTGCTGTGCTGATAGCTGTTATTTATGTAGATCATGGTAGCCTAGAGCATTTATGTGTCTAATGTTACTGTATTCGTCCATTATCCACAGGAATACAGATACATCCACAAATGCAGTAATTGTTTGCTCAGAAAAAACATGTGCTGGTTTGTTAGCTCTGCTGTAATGAAATAGACCATCCTTTATATATGTCGGCATGGTGTGGATTTGACTCCACATAGGGAAAAAATATTGTTATATTCTTATCATTGTGTCTTTCATACACTGTCAAAACTGCTGCTCTGCATTCATGCTTATTGATATTAAGTAAGTTTGTGCATGCTTACAAATAATTTGATTCTTCATCAGATTTCTACAAATATCTCAGTAATCCATAATGTTCTGTCAACAGCAACTCTTTATATATATTGTTATGTGCAAAGCTTGGAACAGACTTGTATATTTCTGCCAAAAGGTTTTGTGGAATATGCTAACATTTGCAAAATTACTTTCATGTGTAATGATATCATTCGCTTCAACAATCTTCTCATCCATATATTCGGAGGGAGTCAGATGGTCAGACATATAGCTGGAATGCAGAACAGGGAGATGCACTGATGTATGCATTTGATTTGTGATGTGTACTTTGCCAGTGAATATCTATACATGTATTCTTCCCACATAAAATATATTATTGTGTCCCTGATGTACAGTACATTGTAGCTGTCTGTTAACAGTAGGTATGTGATACATGGCAGTGTTCCGTTCTCTGAGGGATGAAGGTTTTCATTTGCTGTTATCGGTTGTGACCACTGAGATGATATGCATTCATTCTTCCAACTTATTTTCCTAAATGTCCAACATGTTGTCCTTTTTGTAAATCATAAGCTATGATTCATGTTGGTACCCCATCCCTGCACATTCATAACTCCAAGTCTTTTCACTGCATTCCCACCTCCAAGTCTTTTCACTGCATTCCCATCATGCACTCCCAGGTAAACTAGTAGTTAGGTGTCAGGGTTAGAGTGTGGATATAGCTTAAAGTTGCAGGTTTGAATCTGAGGTCCCCAACTCTGTGTTCGATTCTTTTCCAAGATGTAAAAGACTATGTATATTTAACATTATGAAATGTATATGGTGATTCTGTGATGTTCTTCAACAGAAACATTTTTATAACTTGATCTGAGAAATGTACGTCACTGTTATTTGAAGACTACGTCATTCATATTTGCTCTAGCACATGAAGAGGACAAGAGTCATAACCATGCCCTCTTTGTCAAGCAGATGCACAGGCATGGAAAATCATGTCCAGGGAATGGTTACCTACACGGGAAAAGTATGCATCGCCCACATATTTTTCGTAATACAGTCAAAGAGCAAGAAATGTGAATTTCCAGGCTGCATGTTTCAGATAAAGATTTTGAGAGTGAGCTGGATATATTAAGAGTGAAGTTTAAGGATAAGAGATATATGGACAGGGATATAGACCCCCTCTTTTGTGAAGTTAAGGATTTAAGGAGTGGATTACCTAAACCCTACTTTTCTGAGCAAGAGGGTGAACATAAGGGACAATTTAAAACTTCAGTTGCAAGATCCATACCTGCGACTATTCATTATTCAGCAGGTTGTGGTCAAATTACTCAGATTTTTCTGAAGCACTGGGATATCTTGTTAGCTGAACCCAGGATTAGGGATATAATAGGTGACAGACCTGCTTTTTGTTATAGAAATAAAAAGAATATGAAGAGAATGCTTTATTAGAGTTCCTGAACAGACACAGGTCATAGCTACATCACCATGTGGGCATTGTAATTATTGTCCATATATAAGCACTACTACCGGTTTTCAGCATCCTGATACAGGATGCTTTTTTAAACTCAGCCACAGCAACAGTGACAGTGAAAATGTCATTTATTTGGCCAGCCATGAGCAATGTAAATCATTCTATATAGGGAAGACCAATAGACCTTTTAAGCACCGCATTAGGGAGCACTTATATAAAATCAGGGTGGGCAATATGAATAATGCATTATCGGAGCATGTTTTAGCAGAAGGAGCACATCATACCTTTAAATTCATGGTTATTGATAAAATAATGTCTAATGATAGGAAAAATTACCTTAGGACTTTTACTGAATCCATAGAAGCCAAGTGGATTATAAGGCTAAGGGCTGACTGTCTGAAGGGGTTAAATGATCGTGTTTCTTTTTGTCCCTTTCTTAAAATGAAAGGTATACGTTAGGGTTATATAAGGAATGAGAATTTTAAATGTGTACCTCTTCAATTGTTAATTATTGTTAATTATTGTTAATTAAGTGATTTATATTGTGTCTATTTAAATGGTTTTATGGTTTATGTGTTTTAAGGTCTGAAGAAGCATTTTTGTGAAAGCGCTCACCTGCTATTAAAGTGTTTATATGCTACGACTATTTTGCTTTATTATTTATTTCAGTGCTTTCTACAGCACAGACTTAGTTACCTATTAGTTCAGTGTTCTTACTGTGGTGTTTATTTGTTTTGTGTTTTTTTTGTGACAGCACATTTTGTTGTGTTATTTGTTTAACCCATTATTTAACAATGTTTTTGTACCCCTGTTACCCTGCCCTATGTTGCCTACCTTACCATGGGTTGTGTGTATGTCACCTCGTGCTTTCCTTGATGAAATCCTTATATCCTCACAGATATCTTTCTTATTGTAGGAGATTTGTGTCATTGTCATTGTGCATCTTTATATGTTTGTTTTTGCTTATGTATTTGTTGCTTCAGCCATTGGCAGTGCAATAACATCAGATACAGCTACTGTACTGGCTATGTTCAGCTGCAGCACACATCTGGTTATACTTATACTGCTAGCTACTACAAACAGACAAAGGCAAACAATAAACACACTAAACTGAAAAAAAAAAAACTAAAACGATATATTCAGAACAAACCGAAGACACTTTTATTAAAGCGCTTTCCAGGCATTCAATGACTTGGCGCTTTCAGACAATAGTGAGCACCCTCTTCTCAGCTCAAATAGCACCTGCAATGATAAAAATAACAAAAACAGTAATTAAATTAAACAATCATCCTTTAACAAAAAATCAACATTCTTTAAAATTAATCAGAAAAAAAGCCAAATGGCTTATAAAGTTAAACCTTAAAAGCAAAGCAGAACTTTAAAAAAAGCTTATAATAAAATAAATTAAAAATTAAAGTGCCAAGGACACCAACACAAACAAAATTGCTACATAGCAGAAAACAAATAAATCAACAAAAAAAAAATAAAATTTAATTTAAAAAATAAATTTAAAAAAAAAAAAAAAAAAAAAAAAAAAAAACAAAAAACAAACAATATATAAAAACCAAAGGCAAGTTTTTTTTTTACCCTACATTTTCAATTTACAATTTCAGCTAACAACATTTCTTTGAGACTTTAGATTAGGTATTAAATAAGAATGCAGTCAAAACCTGCCATCTTGCCATTCTAATTCTTAATTTCTAAGGGCCAGGCATTAATCTCATCCTATTAATTATTTGAGGTGAGAAGAAAAAAAAAAAGAAATGGCCAGGGGAAATGGCCAGCCTAGCTATAGGGGAGAGGAGCTTTTTGTTGAGAAGTCAGGGCAATGGTGGCCCCCTGGTGGTGGCTTTGGTTACTGCTGTATTATGGCTAGCTCAATGTAGACCACATTTGAAGATCGAGATTTAAGATCCGCTTTTTAAGCAAAATGGTACACTGGGGGTACATGTTTTGTTTTTTTTGGAAAGGACCACAGGATGCTATTGCTGACTTCAAACTTCATTGCATTTATTTTTACTTTGACTTTTGACTTTTTTGGGGGGTTGTTTATATTATTGGGTTTGGTCATCTTTCTTGACAAAAGTATCCAATGTCAACAAAAAAAAAAAAGTCCAAAAGTTCCAAACCCACCTACTCTAATGCCCTTCTGCCTTTCTCCATTTTTCAAGTTGTCACAAAAGAGAAAAAGAGAGGGAGTTAAGGGCAGCTTGTTAGAGGCTGAAGATGGTTGGAGGAAGTCAATTTTTTTGGGAGGAATGTAAATTTGTTGAAAATGTTTATAAAGAGATGATATCCCCTTGCCACTTGTGCACGGCCACTTTGCTAGTTTTGGGGTAAATGCTGAAAGTTGAGAACTATGACTTACCCCATTGGAAGACCTAAGAACACATACAATAATAGAAAATGTTATTAGGTTCTTTTGCACTTGCCACTGACCATTCCTATTACGTTCTACCTTGGCTTAAAAAATTGGGCTTTTTGCCGCTAATGACCCTCTAGCTTCAAGCAAGGTTTTAAAGGTATCAAGTCACTTTTTGATCAAGAAGAGGTTGAATTTGTCTTTTTTTACTTCAATAATCTTTACCAAGTAACTTGGGGCCCAAAGGAATGATAAAGGAATGGTTGTCATGTCGGTAAAAACACAACCTAAACACCCCCTATCAGGTCAACATTTATCAGGGGTTCATTAAATTCACTTTTTCTTTTCCCTGTGACTCAATGGGAGTAGTTTCGTGTGTGTCAGGATTCAGAGCCTTTTTATTGGTGCAAAGTAAAACTGAAGTGCAGCTTAAGCAAACTATATTAGCACTATTATGCAATCACTAAATGTGTGACCTACGAATGCCCCAGCTAGGCACATTAATGATCACTGGCCATTTCTTTAAGTTTTCAGTTCTCACCCAAATTAATAAGGATGATAGAGGTGGGCCCTGGCAGATTAATCTTGAAATCGAAGAATTAAGATGGCAGGTTTTGACTGCATCTTATTTAATGCCTGGTCTCAAAGAGACCGTGTCCATTAAATGCTGTCTCAAAAGATTAGTCTTGAAAAGGTAGATTAAAAACATGCCTTTGGTGGCTCTGTTTATATTTTGTTTGTTTTTTGTTTTTTATTTAGTCTTTTTTTGCCCACCTTTTCTAAAAAGGTTTAGATTAAATTAAATTTTATCGTTTCTATGTTGATTTATTTGTTTTCTGCTATGTAGCAATTTTGTAAGTGTTGGTGTCCTTGGCACTTTTTAATTTATTTTTATTATAGCTTGTGCCTTTTTAAAGTTCTGCTTTATGGGTAGTATTTAATTCTTAAGCTTACATTTGGCTTTTTAACTGATTTATCTTTAAAGAATGTCTGATTTTTGTTAATTACTTGATTGTTTAATTTATGCATTAAGGCTTGCTATTTATTGAAGCTTGCAAGCATATGCTTTTGTCTGAGGAAGGGAAGTCATTGAATTTCCTGAAAGCGCTCACGTAATAAAGTGTCTGTTTGTTCTGCCTGAAGCAACTAGTCCTGGTTTTCGTTTATACTTATGTTTTACACTGTAACCAGCGTATATTTTTGAAATTCATGTTTGATAACCTGATTTTTTTTTTTATATAGCTGCAATGTTAAATTTGTGAACATATATTATTCTTACGTCATTGGTGTGTGTATCTGTATTAATGTTTTCACGTAAATTCCAGTTAAGCCTCTGACAATCATACATATATGCCTAAACCTGTGTGTTGCCTTTGACATGGAATATCTGTGTGACATATGCATTCCATTACATGGTTGTTTGGGTTGTGTACACCTACTGGTGTAAGTAGCAGCCAGCTTGCTGCTTTACTCCAGTGCTGCTTGGCACTGTGATTGGTTGCTTGCCTTTCACATGCATGGTTGGAGATTCTGTTCTGTCCACTGCCAGAATTGTCTAGCATTTAAAGCTCTGCATCTGCTCATCTGTGATGTTGCTTGACTTGCACTGCTGACAGACTGCTTGGATATGGGTTTATTTATCCAGTGTGTACTGTGATCCATATTTATTACCCTGCAACACACCTCTACCATTGGTCATACAAATCCAGGTTTGACTGCCACACAGTTTGCACCATGTCGTAACATGATAGTGCACAGGTAGATTTGTTTTTCTGCATTTCACCATGACTGGTATGCATCTCCACCCTGTTTGACAACGTTCCATTGCCTGTGTTGTACAGTGTGCCATCTGTATAACTTACCTATCCTTACTGTTTTTTCCAACCTTTATCTGTTATGTGTTATGTTATTTGTTCTATGGTTATACCTGCTGTGATGGCCTTCTCCTCCTCTTTCCCTTTCTTTACCTTTCTTTCTATTCTTAAATAATTGTGGCCTATTCCAACAAAAAATATTGACCATGTTCTCTAACTTTCCCTCAGGTTTCCTATTCAAACATACCTCTTGTGTGTCCCTCTTCTTCAACCATACCCCATGTCTGCTTTTCTTTTTCCCAATTTCCTTGAGTGCATGCGTTATCTGTGTTCCCAACCCTTGTCCCACACCCATTGTTAGTTAATGTTAGCTGTAATGATGTGCCTATGATTGCCCTTTGCCGTTATTAATTTTATTAAATCATACAGATTCCATCAGAATCCATAAGTGATAACTAGCATATTTTCATAATAATAGACTTATACAGATGGCCGGTAGTTGTCTGGAAGCTTATTAGAGAGATTCTGTTATAGACATGTATTTATGAATGTCAGGATGCTTAGAATGTGAGATTCTTTCTGTAACTTTGTTAATGTACATCACACTTTGAAAACAATTTTTATTACTTACAGAGTACCTGTCACTGATATACATTGTGCCATTTCTACTGAGATATTCCTTTCTGCGCCGACATATTTTAAGTTCCCTGTGGCATATTACATAGTTATCTGCAACATTTCCACTAATACTGGCATAACGCATGGGATTCCATGAACCTTATGGAATTCAACCCATGGTGAATCCCTTTATCCCAAGGTACAGTGACATCAAGTTAATTATAGTAATGCAGTGTGTGGAGGATTGCTTCCACGCAAAAACGTAGATTTTTTTACTACTTCAGACAAAGCAATTGTCTTAGCAAGGCTACTGTTGCAGAATTTTTTTTTGTCATAACTAACTTGTCTTCATTAAAATGTTTTAACATCTGTCTGCAGTGCTGCCCTGTTCACACTGCCTGACTTGCAGCATGGCGCCCTGTTTCAGTGCCTTGGGCAGCCATCAGCTTGTACTGTTTCTCAGTCCTCCACCTGCTCTATGCTTCTGTGTTTAATGTTGTTCTGATAACTAGTACATATTGCAGTGGAATTTAAAGCTCACTACAGTTTTTTAGTGCAGAGAAGCTTATGTATGACACTTTTTATGTATTCATTCATTCAATTTATATGTAACATACTTACTCAATGAGTGAGAATCCAAAGCAGAGAGAGAGAGAGAGAAAATATGCTTGATAATTCTGGAAAATATATATATAGTGCATGCAATGTTTTCCTGAGGAGTTATATATAGCATATAAATATGTAAAGATGAGAACTTTTTCAAATACAAAATTACACAGCTGCTTAAAGAAAAGCTTCAGTGGAAGAACATTCTGAGTTGCATAAAGTGATTCACACATAAGAATAAGGTATGAAGGAGTTTCACAACGCAGTAACAAACATAACGGAAATTGAACTTGCCCATGTTTCATGCCTACTTAATATCAGGATGAGTTACAGATAAGTTATTAAATAGAGCAGAATTTATATATGTTCTAACAAGGCAAATTATTTATTCACCTCAGTGGGAAATTGGATATAAGAAAAAGAAAAAAAAAAAAAAACCTGCAAAAAAGAGCAAAACAAAATAACATTGGCTGCATAACCAAAATATATAGAGAAACAAAGTCATGTCTATCCTACAATGAAAACAATCAAGGAATTTTTATTTAGCTCAGGTAGTCAAAAGAACATTCTCATTATACAACGACCCTATTAATATTCCAAAACGTGCAAGCTGATTGGTCAGCGTGCATGTTGTAAATCAGAGTTATAGTAATGGAAAAAGGTCCGGTCGCCTGGACTTTTTCCGTTAGTATAAGTCTTTTTTTACAGCAACGGAGAACACAGGAACTCCGTTGCTTTTTATACACTGTCTCGCTATGTTAAACTCCTTTAACATAGCAAAACAGTTTGCAAAAAGCAATGGAGATCTTGCTTTCTCCATTGCTTCCGCCCACAGCTCAGATGTACTGCGTAAGCATACGCATGCGCAGTACATCAGAACTGCCACAGTATACCAGACAGCTGCGGAAGGGCAGCAAGGAGGCATTATACAATGCCATTATTTAAGAAAAGCAATTATTTTTTTTCTTAAAGAATGTCATTGTATAATAGCAATAACCCACTTTTGGGTGTGGGTAATGCTGGATTTACTCACAGTTATCTTTGTTTGGCCACTCGGGCTTCGCCTTCATGACCAAACCACACCAACTGTGGGTAAATCCAGCATTACCCACACCAAGGCATGGGTTATTGCTATATTATTCACTTTAAAATGCATCATTGTTATGATGTGCCATCTTCACTAATATTCATGCCAAATATATTAGAAAAAGCAAATATATATATATATATATATATATATATATATATATATATATAAATCTGAACAAACAGAATTTTTCAACACATCACATATATTTTAATTCCATCAGTACACATGGGAGAGCACATATCCTGTGTTTTTAGTATCTGAGGCAATATAAAATAAAAATAAGTTATAGAGGTGGTGCTGTTACATTTAGACACTTTAATCTCATGCACTGCAAATGTATTCAGTTCTAATCTTGGAATGGTGCATCCTTCATGAAACAGGTAGTTTGTTTTGAGCTTGATTTTATTCTGAATATGGTGATACATAAAACTGTATAAGAGAAGAATTGTAAAATGTGATTGGTGCAGAAGGATGTGGGTTCTATTCCCACACCGCATAAATGGATTGCTGACACTATAGTGCAGCTTAAGGGGGTGCTGTACCCTGGAGTGTGTCATCTTTTGGATGGATGTTGAACCAAGTTTCTGCTTGAGTTGGTGGTATCTAAGGGGGATGTAAATGATTTTATGACCCCTATCTAAAAGAGTAAAGAGTAGGGAAAGTTTCCTGGTGCCCTGTGCAATTTTCCCTAGTGGTATAAATACCGCCTCAAGTCTCCCTTGAAAAGAAGCCACTAGTCCACTGGGACTAACCTGGTTAACAAAGGATAAATAACAAAAAAAAATCCTACAAGCTTTGCTTTTCTCAATTAAGTAAATACTACCTTACTACTAGATTTATGAATATAGAGCCTAGTACTTTGAAATTCCTAAGACATGCTTAGAGGATTAGAGGACTAACCAAGTTTGAGATGCTAGAGGTAACTGAGAAGCAGGATTTATGCATGGGTAATGTGCCATATTTTAATACATTTACGTATGCTCATCTCTCTCTCTCTCTCTCTCTCTCTCTCTCTCTCTCTATACTTCTCTTTCTATGTATATATGGGTTACTTGATTTTTATCTGTTTCTTTTCACAAAAGAAAAGAATATGTGCCCAATTAAGTGAATGTGTATTCCATCAAATAGATATTTGGTTTAGTGCTGGTCATGTGTAAAGCAAGAGGATGGATTTGGGAGGTCGTAAGGGTTTGGGGGTGGGAGTGTGTGTGTAAGGTGTGTTACTAGGTAAGGGTTAGAGTAAGAGTGAGGTAAGGGGATATATGTTGTTTTGAGTTATATGGAGTGTGTATCTGTGTGTGTGTGTGTGTGTGTGTGTGTGTGTGTGTGTGTGTGTGTGTGTGTGTGTGTGTGTGTGTGTGTGTGTGTGTGTGTGTGTGTGTGTGTGCACATGTGCGTGTGTGCGTGTGTGCATGTGTGTGTGTGTGTGTGTGTGTGTGTGTGTGTGTGTGTGTGTGTGTGTGTGTGTGTGTGTGTGTGTGTGTGTGGATTAGGTTTAGAGGAAGGGCACACACACACACACACACACACACACACATAAAGGTATGTGTGTGCCTGTAAGTGTGCATGTGAATGTGCATGTGTATGTATATGTCTATGTGCGTATCTAAGTATGCATTTCTATTTAAGTCAGAAAGTCTATACTTCCCCATTTCTTCAATAGACATGTCTGTCAAGTGACATGTACCTGGACTTTTCATTCACTGTAAACTTCCAGCAGGTCGACTGTGCTATTAAAATGCCATGGGCATTCTGTTACACTCTGTGCCCTTACCTGCTTGTGCTGTCTCAACACACTCTATTGTGCAGAACCAGATATATTGTGCAGCCTTACTTTAATGTCCTCCACCCAGAATCATCTACTATAGATAAATGCAAGGTCATCAGTCTGCTATACCATATGCCTATTTTATTCCTTGTTTCTTTCACTCTTCAACAATCCACCATCCTATTACTGTAATACACAAGGCACAAAGTGATAAAAAATAAGCCAGGTCAGTCTTAACCCCCCCCCCCTCCAAAACATAAACATCATCACTCAGTTAGTGCAATGTGGAAAGATGAGAAAAATAAATGTGAAGGTTTAAACAGCAGCAGACAGATACGGATATAAAGTAGTCCCACTCTTCTGTTTCTGGTTCCCTCTTTTTTTTTTTCCTTGGTAAAAAGACCATAAAAATAAAGGATGATAACTAGGTAATAGCTGCATTCTCATCTGTTGGTCTAGCCTGTATCTTCACCTTTGTTGTCACAGTTCTATTACTGCGGCTAGTGGCCTGCTACAAATCAATATGCATCAGACTCTCAGTAGCCATCTTGTTATGCAGCAGTACTTTTGTAGAAAATAGAAGTTTCCTCCAAAAAGGAATTCTAGAAAGCTGAAGTCTTATACTCAGCTACTTGAGTGGTGCATTTTACTTGTTCTGTCCTTATCATATAACTAGTCTAAACTTCAGTGTTAAAAACACATATTTTTTCACTGGAAACAAAAGTATCATATTTATCTTATCGCCACAGATGTAATTAGTGTTATTAAAATGTATTTGCTTTACTTCAATAACATCCCAGAAGAAAAAATAACACAAATAAATAGTTTGTAGTTGTACTGCCTCCAGCTCTGTTCACTAAATATTTTCCTTTTGCTTCAACAGTCTTTCCCTATTTGAATTCTCACATTTCATTTCCTGTCTTCTGAATCAATCAACAGATCAACCCGCTGTTATAGCACTATAATTACGGATGTTTTTATATCTCTGTAAAGTTTCCTTAGGATGTCTCATTCCGTGTCTATAATCTTTCTGTAGAACTAGTAGCCAGTCATAATACCATTTATTGTTGTACTGGTGCAAATAACATGGTTAACAAGGTAACAATCTAGTACACAAAAGTGAAATTCTTAATAAATACAAATAACATTTTAAATGTATTTATTATTTGTTAACCGGGAAAGTCCGACTTGGAACAAAGCCAATTTTCAGCAGAGGCCTGGGGAGAAATTTTACAGATATATGTCTTTGAAAGTGGGAGGAAACCCACACAAATGCAAGGAGAACATGCAGACTCCACACAGAAGGCACCCTAGCCAAGAATCAAACCGAAAAACCTCTTGCTATGAGACGACAATGCTACCACTGCACCACTGCGCCATAAACAAAATGCTTACTTGACGAAAATGAAATAGGAATTAGCTCCATTCATGTTTTGCCCCAGTCTTTACTCTGACATAAAGTACAGTTTAAGTGATCTGTGCTAACAGATTCTCACTCGCCATTCACATCTACGACAACCAACATCATATTCATGGTGGTGTATTTTAGGGGAAGATTAGCAAATGGTTTCCTGATAACAGTGAACGTGTACTCAAAAATACTTTTTGAATGTTCAGCAAATATAAATTCTCTAGAATGGCAGCAAGTTGATTGACAGAGACATAGAGATTATAGCTTCTGACTTATTTTCATTCTTGCCTGTATATACATCAGTGCCCAGATTACTATGATGTCATAGTGCTCAAATATCAGTTCTGCACTGCCTCCAAAACGTCTTACATTCTGCCATTCCAGATGTCTATAACACTCTGTGTAAGTAAATGTGTGAAACTATATGGCTTAGTAGGCAAAACGTGCACATTTTAGCAAGCATGCTGATCAATGAACAGATGAAAGAAAAGGTTCTGAGCCTGAACACTGGCAAGAATTTTCTGTATCCTTTTCCCTTCCCTGTTCATGAACACACCAGTGATGGCATTAAAACCAGGAAGGGTGTCATGTCACATCATCAGCAAAGCATTAACCAGGTATCTAACAATATTGTGTGAAATGAAGCAGAGGGGGGGTGCATGCCATGCATATACCTTGAGCAGTTGAGAGAGGGCCGTAGAAGCTGGCTTAGGATAAAGAACAGTGACACACATGAAAGAAGGTGAAAAGAAGGTTAGAATGAGGACACAGTCTATCTTCCAGCCCTATAATCTTGCAAGTGTTTGGATCTTTATTAGTTGTACTCTATGCCATTTGTGTATATGTAAATAGCTGCAAACACAGAGCACATATACATTTCTACATGTGTGTGCCTGAGCTGTGGTATTCTTTTTTGTTTATAATATGTGTGCCACATAATGTAAAACTCAAATGTTTGTCATTACTTAGTGACTTCATTCCTCAGTGATTTACCAGAAAACACAGATTTTTTTGAAGGAGAGGCCAAACATCTGAGACAAAAATCAGGACATTCTGTGAAATTCTGAACAGTTTAGAAATATGTCATGACTCACACTTGGGTATTGCAGACCTGTGTCACAGTTAAGACAAGTGTGGTACAAACAAGTAACAGCTAACCATGGAAACCAAAGCTGCTGCTACAGCAAAGTAGCTCTGCACTTTTTGCATGCAACTGTAACAAAACAAATATATGCAGTCACACATCACACATGGATGCACAGATGACACTAAAGGGTGTATATTACGATATCGAACTTTTAAAAGTTCGAACGTCATATGGTCGACATCATATGATCAAACTTTTAAAAGTTCAAATGTTTCAATGGAGATCTCCGTACAGTGCAGAATAGGAAGATTTCCCTTTCCTGCACTGTAGTGCGATCTCAGAGTTGGTATATTTAAAGTGCGGGGAGGGTGAGGGGTGCATGGGGGCTTGCACCCCCTGCTTAAAATGGTCAGGTAGGTTTTTTCTGTTTATTTTTTTTTTTAGCTTTTCAAACTTTTAAAAGTTTGATCATATGGCTTTGTCCATATGACATTCAAACTTTTAAAAGTTTGATAACGTAATATACACCTGACAATACATGGTCGGTATACCATATCTGCAACTAATGATACTGGTATTGGAATGTGACTGTTAGTCTACAGAACATCTGTACACAATTGACATTGTGGAGCATACTTACAAAGCATAAGGAGTATATGTAAGATGAAGTCTGCAGGTGGGTGCTACACACTCATGTACAATTCTGTGCAAAAACAAAACATGGACAAAAAGGGGACTGTATATAGAATAGATGTCTAAGTACATGAATGGCACTTTTGTGTGCAAATTGTATATACACAATACAGTAGTTTTCAGTGGCAGCAAATGTGTCATAAACATGGGTGCATCACTACTTATAACAAGTAATATATACTTATGTTCAGGCATGTTAAACAGATTGCAATGTGTATTATAGCTGAAAATATTTGGCACAGCATCCCTGCATATGTGTTGGAAGGGAAATAAACAAATGCATGTGTAGAAATGAAACATCACATCATACAGTGAGAAATGGACATGTGCAACACACTGAATTAGGTGACCTTGATACTCATGGGTGAAACACATGAATCTGTCATGCAGCAATGGTCTACTCTATGTTCAGGACATGTGTCTACAGCTGCTAATGGTACACACAAAAATGTAACAGTGCAGCTGATGCATAAACCACATAATTGCAGGACGTGTGCACCCAAAAGAGAGTCTGTAAATATGATATGTGCAACTGTGTTGAGCTATTATACAAATGCAACCTAAGAGTGGTTAACAGGGCTACACTCAGATAAACTCATGTGTAGACTATATGTATTTCTGACATGACACTATGTAACATGCCAGAATGCCTTTAATAACAAAATATCTAAACTATTGGGAAGCATAACCCATTGATGTGATCAAATACACAGAAGTCATAGGCTTGCACACAAATATGGGGGTGCAGAACAGTAGCACACACGTGGTCAACATGTCAGTTATACACTGATTAATTGGAATATCACATTACTACCATGTTTTCTTGAAGTGCATGTGATCCAACACACAGGCTTACTGCAGAAGACAAAAACATTCCCACATAAACTGTTCACAGCATCATAGATGCAGGTATGAGTACAAATTGAAAGGAGAAATATGTCTGCAAATGGTAACCTACACAGTGTGAGGCACTGTGGAAATAGACCATCCCTTGACAATGTTGTCATTCTGGCTTCCTGTGGATTCATCAATAGCAGTTTCAGCAAACATAAAATCTATCTCCACAGCTGTGCAACCTCAGAGTTAGTATATGTAAGTTTGGTGGGTCTGAGGGGTCTATATTATGAAATCGACATCTGAAAATGTCGACTCACATTTGTTCGACACGGAAATGTCGAACTCCAACTTTCCCGAATGGCCAAACCACTGATTTCTTTCTGAAGGAAAGAAATCGGCTGGCCGTTTTGTTACACCTGCCCTTTCCCCGACTGTAGTGCGGTCTTGGAGTTAGAATATTTAGTTCGGGGGGCACAGCCCCCCCAGGGGTGGGGGGGTGTGGGGGTGAAGCCCCCCACTTAAACATGTTTGTTGCTGTGTGACATTGGTTTTTGGCCAACCGATTTCCTTACGTCAGAAAGAAATCGGTGATTTGGCCATTCGAGTATGTTGGAGTTCGACATTTTCGTGTCAAACAAATGTGAGTCGAGATTTTCAACTGTCGATTTTGTGAAATAGACCCGGGTCTGAGGGCTTGCCCCTCTGCAAAAAAAAATAAAAAAAATCCTTAAAGGTTAAACAAAAGCACTTTCAGCAAATGCCCTTCATTTTATTGTAAGTTGACATGATTGCTCCATTCCACGGGTAATACTACACTGCCAATGTAACAAGTAATGTTAACACAGACATGGATCCCTGATGGCCAGTTGCTGATGTCATCAGCAATGATCCTAGTGCTCCTCAGCACATATTCGGCCAAGTTGCATGCATAGGTGATAACACTGTACAGCAGTACATATCAATAGAAACCAGTGCTGCCGTACTGCACACATCTCGTATGGTGTTACACAGTATATGTGTTTTTGCTATGGAATGTCACCAGAGGTACCACTACTTGACAATAAGTGTTTACTTGCTGAGAACTATGGCTCAGAAATGCAATTAACACTGTTACATGTCCAGCACAGATCATATGGTTGGCATACCACAGGCAATGAGAGTCACATGCCATGTAGACCAAATTGTCACATGACAATGGATACCACAGGAGAACATCCCGTGGTACTACATCAATGGAATTATAGGACTAACATGATTGTCATATGGCAGAAGGTGCACAAGTATGGGCCATGACACCTATAATGATAAGTTATGTGGCTACCACATGAAGGCTATATTACATGCTGAAGGAACACAAAGACCATTCATACTCCACTGAGGGACCTTCTTTGCTAGTCCAAAGCTCACAGATAAACTCTGGAAATCATCCAGGAGTTGTGCATCACATAAGTCATGTCACAGAAAAACTGCTGTATCATAGCCTGCAACTGGTCCAAAAAACATACTAGATGACCTCCCAGATCTTTTCCTGAAAGCTGTCACCTATCAGAGGGGCACAGTGTCAATGTTTTGCCAGAACAATAGTGTTAGAATCTCTTTGTTTATCCACCTGTGCTGCTTCCTCCGCATCAGACTTAGAATCCTCTGGCAGCGAAATAGCCTCCACTGCTACAAATCTTGTGTATTGCTTTTACTCGCTTCAGAATGTCACTATTGTAACAAATGCTACAAAAGCAGGCATTTCTTGATAGATATGATGTATTAAGCTCAAATGACTATCATGATGTACTGACTGCTACTAACACTGACTTGTCTGATAAACTGTTTATGATAAACATACAAAAACTATGTGGAACACATCTGCACATTCTGCCAAATAACAGACAGCTGAGACATATGCATCTAATGCAGCAAATATACATTTTTCATGCATATACACTGACTATATATGTGACTGCAGGACACATGTACATACATATGTCATGTCATGTAATATATCTATGTTGAGCAATTGCAAATTCATGGTCAGCCTAGTGAAGTTATACATGGTCGTGCTTGAATATGTAAGTATAGCACAGCAAAGATAAAGAAAATGGCTGCAAATCTGGCTTCTCCATAAACGTAGCAACAACAGCAAACAGCAGAGTGTACCAGAACTACAAGTAGTAGTAAATCTGTTTATTCTGCCTATAGTAGTAAATCTGTTTATTCCGCCTACAGTAGTAAATCTGTTTATTCCGCCTATAGTAGTAAATCTGTTTATTCTGCTTATAGTAGTAAATCTGTTTATTCCGCCTATAGTAGTAAATCTGTTTATTCTGCTTATAGTAGTAAATCTGTTTATTCCTCTTATAGTAGTAAATCTGTTTATTCCGCCTATAGTAGTAAATCTGTTTATTCCGCCTATAGTAGTAAATCTGTTTATTCCGCCTATAGTAGTAAATCTGTTTATTCCGCCCATAGTAGTAAATCTGTTTATTCTGCCTATAGTAGTAAATCTGTTTATTCTGCTTATAGTAGTAAATCTGTTTATTCCATAGGTTCATAGGTTCATAGGTTTATACTAGGCTATCTGCCCTAAGGCATTTATAAGCCTAGCCCAAATTATTGTGGCTTACGCCACCCCTTATATGAAAAAATACTGTGCCCATTAGTTTGTTGTGCCTCTGTCCAGCAGTGACCCAGAGATGATTCCCGGGGTAAACCTACGATCTCCCATCCACAGGTCTAGATTTCTCTTGAACAGAGTCAGCGAGGTGCTCTGCCTCACATGGACCGGGATTTTATTCCACAGCATAGGGAGTCTCTGAGTGATAAATCTATCCCTCCAGCACGTCCTATTTATATCCGTGCTAAGGTTTAAGTCGCTTGCTCTAGTGGTTTTGGTGGATTTGGATTTTTGAGGTGGAGCATGTCCATTAATTCCGGGTTGGACATGGCCTTGTATGTCAGGCACATGTCACCTCTGAGCAGACGGTATGCGACTGAATAGAGCTGGAGTTTCTTCAATCTGGCAGCATATGACAGATTTTGGAGTCCCTTTATCCTTTTGGTGAGGAACTTTTGGGGTCTCTCCAATTGCTGCAGATGTCGGGTGAGATACATCCCGAATGGGGCATTGTACTCGATCATTGGTCTGATAAGTGAAGAGTACAGGGGAACAATGACCTCACTAGATCTGGATGTGAATCCCTTCATGATCAGGTGGGCAATGTAGAAGGTCTTTCTAACCACTTTAGCAATGTGAGTGTCAAAAGAAAGGCCACTGTCAACCTGGGTCCCCAGGTCCCTGATAACCTCTTCTGTGCTTAGTGGATTGCCACCTATATGGTAGCTTGGGGTTACCTTGTTTTTCCCGAAGGGTATGACTATACATTTTTTGGCGTTTAACTTCAGGCCATGGCTCTGGCACCAGCTATCTGTTTCCGTGAGTCTCTTCTGAAGGATATCAGTGTCCGATGCACTTTCCACTATGGCGCCCAGTTTGCAGTCATCTGCAAACTTTGTCAGCCAAAGTCCTCCCATGTTGGCCTGTACTTCTGAGAAGTAGATGCCAAACAATAGGGGCCAAGGACCGAGCCCTGTGGGACACCACTTGTGACCGGCTTGGAGTCTGACACAGCGCCAGCAACTCTAACCCTGTGGGTTCTGTCCTTAAGCCAGTTTGCAACCCATCTTGTGACATATGGGTTTACATTTAAGCTGGTAAGTTTTTCTACAATACCTGAGTGGGGTATTGTGTCGAAAGCCTTTGCAAGGTCAAGGTAGGCTGTATGGACTGCCTTTCCCTCATCAATGGCCTTGGTGACTATTTCGAAGAAGTCGACCAAGTTCAAAAGGCATGATCTTCCCTTGACAAAGCCAAACTGGGTCGGGTCCAATGTCTGCAAGTCGCCTATATCTTTGTTTATGAGCTCCATTATGATCCTCTCCATAGCTTTGCAGACTAGACGTGTTAAGCTTATGGGGCGGTAATTACCAGGGTCCGTAGAGGCGCCACCTTTGTGGAGTGGGACCACAGTTGCCGTACGCCACTCCTTGGGCACGTATCCTGTGGTAAGGCTGAGATTAAACAGCTGCCTTATGTGCGGGTTTAATTCCTCATTTAGCTCGTGTAGCACACAGCCGGGGACACCATCCGGTCCCATTGATGCTGTGTTTTAGCTTTAGAGAGAGCAGCTTTCACCTGCGCATTTGAGATGTCCGGGAGGCTACACTCGGCTGGGATAGTTATCTCTCCTTTAGGGGAGAGGGGTGAAGTTTGCACTGAACCTGTCTGCCAGTATGTTGGCAATGTCTGTGGGTTCAGTGATTTTTGTATCATTTTGGACTAATTCTGAGCATATCTGTGAGTTTCCACCCAGGTTCCTAACATAGCTGAAAAAGGCCTTATGATTGTCCTTTGAATCCATGGCAATTTTTCTCTCAAAATTGGCCTTAGTTGATTTTATGAGTGCTCGTATTTTTTACTAATAATGATCAGGGGTGACTTCCCTTTTATGGATTTTGTTCTATCATGTAATAGCTTTCTCCTCTTATTGTAAAGTTTGTTAATGGCTGGGGTCCACCAGACTGGCCGGTTTCCCTTTGTGGATAGAGTCTAGGTTTTATTTGGGATTGCCTGATCCATGCAGTCCTGGAGGTGTTCATAGAAGGCATTTGTAAGGGCTTCCACAGCTTGGGTTGTGGTTTCCTCTGACTCAGGGGCCTTGAAGGATACCACACCAGTCTTGAGTAGTGTGAAGTTTGCTTTAGAGAAGTTCTTCACTATGGTCTTTTTGTTTGGGGTGGGGCGGGATGTGGATTTCCAGTGAGATTAGTTTATGATCAGATCTCACCAATGAGGGATATACTTCGGTGTGGAGCATTTTGTCCCCATGTTTGTGACAATGAGATCTAGTATATTTTCTCCTCTCGTGGGAACAGTGACTAGCTGTTCCATGGCATTTGAATTTATGAACTCCAGGAACCGTTGGGCTAGAAAGTTAGGGCTTGAGTAATGTTCCCAGTCTATATTCGGGTAGTTGAAGTCACCCAATATGATGGTGTTTGGAGATACATTTATACCCTCCAGTGTCTTCAGGAAGGCTGTGTGGGGTTCCTGAGTTTGAGAGGGTGGCCTGTAGCATGCTACAATTTGTAGAGCAGTTTTGCCTATTGTTAGTTGCACCTGGATGGTTTCCGAAGCTTCATGCGTTGCCACCAACCTGGAGGTGTGAGTATCCTTTATGAATATGGATACACCCTCCTTTTGTGGAGTGGTCCGGGTTTTGGGGCCGAACGCATGATATGAGGTAAAACCTAATAGTGCCGGGGTGCTCTCAGGAGCCTTGAACCAGGTTTCAGTTACAGCACAGACATCGATGTTCTCCATACTGAGAAGGGCCTCGAGTGCGTGCATTTTGAGATTTAGACTTCTGGCATTGAGCAGCATTACCCTCAATTTCTTCCCATTTTTGTTTTCTAGGGTGGTAGGTTTAGAATTTGAGCCTTGCCTAAAAAGGCACTATGGGGTGGCAAGAGCCTTAGCCAATATCCGGAATCCCAGGGGTGACAGGTGCAAGCCGTCCCTTGAAGCAGCGTGGCTTGTCAAGCATGTTATCCCAGGCAGACAGACACTGGATCCCCTTTGAATGACACCAGACATTAAGCCAATTGTTAAAGCTGATCATCTTGTCTCTATATTGTGGCATCATTCTTGGTGAAGGAAGGATACTGCTCAGGGTTAGGGTCATACCTGCCTGGGCTACATAATCAGAGAGCTCCTCTATGTCTCTTTTCATGCAGTCCAGGGAGGTACGTCTCAGGTCGTTCACACCAGCATGGACAATGACTGTGTCATATTTGTACTTGCTGTGGAGTGACCAGTGCTTGTGTTATGTGGCGGATTCTAGCGCCCGATAGGCAGCTTACTGTGACCCTCTCCTTGTTCAGCCTGGTGAGTGGGACGTCAGTGTGTCTGACTATAGAGTCACCTATGACAAGTATGTTTGGTGTTGTATTTGGCCTTAAGGGCTGTGACTGCTTTGCACACTGCTTTTGTGGTTTATGTGTTGCTTGTGGGGTGTCTTGAGGTAGCAGTTGTTTGGGTGTCTGCTTTGGAGGCCTCTGCTGTTTAGGTAAATTTTACTCAGAGCCTCCGAGTATGTCTTTGTGTGTTTATGTGTTTGATTCAGTGGAGTGGTAGCATTATGTGAGGCTGGTTTTGTGGTGTGTGTAGTTGCCTTCTCCTCCTGTCTGGTCTTGCCAGTCCTGAGTTGAGAGAGCTCAGCCTCCAGTTTGGCTAAATAGCTGCATCTCTCGCAAGTATTTGTGTTATGTGGGAGGAGGAGAGGGTTGTCTGTGTACATGAGGCAGTTATAACATTGCCTCAAGATTCCCAGATTCACCAGCTGGACCGGAGAGGAGATTGACAACTGACCTTTGGACATGCTAGAATAATATTGGGAAATCCTTAATTGAAAACAAGGGCCAGTGGGGAGTGAGGGTGTAGTGCTTTTAATTTTTAGTGCTGACTTATATAATTGCTTTAGTGAGCAAGTGCCAGGTAACTTGAGTGCAATGTGATACAAGTAACTAAATGCAAAAACGACAAACAGTAACTTTCTTTCAAGTGAAACAAGGAAATAAGTACAGTAAGCAATGCAGATATCACTAGTGATCCACAGAAGCGCTATAGTAGTAAATCTGTTTATTCTGCTTATAGTAGTAAATCTGTTTATTCCTCTTATAGTAGTAAATCTGTTTATTCCGCCTATAGTAGTAAATCTGTTTATTCCGCCTATAGTAGTAAATCTGTTTATTCTACTTATAGTAGTAAATCTGTTTATTCCGCCTATAGTAGTAAATCTGTTTATTCCGCCTATAGTAGTAAATCTGTTTATTCTGCTTATAGTAGTAAATCTGTTTATTCCGCCTATAGTAGTAAATCTGTTTACTCCGCTAGTAAAAACGTTCTCTTTATTACTGTTTCCTCAGGCATGAAGTAACAGAATAAAAAGCAAGTAAATAAAATCATCTTTATATAATAAAACTAAGGCGAATAATGCAAATCACATGATCAATTAAACCATTATACAATTAAAACATTTAAATGCCTAAGTATTTTAAAATATACTTAGAAAACTACTTGTGTGTGT